>NC_056522.1:347143865-347191766 GCF_019175285.1 Sceloporus undulatus | reverse complement strand
TGAGAAAATTGGCATAAGGCAGAATCATAGCACTGAGTCATCTGTTTAATTTCACATTGGTTCCTAGTATCTGGTACTTATTGAATATTGAAAGAGAGATTTATTTTTAATTTGGGGGCCAAAAATAGGAAGAAAGTATTCTGATGACTACCTTCATAGTTGTCTTATATTTATCCTTTTCCATTTCAATAGTAACTTAAATAAGCAATATTGCTCTCAGTATACCATATTGTCCAGAGAGACAGTGATCTTTTGTTCAAGTTTGATTTATTTAGTTAAGGTCTACAGACACAGAGTATGTAAGGGGAAAAGAAGAAGAAAGCAAAACGTTATATAAGAATAAGCAATGCACCACATTTTCACACTTGTTTACTCTCTTATTCTGGGAGAGAATTGTTTGCATACTTAGCTTTATTATTATTATTATTATTATTATTATTATTATTATTATTATTATTTGCATATCTTAAAGTAGATAAAACCTTTATAGGACATCATATTTTCTAACACCATTACAAATCATTAGTTAACACTTCAAGGTTAAATGGGTACCGTGGAGTAGCAGGCCATGTGAAAAACGAAAACTGCTTGTAGAAAGTAACCAAGCACTTTTCTTAAAGGTTTTTTTTTTTAGGGGGGGGGGTTGATAGAACCTGCTTCAAAACTCTGTTATATTTAGGGTTAACTGTCCATTTTAGTCTTAAGAACAGCTTCAGTAATTTTCTCCACATTGGAATAACATCATTGGCAAATATATTTTTGGCCATTGTGTAAAATCTTTTATCCCTATATTCTCAGCACATGCATCTATTCATTTAAATCCAGTCAAAACTTTCCCTTTAATTCAACATAAGCAGCAGGGGACATTTCTCTGGGATATAGTCCATCTTGTAGGCTGCCAAGGAATTATTGGGCATTAACATATTATGACATTTCTGGCATCCACTCAGAGGATTCTCTTTTTAAGTGCTAGCTGCACACAAGCCATGGGGGAGACCCAAAGGTCACTAGTGTTCTACACTGGAGCTTTCCTGCCCTCTAAAGAATCTATTGTATTACTCTATCTGGCATGTCTGCTAACTTTCAAAGCACAAGTAGAAACAGAGGAGAAAAGGTGAGTCAAAGGCACCATCCATCTTTCTGTACAGAGAGAAAATTACCAGCATGCAGTTGGTACTTTTCATTATTGAGGACACACAGCAGCTCACTTTCCACCACGTCTGATTGATTTTCACAGCTGGTTCATAAAAGGCTAAAGATGATGCAAAACTTAAAAGGAAACCTTTACCTGAACTGTCATATCTATAGGCCGGCATACTATATAACATTTTATCTGAAACAGGAGATGCTAAAATATCACACATTATCTCTCATTGCTAGCATTAAGAAGGCACATTTGCTTATTTTGTTATGCCATGGCAATACAAACTTTTCCCCTCTGTTTTCATGCTTGCATTCCTTTTAAAATCTGTTTGTAGATAATTTTACACAAAAAGAGTAATTCTACACAATTTCTAAAAATAAATAAATAAAAGTAAAACATGATGAAACACAAGCCTGCCTGAAAACTTCAAATAGCAAGCAAAGTACATATTTCTGAATTGTATGTCAGTATACTTTTCTCCCAGGCTGTGTAAAATGTCTCAGGTGCATGCAATTGGTTAAAGAGGGAATGCTGACTCAGAGGAAGCTGATGCAACTTGAACATGGAGATGAGTTATAGCAGGTCAAAGCTGTACTATCACTGTGGCTACATGACAGGATAAAACACTACCAGGGGGTTGGATCAGAATTGTAGCTGTGTTTGTATATATAAGGATATATATAACGGAGCCCTGGTGGCGCAGTGGTTAAATGCCTGTACTGCAGCCATTCACTCAAAACCACAAGGTTGCGGGTTCAAGACCAGCAAAAGGGCCCAAGCTCGACTCAGGCTTGCATCCTTCCGAGGTTGCTAAAATGAGTACCCAGACTGTTGGGGGCAAATTAGCTTACTTGCTAACTAGCTTACTTGCTGTTCACCGCTATGATCTTTGGAATAGTGGTATATAAATAAAACATATTATTATTATTATTATTATTATTATTATTAAGGATGAATGCTCCGTGTGGTTGTGTGGATGTTGGTTGATGGCGGAACATTTTGCTGGCTTGTGTAAACATTGCTGTATCATGACTGTAAATATTTGCTACAACTAAAATTAAAAGCCTCTTTGGAAGATCCTCAGCAGTTGTGAACTATTTCCAGACTCGGCATTGGTGTTTGCATTCCTGGCTGGCAGTCTTCTGTGTGTGGACATAGTTGTATCCCAGTGATAACATTGTAAGCCCATTCTTTTAATACCAGATGTATGGATAAAGCTTATACAACTTGAAGGATACTAAACCAGACGAGGTACTTCTAGTCAAGTCATCCTAGCATAGGCCATTTGAAAGTTGTACTGCCAATGCTGACTGGTCTAACATTTGTATCATCAATGCTGTACAATCAACAATGTCAAGATGGAATCAATAATGAGTAATTGTCCTCTTTAGTCGGTAAGCAAAGTTCAGTATCAGCACTTTATTCAGTTAGGAAGTCAAATGGGTTGAGGACCAGAAATGTTTCACTATTTTCCTTTTAAGACTGAAAGTAGGATTATTATATCCAATGTTATTGAAGCACAGGCCTGGAAGCCAAGTGAAGCATTATTCATGTTTTAGGTAGGTGAAACCTAAACACATTAAAAGGAGACACTCTAGCTCTGTCCCCTCTGCTTTCTCACTCTTCAGATGCACAGCAATAGTTTGAAAAGAAGCAGTTATGGAGGCTATTCATGCAGTCTGGAACCCTGAAAAACCAGGGATTCTGGAACTTCCCAAAGAGCTTTTACGATAGCTGCTCCAAGACTGTGGAATAGTCTCCTGGAAGAGAGCCATCTTACTGCCTCCCTGGAAACCTTCAGAAAGGCAGTTAAGATGGAGCTCTTCTAGTGAGCATACCTACCTGATTTTTGGTAAGACACGAGTCCACCTCCCTGAACTCCAGTGTAGCTGTGATATCCTGCTTTTAATCGCTAATTGTTATGTATTTTATTGAATTGTTGTGTGTTATTCTGTATTGTTTTTTAAATCAGGTTGTGATCCTGCCTCAATCCACCCAGGAGAGGCGGGAAAATACAAATAATAATAATAATAATAATAATAATAATAATACATAGCATGTCCCTTTAATTCTTCACAAATTCATGTTAACCATTTCCTGCACATCTAAACAAGGTTCATGTCCAGAATGTGGCTTTCCATGTTCTGTGGACTGCACCTACCTTCATCTCTCACCCATGGATATGCAGGGTTGGGGCTAGTGGGAGTTGCAGTCCAGCAGCTGCTGGAAAGCTACACACTAAGTTAAGGTTCTCACATAGATTGTAATGTGTGTGCAACTGTCTTGGAAGTCCACCTTTCCATTTACTAGAGAAAGGGTCACATATCTCTCTCCCTCTGTGTGTGTGTGTGTGTGTGTGTGTGTGGGTGCATTACAGAAGAATTTCCTATGCAGATCAATAAGAATTGTGTTCTTACTGCAAACCTTATCCTATGCTGACTGGGATGACATTAATGATTTGGCTTATGGCTGACTGAAAGAAGAGTTTGGCTGGTAATACCTACAATGCATAACATTTGTTTCACAGCAAGTTCCATACAAAATGGGCCCAAGCCAGCGGTCTTCTGAAAAATTCTAACAATTCAGACAAGTTTGACAATCATCCCTGAACATGCACTGAAATGTCCAAGATGCCAACCTAAATGCAAATATCACCTTTTGGACCAAGTGATTTAACACACATGCATTGTAGAGCAAAACAATAAAAATAAAAGTAAAAACGGAAATCTGAAGTGTTTGGTTAGGGCAACATAAACTTGGTTGGGACAGACATAGTTGACAGAATAGATTCATGCCCAGGGTAAAGCCTGGTAAAATGGATACTTGTAATAATATGGCAACTCTAATCAACATATGTATCAAATTATTAAAAATTATTAAATTATTAAAAATTATTTTCTCAGTTTTGTGTCTAGAAAAGTGTGAAACGTGCACAATAGTCAGGTCGTTGATGCCATTATTGCTTCTTCCAGCTGTAGTGACAGCAAACAATAAAAGAATGGGGAGATAGAAGTGATGCCTAGAACTGCCCCTAATAAATTCCTCCTTCAAGTAACAGTTTGGATATTTTTCTTCCTGTTGAAGAATGTTTATCAAAAATCTCAAACTTATTAATGACCCATGAAGCCTAAACTACTGTTTAGTTCTACTGTTTGGTTGTCAGTATCCAGGAGGATTTGTTAGATACTGGAAAACAATTTTTTTTTGTCTAATGATGACCCCTTTGCTAGAGCACTGCAGGCATACTACATAAATGTGGCTGAGTGATAATTGATTTAACACAACACTCATAAATATGCCGCATAAATTCTGGACATTAATGATGCTGATTTTTAAAAAGTTTAGAAACACATTTTATATCTTTTCTCCCCCAAATACTGACACAGATCAAGTGACCTCATAAGGTATTTTCCATTACTAGATTTGATTACTTCAAGAACATAAAACCTAAGATTGCAACCAAATTTAATAGGGTTTTTGGTATTTAATAACACTAAGCACAACATATTGAAGAGATGGGTTAGAAAGCAAGTTTATGTTGTCTCTGGAGAATTATATACAATGTACTCTTAATTTGTGCATGGTGTTTTTTTTTGGGGGGGGAGACATATTCAGTCATTTGACTAGTAGGAACAGGTCTTGGCAAAGGACCTAAGTTGTTCCATGCCATATGTACAGGGCTCTATATTATAACCTCATCCATTTTCCATGTCCAAGTAGATATATGTCCTCTCCTTCAATTAGTGGCATCACTAGTGGGTTTTGGAGGATTTATTTATTTATTTATTTATGTCACCAGGTGACATCCGAAGGGAGGTGGTAACACCACTTTTCTTCCAACAGGCTGTGGTATTTCTCTGTGTCCCTTTAAAAACTGAAGAGATGGTGTGAGTGGGGTGAAGCTTAGTAGAAGGAGAAAGGAGAGGTCCTAGTTTTTAATTTTTAATTTTTTTTAAAAAAGTCTTTAAAATATCAAATTTTACCAAATTTTCACTTCAATCACATGAAACAACACATATGTATATGTGAATCCATTTAGGTTATGGATATGATATAGTAATTTAAAGGGATGGTTTTAATTTTGCTAGTTATTTATGTCACAACTATTACATTCAGTAATATACAGGAATTACAATTAACAAATAACATTGGTACAAATAAATTACAAAGGATTCTGTATGGTGTAGTATGTGAGGAGGTGAATGGGAGGATGGCACCATTAATTACCCCACCAGGTGACACGAAACTTATTGACACCACTGCCTTCAATGGTCTTCTGATGAAGTACTGGGGAAAACACATTCTGTATGCTTCCCAATATGGTTTACATTTGTAACTACTTGTAGTGTGAATTCATTTCAAGGAAGATCACTCATGTCACGAGGAAGTATTATTACTTCCTACAGAGCCTTGGAGGGCTCCAGTGGTTTCTGTTATATGTTACATCCTTTTGTTTTAGTTAGTAAAGTAAAAGATAATGGTCCCTTAAAAGTACCTCAGTACAATATGTGCTTACTCATATATAAGCAAGATCAACTTCAGCTCACTGTGCTGTGTGCCCATTCAAAAATAAACCCAGGCATCTGGTTAATGCAGTAGGGAAGGGCAGGAGGGGAAAAGCAGAGAATTGTAAAAATCCAAAAAAGCCAATGATAGCACAAAAGACCAACCATACTTTACCACTTCTGTTCTTCTCAGCCATAGTAAATTTAGCAGAGTTGAAATGACTGAGGAAACTGAAAGAAGCATCTACTCACCATTTGTCTCTAATTTTCTTTACTTAAAATTATTGACTTATCTCTACATATGTCTGCCTGAAAATTGAGATTGGTTGGAGGTGCCCTCTTCCGTGTCCCATCAGTAGGGGAAATACATTGTGGGAGGACATGGCAGAGCGTCTTTTTGGGGGTGGCATTCAGGTTTGGGATTTCCTCTCCCTGGCGGCCCAACTGGCGCCAACTTTGAGATCATTTTGATGCCAAGTTTAAACCTGGCTTTTTATTAAAGCCTTTGTGCCAAACTGATTTCATCTAGGCTGCCCATGTTTCATGACCATGTTATTTAAGAATGTTTTATCTACTTTGAAATAGTCTGTTTCTTTTATGCCAACAAATATGGAAAAAAGAGGTGAACAATAGACTAGAAATTATCAATATGAGGTGGTATCGTAAAGTTTTAATTATCACCTTCCCTGCCAACTTTTGCACCTTTGCCTTATTGAGAGGAGGGGAATTGGCTTGCTTCCACTCCATGCTCATGGTTTTGGTCTCTGGATCATACTGATAGATCCAAGATTCATCCATGCTTATCAGACAACAAAAAGAACAAAAATCCTCTTCATTCTGTTCCAGCAGCATCAACATCTGTCACGGTCACACCATGTTTGTTTCTTGAAAGGGTTTACCATAACTCAGACCAGTTTCATTCATGATTATTTGGATGGTTGCTCATCTGTCTTCCAGGATTAAACATTCCACTTTCTTCACTGTGGCAGGATTGTCTGTCAGTGATGGTCTTCCAGGTTTTGGCTTATTTGTGAGGGACATGTGACCAGTTTGGAAATCCCTTTTGCGCCCCACAATAGTGTCATAAGATGGGTAATCATTTCCATAAACTACCATCATCTCATCATGAATTTGCCAGGCACTATTACCCTTCAAATGCAGGAACTTTATCATGCTGTGAGCCTCAGTCTTCTCCATCTTACACTTTAGTCACTTCTGGCACAACCTGTAACAAAAATAAAGGACACAATGAGCTGATTTTCTCAACATCATGCACTTAAGGATCAATGATGACACTGACAAAATTTCATCAATACAGTGGTGCCTCGGGTTACGAAAGTAATTCGTTCCGCGGCCGCTTTCGTAACCCGAAAAGCCTTCGTAAGCCGAATTGCCATAGGCGCTAATGGGGAAAAGCCGCGATTCCGTGTAAAATAGCGCCGAAAAGCACCAAAAGTTTTTTCGTAACCTGAAAAAACATTCGTAACCCGGAACAATAATTCCCTATGGGATTTTTTCGTATCCCGAAAATTTCGTAACCTGGGTATTTCGTATCCCGAGGTACCACTGTATACCATAATAAGCTCCAAGTGATAATTATTACTTTACGATACCCCCTCATATATATTCCAATCCATAAGAAACGAGATCCAAAAGACTGAAGCAACTATAGGAGCATAGCATTAATCTCACATGCAAGCAAAATAATGCTCAAAATTCTGCATCACAGACTCCAGCCATACGTATGAGAGAGAGAGATTTCAGAGGTGCAGTATTCAGGAAAGGAAGAGGTATTGCAAACATAAGATGGCTAAAGGAGCACACCAGGGAATTCCAAAAGAAAATCAGAATATGCTTGTGACGCAGAGAACACCCGGCTGACCAATCAGAAGGCAGCTGAGGTCTAGCCAATAGAATGTGGGCTGTGGGCTGGGACCTTTGAACATTCCGTGTGTCTGTTGGTGTTGGCATTTGGAATGTTGACAGTTGGGAGAGGGAGTTCTGTTGAGTCCAGGGGACAGACACAGTTTTAGGAGTTCCAGAGGGGAACTAAGGGATGAAGCTGGAGTTCAGTGGGGAAAGATAGTTAGTGTTAGGTCCAGAGAGGGACAGTATTAGTTCTGGAGAGTCTAAAGAGGAGAGACTCAGTGTAGCCAGACTCAGAAAGAGGGGTTTGGGTTACTTTGGCCTGTTACAGACAGGCCAAAATAAAGCTGCTTCGAGTCACTTTGGAGGTATGGTATTTCAATGCTGCATGAATCCTAAGAGTCCAAAAGCCACACCAAAGCTGCACTCCAGTCCTTAGGACCAGAGCATGGCTTTGGTGTGGCGTTTGGACTCTTAGGATGCATGCATCATTGAAATACCATACCTGCAACGTGACTCGAAGCAGCTTTATTTTGGCCTGTCTGTAACAGGCCATAATTTCTTGAGTGATAGTATAGTATAGTGATAGTATGGCAGAGTTATTATTAGAGAGTTAAAACCAGACTTGTAAATATGCAACAAAAGAAGATATAGTAACAACTTCTTGTTAAAGTTACCTTTGCTATTCTGTGTTTAAAAAACTTTTATTCTTGTTTAACTATCCACTTGGCCTGTGATTTAAAATCCATCCACGCTACTGACTTTTAGAAACCCACAAGTGTGTTGGGTCCCAAAGAAGGAAAGAATTGTGAGGTGGTGGGGAAAATGTTACATATTTGGTGGCAGCAGTGGGATGATAAAAACTCCCAGGTGCCTGCCATCATAGAAAAGGATTGTGGTTTGGGGTTGCTTCAAAGCATTTGACTGTATAAATAATGAAAAGCTATGGAATGCACTCAAGGACATGGGGATACCAATACATTTGATTGTCCTGATGAGAAATCTGTACCAAGGACAAGAGGCTACTGTCAGAATTGAATTCAGAGAAACAGAGTAGTTCTCAATATGCCAATAAATATGGAAAACAAAGAGGTGGACAATAGACTAGAAAAGATCTACATGAGGTGGTATCATAAAGTTTTAATTATCATAGTTTTTTGTGGTTTTTTCAGACTATGTGGCCATGTTCTAGAAGAGTTTATTCCTGACATTTTGCCAGCATCTGTGGCTGGTGAAACATCAGGAATAAAATCTTCTAGAACACTGCCACATAGCCTGAAAAACCCACAAAAAACTATGGATACTGGCCATGAAAGCCTTCAACATCACATTTTAATTATCACCTTTAAAAAAAATTTAAAGAAAATTTGTCTTGATTTGTAGTTGTTAACTTTTCTCTTCGTTGTCACCATCCAGATTTTCACATTTTTCCTAGCATTTCTTGACCCTCCAAATACTGTTATTGTAGAAGTCTGCAGATTTCTCCTTAAACCACTCTTCCACTTCATGAATGATGATAAAGGAGTCAGGCAAGGTTGCATCCTATCACCCTATTTGTTCAAATTATATACTGAAAACAGCATAAGAAAAGCAGTGTTAGAGCAATACCAAGTACTTTTCTATACTGCTTATTGATGTACTAAGTGGTTTAGAAAGTGTAAGCTAATTGCCTCCAACAAGCTGGGTACTCATTTTAGTGACCCACAGAAGGATGCCAGGCTGAATCAATCCAGAGCCCCTCACTGGATTGAACTCACAACCTTGTGGTTTGTGTACAGGCATTTAATCACTGTGCTGCTGTACAGGTGCCAGAGATCTTACCTTACATAGACTCATAGGAAAGTGGTAAGAGCATACTGGGATGCTCCCAAAAGTATTGCATTAGTGTGCTAAAATTATCAGGAATTCTACAGCCACTTTTTATTCATAGGAAAGTCCCATGAATAAAAAACAGCCATAGAATTCCTCTTTATTTGTGTGATAATGATGGGATTATGGAGACATTGCTCCATGTCATTTGATAATCTTAGCACAATAGCGCAATAGTGATGGGAGCATCCCAGTAGGCTTCCATCACTTTCCCCCGTGTGATAATCTCCAACAACAACATGGAGGAAAATATTTCTGGACTGCAACTCACCAGTTTCCCAACCAGAATGGCCCCCAGGCATTCTGTGCAGGTGTTCTGGGAGGTGTACTTCAAATCAACTATTTCAGATGGTAATTTAAAAAAAAGAATCATATTAGATGCCAAAAACTGCTATATAAATAAGACAGTAAGTCTGCATCAAAAGGAAATATTGCATTCTTTCTATTTGTTGGTTCCTTTAGAAATTTCAAGGCAATTTAGAATAGCAACCACCACTTCTGTTTTAGAATGAAGCCTGCCTTTATTTAATTTTGACATTATTGTAGCTTGCCCTTGTTTTAGAATGTGTAGCCTTCTATGCTGGACTGTATGAATCACCTCCTGTTATTAGTCGCTAATAAAATCTGGTGTTACCTATGGCGTTTTGTATTTATTTCAATAGAAAATATACTGAATACTTCCTACGACTAAGCAGTGTTTAGTTGTTTTCTTGTACCATAAAACTCTACATTTTGTACCAAACATTCTCCTTTCAGACTGAAAACACTACAAATAAAACATTAATAGGAAAATTTTAAAACATACTGGTCTTCACTTGTAGTTATTATTGAATTCAAATCCACTGGAAACCTAGCCTTACAAAGCCTGCTCCCATTTCAATGGGTTCATGAAGGAAACTATTCAAAAGGAGTTATGGGCATTAAAAAAAAAAAAGACCTGATATGTTTTTCCATTAAAACAATAGTATGCATAAAATGAATGGTATTATTAACAGAGACAGAGATATGAGAGAGAATTAAGAGAAAGTCTCTCTGTGTGTATGTATTTGTGTGTGTGTGTGTGTGTGTGTGTGTGTGTGTGTGTGTTTAAACAACAGAACAGGACATGCATTATGGGACAGGAATAATTTGCACTTACTGTGTGGTATGCAATTATCCTGCAGATGTGCAATTCTCCAAATAGTATGATTCAGTTCTCATTTCATTCCATTCTTCAAAAAAATGTGTATCAGGGAATATTTTATATATGCATGTGAATGGGTGGAGGAATTGAAATTATATAAGGAATATGTATGACAAGACAAACTATGTACACAAAGAAATACAAATCTTCATAGTTTAGTTTATCAAGACACAAACTTATGGAGAAGCTGGAGAAGTGGGCTAGAACAACCTTTTACTGAATTCATGCAAAATTTTCAGAGTAGAGCAGAAAGAGATTGAATCACTATTAGACTCATTATTAGACTAAGCCAATAATATTTATTTATTGGGATGCCAACTCTGAGAACTAATGCAACAATACAGCTAGTCAGTTAATTAGTTAGTTAGGGGCTCTACAGATCGCCCCAAGTGGTGGCAGGATTTCCTGGCTGGATTGGGTTGACCCTGATCCGACCTTTGGAGGGCACAAAAAGGAGCCGCAAAAAGTGACTCTTTTTTGTGCCCTCTAACGGGAAGCCATAACCACAGCAGCACGGGTCAGTGCTGGGTCATCTGGATGCAGTGCCAGAGGCACATCATAATGCCGCACATCATCAGGATGCTGTGCCCTGACTCCACCCACAGGCTGGCCTTTTGGACTGGTCTGTATAGGGCCTAGAGCCTGAGTTACCCAAAGCTGTTTAAAATTATTTTAAACAAAAATTTTGTTAAAATCTTATTTTACAAAAGTCAAAAATATTAAACAACAACTCTGTTTAAAAATACATGGTTAACAGAAGTTTCAATAATATTAAAACATAAATGAAAAGTTAAAAGTTCCTGCTTAAATAAAAGTGTCTTTGCTGCCAACTGGAAAAGAGCAATTGGACCTTCTGTGGAAGGGAGTTCTACAGATTTGTAATAGTCACTGAGATGGCTCTTTCCCACATCCTCATCAAATGTACTGGTGATGGTGGTGTGAATGTGAGAAAGCCCTCCCCAAAAGATCTTAAAAATCAAGTCTGCTCCAATCTGAAAAAAAAACAATTCTGTAGATAGTCTGGACTGAAGCCATGTAGGACTTTAAAGATCATACCCAGCAACTCAGATTGCATCTGGAAACAGATCAGTAGCCAGTGAAGCTCTTTTGGCAAGGAAATTATATGCTCCCTGTAACCAGGCCATGTCGGTAATCTGACTGCAGCTATTTGGTCATGATGAAATTTCTGAATGGTTTCCAAAGGCAGCCCCATCTATTGCAGAAATCAAAATAGGATGCAATTAAAGTGTGTACAGTGGTACCCCGGGATACGAAGTACCCAGTTACAATTTTCGGGATAAATAAATCCATAGGGATTTATTGTTTCGGGTTACGAAGGTTTTTTTCGGGTTACGAAACCCGCGGCGCTATTTCGCCACCGAGGGGCAGCAGAGAGCTATTTTTTTCCATTGCGCCTTGGGAATTCGGCTTACGAAGGTATTTCGGGTTACGAAATTAACCGCGGAACGAATTAATTTCGTAACCCGGGTACCACTGTATCACCACCATAGCTAGACTTTTCAAGGAACAGACACAGTTGCCATACCAGTTTCAGTTGTGCAACACAGGCGGTTACAGACGGGCAGGGAGGACGTCTGTGAGGTGTATCAGCTGAATGCAGAGCTCCAACGGCCCGCCCCGGGGCGTGCTTCAGGTGTTGGAGCTTCCACACGGGGGGCAGTGAAGACGCCTCACCTGGGTCCGTTTCAGACCCGTAGCTTCCATACCGCCGCCTCGGAGGACGCTGCAAAAAGAAGGCACTTCCGCACGCGGCCAAACCGTGGCTTTTTTTTTCTTTTGCCGCATGAGAAGGTGCGCAGCGGCGGCAGTCAGCCAGCAGCCGGCAATCCCTTTTGCCGGCTGCGAAGTCGCATGTCATCGTTAAAGGGCCCAGGTCCCTTTAAACTTTTTTCCCCGCCCTGCCCAAGAACAAAGGTGGCCTCCTGCCAGCTGTGATCAGCAGTGTTGGCACCTGCCCGCTTGCGCATTTGAGTGCCACCACTGGCATCATGGATGCCTCCTCTCCTTTGTTCCCTGTGGCTTATGAAGCGCAATCCATAGCCACAGCTGGCGCCGCTGCCACCCGCCTCTTCCCGCCTCCTCTGCCCCCTCCGCCTCCATTGCCGCTGCAATGGGAGGTCCCATCATCCACCACCATGACAGCTGTAGACTTGGATGACAGCAGCAGTATTATGATGAGGCACAGAACAGCGAACGGCACGGCTGCCATAGCACTTCATATGGCTACTGTTGCATGCCATGGCCCTGGCCAATGGCAAGTCTCCGCCGATGCTGGCAGGTTTCTGCATCGCAAGACTTGTGGACAACTGTCTCAACCATATGGTCTGACGCAGGGGCCTTTTTCTCCGAATGCCCCGTCCCTCTTCCACAGGCTAGTGGGCATCCGTGCCCAGAACTGGGAAGGCAGACACAGTGATGAGGAAAGCTCCTGGTGGAGAAGAGAGTGGCCATTGGTGTCTTTGCACTGCACACAAATCCACCTAAGTGGACAGCGCGCTGTTTGGGACTGGCGTTGCCATCGTGGGGGAGATCGTGGTGGAGTTGCCCTGGCCATGGAGAACTGCTGCTTGCAAGGACCGTGTACCGGGGAACCCACGCGAGGTAGGACAGCCACCCTTCCCTTTAATCTTGGCAGCCTGTGGATTCTGTTCATGTCAAGCTGTGTACCCCACCCGTCACTGTATTTGTGCTGCTCTGCTATGTGCAGTTGCGCACGTGTAATAGAGTTGTCATCTCAATTCCTCTGTTCTCTCCTCTTCCCCCACAGATTATGGATTGCTTTGGTCGCCACGGCTTTCCACAAGTGGTGGCCTCATGGACGGGTGCCACTGCCTGATCACACACCCTTGGGGCTGAGGAATGCCTATGTCAACAAGGGGCTCCCCTATCTGTCTCCTGCAAGGGACATGTGACCACACAGGAAGATTGTGGACGTGGAGCTCGGGTGGCATGGTCGCGCACGATGCCAGGGTGGCACGGAATTCTCTCATCTACGAGGCCATGGGAGCGGCATCATTTTGTGCCAGGACCCCAGCATCAACATCAGAGGCCAGCAGATCGGGCCCCTGATACTGGCTGACTCTGCTACCCCATTCGGAAATGGCTCAGACACCCTTTAAGACCCCCCACACTCCCAAACAGAAGCCTTCACAAGAAGTGAATCCGTGAGGGGCGCCGTGAGAGAGTTTGGCAGATTGAGGCGAGATGGCGCTGTCTGCTCCCCACTCCTGGTGGCAGAGGAGAACGTGGTGCCCATCCGGTATCATGGTCATTCTGCACAAATCTGTGAGACCAAGGCAGGGTCCTGGATGAGGGCTGCGAATAGCACCGTTTTGTGCTGCCCGCCCCAGCACTCAGGAGGGTGAAGAGGTGCCAAAAGGCACAGGGAGGCTGTGAGAATGCCCTGGCAGATTTTTTTCTGACAAGTAGAATCTGAAGGATGGCCTTTGCCATCATCTGTGATTCAGAGTGCATTGTTCTGTAATGCATAAGCACATGAATAAATGTACCCATTATCTACAGTTTGAGTCTGCCTATCATTCCGACGTGCTGTGGGCATGTTTTGCCATGCCTGAGTGGACACACACAAACACACACACAAAGGTCTCCTGGCGTCTGTGTTCTCCTGGGGCAAAAAGATACAACAGCTCCAACTGCCAATTGCCCCTTTGACAATTATCAATCCCCTCAAATTCAAGCTTCCTAATGGCCCATTGAATGTATCAATAGGGCACCCAGAGGGCATCTATTGGGGGAAGATTCAAACTGCTCCTCTGAAAGCTTCATTGGCCTACCTAACGGCCCAGACCGCAGTTGCCCATAATACCCGTGCGCAACTGTGCAAGACTCCAGGATGGCGATCAACATGGCAGCGCACGCAGCGCCACGGTCCGAACGCCTACTGGACAGAAGAAGAGGTCGGGATCCTCCTGACTCCTGATGCCACAGCACTGCGAAAGGGTGATGGCTAGCACCAACAGCCCCAACCGGGGGCATTTTCTCGAGGCATCTCGTGCCCTCCGAAACCAGGATTCAAAGAACCTCACCAATGCCAGAGTAAGTTTAAACTCTGAAGGCAGCGTTTCTTGAAACCCTGGAGGATTTCGGAGAGGCGCCCCCGGTTGACAGGCACCACCATTCTTCTCGCGGCTGAAGGACCTGTGGATCAGGGAGACGGCCCCAGACCGGAAGATCGCCGTCCTCCAGGTAAGCCAGAGCTCTTGCCATGCCCTGTCCTACCCTCTTGACCCTTCCCTTGCCCTCCTCTCCTTCCTGCATGTGCCAATGCCATCCTCCTCTTCCCTTCTGGCAGGCGTGCGCGCCGAGCGGAGGCGGAGGGAGGAAGGGAGGGCACCCTGCCAGGTCCCCTCTCCACCATCCTCGGGGACGAGGAGTCTCCGAGGGTGGGCCACAGCCAGACCAGCTGCTGTGGCCCCTCCGCAGCAGAGCAGTGCTCCTCTGGCGGCAGGTAGGTCCCCCAGGGTGAGGGGTGGGGGTTGCCTGCCTGCAGCCCCCACGACACTTGTGCCCTCGTCGCCATGCCAGCATGGTAACTTGGGCCTTTCCTTCCTCTTTTGCAGGGCTTGAAGTCCTCGCTGCTGTTGCTGCCGCCGAGGAGAGGAGTCCGGGCCGAGCCGCCGCCTGCCAGGGGACCCAGGGCACTTGGCCCTCGATGCCAGTGCCCTGGATCAAGCCCAGCAGCAAGGTAAGTGTAGAGGTGAACCCAGGGAAGGAGTGGGGGCACCCAGAAACCCTGCCTGTGGGAGTGGTGATGGGCGCACAGGCTGATCCTAACCATCCTCTTTCTTTTCCCCCCACAGAGAATGGATGGAGAGGAGGTTCGTGCCAGAGAGGAGAAGGTGGACAAGCTGGCGGAGAGAGTCTCCTCCATGGAGGGAGACCTGCAAAGATCCTCCGCCGGCTTCCCGCCCCACCGCCCCTCCCCCTCCCTGAAGCAGCTTCCCGCTCCTGCCCACTCTGCATCCCCTCCTTCACCACCCCCTTCACCCCCCCCTTCCCTTTGTATATATTGTATAATGTAAATAAAAAAAGTTTGTTATTGTAAATAAAAAAGTTTATTTTTTAAAAAAATTTGTGTGGTTAATTATGCGCAACTGCGACGTGTGGCGTGAGTGTGAATGAGGCGCAACTGTGCAGTCTAAAGCTAGGCAGGAGTGCTGTGAGGTAGCAATGTCCAAATCTGTCCTCCAGGCATTTGGACTTCATGTCCAGAATCCCAGACCACAGGGCAAGGTGTTGTAGTCGCCTCTGCTCCTGGACTGTGGTCTCCATGATGTTGGTCTGACCCTCTATTGCTGTCTCTTGGTTCTGAACGCCCCTCAGTTGAACTTCCAGTGTTCTCTCTTGAAATCCCAGTGCCCTTTCCATGAGCTCCCTGCGGACTCTCTGCCCCTCTCCCTTTCATCACAGCCTCGCTGCCCCCTGCTGCACAGTGCTGTCATGTTCTCTTCTGAGCAAACCTTGAGCAATCCACAGCTGCCACAGTTCTACTAGCAGCTGACGGACGCACCCTTTCTTCTTTGGTGGCAAGGCGCTCCTCTGCTGACATGGCACTATCGGATTAGCTGGAGGAGGTTCCCTTCTCCTTCTCCTTCTGTTCTTCTTTCAGTTCGTCCTCCTACTACTAGACATACAAGCAGAGAGTCATAGAAGCCTACAGTTAGCAGAGACCCTGAGGGCCATCTAGTTCCAACCCCATTCTGCCATCAGGAACTCTCACTCAAAGCTGTGGCAAAGGGTAGAGCTTCAAACTAAGGGCATTGGGAAAGGAGAGATTTACATGCAAGGGAGGGGTGCCTTAGGAATGTGGGACACATGCAGTACATGGCCAGCCAGGGACACTCACAATCCTACTTGCACACAACCTGCCAAACATACCAGCACAGTAAGCAGTGAAAGAGACATGCCACAATGCCACAGTTAGCCATGCAGTTATAAACATAAATATATAGGGTTTACCTTGCATACTCTCTTCGGTCCATGCATCGCGGGCGGGTGCACTGGCCGAGAACAGGTGAGCGGTCACAGTAGCTGCTGGTCGTGGAAGAGGATCCAGCACGAGATGGTGGTCCTTCTGGAGCTCCCGGCCTCAGCAGACATTCGTCTGAGCAGGGCACGGGGTCCAGAGGTCTCTGGCTGCTGGAGGAATCACTGAGTCGGGTGTTCCTCCCTCCTCCTCCTCCTGCCTTCATCTATATGACAAGGACAAGGGTCACTCTGGCCTGTGCCCACCTGGGGCCACATCTTCCCCGTGTCCCATTTCCCCTCCCTTCCCCCCAGGGGCCCTGGCACATCTTACCCTGACGGGGCATCAAAAGGTCTGGCACATTCAGCCCGGGGTCTCCTCCTCCCCTCCTCCTCCCCACCACCACAGGCTCGGCTCTGGCTGGCTGGCCCGCCGGGACCCTCACGCGCTCCCCACTGGTGGCTAGTCTGTGGGGTCTGATGCTTCCATCACTTTTAATGAAAGCCAGCCCTTGTAAAAGGGCGGGGGGCGCCCTTCGTAGTACCTCTGGCCAGGGCGTCTCTGTTTGTTTGTATTGAGATTTCAGCGACTGAATTTTCGGCGACACTCCTCCAAAGTTCTGTTGTGGCCCTTGACTTCAGGCTTCTTCCACTTCTCGATAGTGTCAGCATTCAGGTAGGACTGCCTCCAGTTTCTGCAAAATGTTTGGCTGGGACCATAGCAGAGGTCAGCCGTCTCAGATGAGACCAAACGTCCCCCTGCCTTTTTTGGGGTGCTGGTGGATGGCTGAGCCATCCGCCTGGTGGCAAAGGGAAGCCGCCACACACTGTGCCAGGAGCAGCCGAACTGTGCCCGTTTCCAGGTGAAAATGGCGCAGGAATGTGTGTAGGGGGTCACTTTAAATTCCAAACTTTCCCTTATCACTTTCTACAACCAAAACATCCACCGGCAAAACTTACAACTTCCCGCAGTTCTAGCAACGCATGTGCACAAGTGGCTCTAGGGTTAGTGTTACGAGGCTTAAAATGCGCCGCAGCTGTGCCGCAGCTTCCACAGCTGCATGGCAGCGGACGTTGCAATTAAAGCTTGACTGCAAACTACGCATGTCCCGGGAACCCGACCCATTATGCGACGCAGCTGACACGGAGCTTTTAAACCGGCAACCTATATTTGCGGCGTAGCAATTCTGACGTATCGGTGCAGGGGCTTACAGACGGACATGCGCAGGTACGCCGCAAATCAAAAAGAAGCGGAAAAAAGCAGCACCTTTTTAATGCTGCTTCTTCCCGCTTGGGGCGTGCGGGGGGGCGTGTTCATGACGGCATTCAGGTAAAGCCCGTCTGAAGGCTCTACCTTCATGACGTCATGAGTACATCCCTTTTTGCCCGTCTGTAACCCGCCACACTCTTGCCCACTACTGAAACTTGTGCATTCAGACTCAGATCTTAGTCCAAGAATACACCCAAGCTACATACATACTTGAAATTTGGGGAGGAGAGGGGAAACCCATCCAGCACAGGCTGAATTCATATTCTATGATCTGCCTTTTGACTGATCAGGAGTACATCTGTCTTGTCTACATTAAGTTTCAATCCAGTCCGTTATTGATAGAAACAGCTTCTTTGGAGTTAGATGGAAAGGAGCTATGTACACTTGGTTGTACATACTGGTAACATCAAACCCCATAACTCCATAACTCCCCTGGCATCATGCAGTTATTTAATGGCCTGGGGGATAGAGAAACTTCTCAGGCTAAATGGCCAGGGCATTTAAAAGGCATCCCCCAGAACTACTTTCTGAATCCACTTCTCCAAGTAGGGCTACAGCTGCTGTAGACCAGTGCCCCCCAGAGAGGATACCATGATTAAATACCACGATACCTCTAAAGCCACAGCGTGTGCCAGTAAAACCCACAGGGACACATTCCCTACCTAGTTCTCAGTGAATGTATCAACTAAGCTGTCTCAGATCCACAACCAGTGCTGAGGCCATATCAAAATAGTCTAGATAATCATTCAGAAACTCTTGGAGTTGTGAGGCCACCACTCTCTAGAACCTTGCCCAGGAAAAGGATATTGGAAGTTGACTAATAATTCTCCAATGTGGTGGGGTTCAAGGAGGTTCCCCCCAATAACAGCCTCACACAGTCTCTTTTAGGCAGGACAGAAACTTGTCTTGTACAGGAAGGCACTGGCTACTCCCCTTACATGCTCATACAGTCCCCTTTTGGCTGCATTTAAGAAACAAAAAGACCTAAGTCCAGTACATATGCTATGGTTTCCACTTCTACAGGGATTCTGTCCTCATCCTCAAGCCACACAAACTGAAATATATCCAATATAGGACAAAGGAAGAAGGAAATGGAAGGGTCATTGCATGGAGAAGATGGTGAAATGCTAACAGGGGATAGAGAAAATACTACTCAACCCAACCTTTGCCTTAGCCTTCTCACAAGAAAAAGGTTGCTCAATCTGAGAAAAAATGTAGCAGATGGCACAGTAGGAGAAATGCAGCACAGAATAGGTAAAGAGGTAGTGTAGGAACTCAGGTTAATCTAAATCAGTGATTCCAAAACTGTGGTCCTCCAAGTGTTTTGGACTTCAATTCCCAGAAGCACCAGCCAGTTTAGCAACAGCCAGGAATTCTGGGTGTTGAAGTCTGGAGTACCAAAATTTGGGAACCATTGATCTAAATGAATTTAAGTCTTCAGGACCAGATGAACTACATCCAAGGGTATTAAAAGAATTGACAAATATAATCAACAGTCTTCGGTAATCCATGGAGAAGAGGAGAAGTCCCAGCAGATTGGAGGAGGGCAAAAAAGAGGACCCAAACAATTACTGCCAGTCAGCTTGACATCGATAGCAGGAAATATTCTAGAGCATATCATTAAACAGATGACCTGTAAGTATTTAGAGTGGAATGCCATGATCACTAAAGTAAATTTGTTTTTTCAAAATCAAGTCATGACAGACTAATTTGTTTTATATTTTAATATTCAACAACCTGTCTTGAGCCTTGAGGAGAGGTAAGAAATCATCATCATCACCATCACCATCACCATCACCACCACCACCATCTGTTCTCTTTTTTGATAAAGTCACCAACATGGTGAAGGAAATGCTGTGGATGTAACATTTCTTAATTTCAGTAAGGCCTTTAACAAGATCCATCATTATATTCTTTTAAGCAAGCTAGGTAAAAGGCAGTCTAGACAATGTGACTGTTAGATGGATTTGTAACTGGTTGACCAACCTCATCCAAAGGGTGCTCACCAATGGCACCTCTTCATCCTGGAGAGAAGTGACTAGTGGGGTACCACAGGGTTCTGTCCTGGCCCCAGTGCTATTTAACATCTTTATCAATGACTTGGATGATGGAATAGAAGCTATGCATATCAAATTTTCAGATGACACCAAATTAGGAAGAATAGATAATACCCCAGAGGACAGGCCCAAAATTCATAATGACTTCAATAAATTAGAAAGCTGGGCAAAAACTAACAAAATGGATTTCAACAGGGAAAAATGTAAGGTACCAGAATAAAATGAAATGCATAGTATAGGCTGGAGACACCTCTCTTGCCGACAGTACACATGTAAAAGATCTAGAAGTATTTGTATACCACAAATTAAACATTAATTAACAGTGTGATATGGCAGTTATAAAAACCAATGCAAGCCTAAGCTGCATCAATAGAAGTATAGTGTCTAGTCTGAGAGAAGTAAAAGTGCCACTCTGTTCTGCTTTGGTCAGACCTCATCTGAAATCGTGTGTCCAGTTCTGGATACCACAATTCAAAAAGGATATGGACAAGCTGAAACATGCCCAGAAGAGGGTGACCAAAATGGTGGAGGGTCTGGAAACCGTGTCTTATGAGGCAAGACTTAGGGAGCTGAGTATGTTTAGCCTGGAGAAGAAGTTAAGATGTTATACAATTGCCCTGTTTGAGAATTTGAAAGGATGTCATGCTGAAGATGGAACAAGTTTGTCTTCTGCTGTTCCAGAGAATTGAAACTGGAACAATAGCAATAGCAATAGCAAGTGCACTTAAGCACTCCCTAAACGGTTTACAAAGTGTAAGCTAATTTCCCCCAACAATCGGGGTACTCATTTTAGCGACCTCGGAAGGATGCAAGCCTGAGTTGAGCTGGAGCCCTTTCTCTGTTATTGAACTTGCAACTTCCTGAACTGCTTCCTCCATTGTGCTTTCTGTATAACATAGCTTTTCTCTTATTTTACCAGTGGTACAGTCTTAAAAAGAAAAAGACAAAGACCACAAAAAGAACATGAAGGACGACCTTCCCAATTAATGATTCTGTCCTTCTTTCACCCTGAGGTAGCCAAAATGACCCTCTCTTCTCTTCTCAGGTGTGGTAGTGATTGTGGTAGTGAAGGACCCTGGCGTGTTAATTTCATTTGGAACAGAATGATCATTAGAACTCTTTAGACTTCTGTGAGTTGGATCTATACTTGAAGTCATGCTTGAAAATAAATGAAATCAATAGGGCTTAATGCATCTACTCTAAGAAGACTAAACCTGATTTAACCCTATGTGTTTTTTTCTTCTCATGATAGCATACAAGTACAATTTAAAACAAAACACAAGAGGGAATGATCGGCCACACGCTTCTCTTCTTCCTATTTTTCACAATTATTCCATCAATTGGATAGATTCAGAAACAATTCTAAGGCTCAACAGAGAACTGGAGATTTGTATCCAGGCTGAAAATCTTTCTAATTCATTTTGGTTCAGCAGGATAGCTCTGGAGGACTTGTGGATATAGGTTCTGCAGCTTATTAGGAAATCAATAAGTGTCTGTCCCTCAGCTTAATTCAGATCATTCTGGCCTTATTGTAACATGAAAAAGGAGAAAGAACAGAAAATAGTTCTTCTGGGAACTTCAGTTCAGGGCGGTTTTCTATAGGGCTGTGTCTGTGTTTCAGGTTTTGTTTTTTGTTTTTAAAAAAGAGAAGACAGATAAATATTATAGATGTGCGTAAATGGCTTCTTGAAATTTTCCACCTGGAAAGGGCAATTTTAATACATTTCTCAAGAGAGAGGAGAAATTCTCCAACTGTTTCTCCAAGGAGGAGCTTACTATTCACATTGGCTGTAGTGCAGATTTGTAACTTTACCTGTGTTGTCCTCACCATTGTGAGTAACAACAACAACAGTAACAAAATTAGTTAGCATCATCCCTAATGTTCCTTATCTAGTGTCATTGTGGGAAGGTAGAAAAAAGTAGCCACCCATAACCAAAAAAGTGGCACAAAATTCTGGGAAGTGCCACTTTGTTTCTGAGGTAAAGAAAGGAGAAAATGTCTTATAGGAAATTTTGAGTTCTACTTACTATTCAGTGTTCAGCACGTTCCTCAGATGTTCCCATACATCACATTTCTGAGGGATGGTTATGGAATCTAAAGCTGTTACTTATAAGGCCACTGCTGCCCATGGGAAAGTGCTCCTGGGACAAGACAGAGGAGTTTATCAGACAGGGATGGGATCACTCCGCCATCCTTTTTCCATCCTTATTCTGTCTTTGACAGCACAAATGACAGCTGGCACGAAAGGCTTTCACACTGGTAGTGTCGATCCTGTAGTTAAAGCAGCATTGCTATAACGGGAAATTCTATTAATACAAAATGCCAGCCAGTGTTGCTTTAATGACAGGTTAATGATGGATTATTAACAGGATCAGCATGACTTCATGTGAAAGCATTTGCTGCCATTCCTGCCATTCATGCTTCCCTGACTGGATAAGTGCGAACAACATGTGAATGTCCATCCTGCGATCGCATGGAAAGGACAGGACAATGACAAGAGTGGGATGGGATATCCTTTGTGTGATAATAATAAGAGCTAGGATTGTGGCAAAATTTGTTCTGAGGTTTTCTGAAAAAGATAATTCACTATTAAGCTCACCTCCATTTTCCCACTGATTCTCAGGCACCTTTGGAAGTGTTCTTGAAATCCAATTAATTATAACTACATCCTTGTTCACATCTGAAATCTGAGGAGGCTGCAGCCTGTCAGAAATATAAATGTACAGTTAATGACAGGACACTCTCACATACTTTGGCCACCTCAGTCCCACCCATGAGATTGTTTTTTTTAAAATAATGTATTTAGCAATAACAGATATAGGTAACAATAAATAGGTACCATTCACGTGAACTATTATGATGCAGTGGTTTGAGCACTGCACCACAACTCTGGAGACCAGAGTATGAATCCCCACTCAGCCATGGAAACCCACTGGTTTCCTTGAGCAAGTTACACCCTCTCAGCCTCAGACAAAGGCAACCCCTTTCTAAACAAATCTGGTCAAGAAAACCCCAGGATAGTTTCACCTTAAGATTGCCCTAAGTTCGAAGCCACGCATCTACAAGTTCCACTTTGTCTCTCTGTCTCTCTGTCTGCCTCCCCCTCTCTATTTAAAGTTACACTCAAAAGGGCGATATTATTTTCAGTTTATTCCACACACTAAACATTGTCTAGGAACAGAGGCTGTAGATAATAGATAATGTACAAGCAAGGGAGGAAGGAGGAAGGGTTTTATTGATTAGTGACATCTGGCAAGATGGATTTTTTGACTGAAACTGTGATCTCAAAGGAAGCCCAATATGTGATTACAAAGGTAACGCCAATTTGCTCCATCAGTTATATTTCATTACAGTTTTAATAAACCCATGCTCTTCTTTAGATCCCATCTTCGCAGTTTTTAAAAATGTATTTAAGAGAGATAAAATGGCATACAAAAATGCAGGCTGCCATAGGCACTCTACAGATGTGAGGAACTCACCATTATGAATTCACAGGGGGTTAAAAATTGAAGTGCACACCACTGTAGCAAGTACTTCTGGATTTATATTGTCTTCACATTTATACTGTCCTGCAAGTTGTATTAAATGAAAGACATATACAAATTCTACATGTAAATTTGTCCCGCTTTCCTCTTCCTCTCTTGCTTAGCCTTGTCCACATAGCTTTGAAATCTAAAATACATCTATGAGAAATAGATCGTGCTCTTTGCTGATTGTTGTACAGCCACAGCTGGGAATAGTGAATAGGTACCATTGAAGTGAACCAATGTAATGTAGTAGTTTGAGCATTGGACTACAACTCTGGAGAGCAGGGTTCAAATCTCCACTTAGCCATGGAAATCCACTGGGTGACATTCGACATGTCACACTGTCAGCCAGAGATGAAGGCAAACCCTGTCTAAAAATACTTTGCCAAGAAACCTCTGGTATAGGTTCACCTTAGAGTTACCATAGGCTGAAAACAATATTAAGATTCACAGCAAGAAGAAGGCACTATTCAAGTAGCCTCAAAGGAAAATAAAACAAACAAACAAAAAACATTTGCAAATTAAATCAACCAGCAGTAAGTGAGACCTAAAGTAAAAGTTCTCAATGGGCTCATTCCCCCTTTGATTTTAAAGTGATTTAAAGTGAATTGCTGATCAGGTTATATGTGCCTCATTCCCACTTGAAACCAGTTTCAATCAGTTGCAGTTGTGATGAAGTGAGGCAAACGCAAAAAAATCCCACTCTTTCCTGACACTAGTTTTTTGCCAGTTCTTTTGAAAAGAATTGATTCCAAAGCGGGGTTATCAGTACGCTGATGACACCCAGATCATTTTCTCTATGTCTCCGACTGATGCAGTGACCGGGGATGGCGTCTCTCCTCTCGTGGCCTGTTTGGAGTCAGTAATGGACTGGATGAGGGAAAACCGACTCAAACTTAATCCAGAGAAAACGGAGGTACTAGTGATAGGTTCCCCCGGTCCAGGAATGGCGGTGGTTCCACCTGTCCTGAACGGGGTCACGCTCCCTGTGAAGGACTCCGTGCGCAGTCTGGGAGTGCTTCTTGATTCGTCGCTCCATCTGACTCCTCAGGTGAATGCGACGGTCAAGAGCACTTGTTACCAGCTCCGGCTGATTCGCCAGCTGCGCCCATACCTGGACCGGAGGGACCTAGAAACTGTTGTACACGCTCTGGTAACTTCGAGATTGGACTTCTGCAATGTACTCTACATGGGGCAACCCTTATACCAAACTCGGAAGCTCCAAATTGTACAGAATATGGCAGCCCGGCTGGTCACTGGCGTATCCAGGACCAGCCACATAACACCTGTACTCAAAGATCTACACTGGCTGCCCATTCGCTTCCGAGCTCAATATAAGGCGTTGGTTATTACCTATAAAGCCCTAAATGGCTTGGGCCCAGGATTCCTAAAGGACCGCCTCTCCCCGTACAATCCGCCTCGCACCCTCAGAACATCTGGGCAGCAATTGCTGAAGGTGCCTGGGGCCAGGTTAGCTTCTACCTCAAGAAGGGCCTTTTCCACAGCTGCCCCAGCCCTTTGGAACACGCTGCCCATGGAGCTCCGCTCATCTACCACCCTGGCCCAATTTAGGAAGGATCTCAAGACCTTCCTATTTAAGCAGGCATTCCCCGAATAAAGATCCTGTGGGCCTCCCTCCTCTTCCGTGGCCATGAGGACGGGCTAATGGGGCTTTTATTGCTGTTTTAAAAATGTATATTAATGTTTATGTGTTTTTAACTTTGTATTTGTGTGCACTTGCACTGTTGTAAGCCGCCCTGATCTCCTTGGAAGGGCGGGATAGAAATAAAGATTTTATTTATATTTTTTATTTTTATTTTATTATTTTTTATTATTTATTTATTATTATTTTTATTTTATTATTATTATTATTTATTTTTATTATTATTATTTATTATTATTTTTATTATTTATTTTTTTTTATTTTATTATTTATATTCAACAACTAGAAACGAGGGATCTGAATCACTTCATTTTGGAGGGGAGGGACTATGACAGGAGGGGTTGGCAGAGAAATGTTTACCTTCCCTCTTCACTTTTTGGGAAATCAGCCACCCCATCCCACCCAGCGCTACCACTGTGCTTGTGGTGTGACTTATGGGCACATGATCATATATTTTATTTTTTATTTAAAAAAATTGACAGAATATGTGATCCTTTGTATTTGTAACTATTTGCAATTACTCAAGCATGCCAGGAAATTGGACCAGCTGCAGTTCAGTGAGGCAAGTAGCTGCAAAGCCAATGGATTGCATATTCTGCCATATATATAAACAAATAAAACAAGCTTCATTTATATACCGCTTCATACCGCCTAAGCAATGTCTAAGCAGTTTACAACTGTAAGCTAATTTGTCCCCAACAATCTGGGTACTCATTTTAGCAACCTCGGAAGGATGCAAGCCTGAGTCAAACTTGAGCCCTTTTTGCTGGTCTTGAACTCGCAACCTTATGATTTTGAGTGAGTGGCTGCAGTACAGGCATTTAACCACTGCACCACCAGGGCACCTTGTTCCCAAGCCTGGCTGCTCAAAGGGGAAATAGTGTGTTTGACTCACTCAGAACTTCTGGGGTGGGGGAAAGAGGGAGCGATTCTCCCCCTCCTCCTCCTTAGCTTCCCAGCCTTTACTTTCAAGTGGAGTCCAGGCTCCTGAGATGAAAAAAAAAAGGGGAGAGATTCTTCCCTTCTCCTCCTACTCCTCAACTTCCCAGCCTTTACTTTCGAGTACAGCCTGGGCTGCTGGGTTCAAAAAGAGGGAGTGATCCTTCCAAGGCATCCCTAGGGAGAGTCCTCCATGACACCCATGGACACATACATCCCTGGGTAGAGTCCTTCATGACACCCATGGAAGCATGCATCCCATGACACCCATGGATGCATGCATCCCAAGGGAATGTCCTCCATGACACCCATGGATGCATGCATCCCAAGGGAATGTCCTCCATGACACCCATGGATGCATGCATCCCAGAGGAGAGTCTGCATCTCAGGGGAGAATCCTTCATGACACCCATGGACATATGCATCCCTGGGGAGAGTCCTCCATGACACCCATGGATGCATGCATCCCAGGGGAGAGTCCTCAATGACACCCATGGATGTACAAAGTGTTGGTCATTACCTTTAAAGCCCTCAATGGCTTGGGCCCAACCTATTTAAGGGATCGCCTCCTTCCGTATAATCTCCCCTTTACCTTCAGATCCTCTGACAGGAATTTGCTGCAGCCCACAAAGACCAGATTGATGGCGACCTCCCAGAGGACTTTTTCTGCGATCGTTCCCACTTTATGGAATGGCCTGCTGGACGAGATCCATCAAATTACCTACCTAGAGAGCTTCAAGAAAGCTGTCAAGACCGGCAGACCTTCCCAGAATAGAACCTGGCCATGTAACGCTCTCCCCACAGACATATATAAGCGAAGATTCTGCCCAACATTATTGTATTACTGTATTATTGTTTTTAGATTTTATCGTTTGTAATTTTAATGGATAGAATTGTTTAATCCTTTTTTAAGGGAGGGGATTGTATATATTGTATTTTTTAAAGGTTGTACATTGCTTTGATTGTGGTAACAAAAAGCAGGATATAAGTTAAAGTTTTATTTATTTATTTATGCATCCCAGAGCAGAGTCCTCAATGACACCCATGAACACAAGCATCCCAGGGGAGAGTCTTCCATGGCACCAATGGGCCCATGCATCCCAAGGGAAAGTCCCATGACATCCATGGAAGCATGCATCCCAGGGGAGATTTCTGGCCATGGCACGCATGACTCTCCCCCCCCCCCCCCGTGTTTTCTTGAATGTGTTGCCAGTTGTGTCACCAATGACACGTAGATGATTGACAGGCATTTTAAGTGGCACAAACTAGTGGGAATGACAATTGTGCCAAAAAAGTGAATAAAGAAAAAAAAAAACCCACTTCCATAGTTGAAATGACACATCAACTGGAATCAATTCACTGACCCGCAGCAAAAGCAAATCACAAACCAGTGTAAATGTAAGTGGGAATGAGCTGAATGAGAAACAATTCTTCAGTGAAGGCCTGCAATATTTCAAGATACTCAATGGCTGTCAACAAATCCCTCTCCAGAATGTTGCATGAGTTTCTGGAAGTCCCTTGGGCTCATCATGTTCACAAAGGTATTGAATAAAAGGAAACTGTCTGAAAAACTTTCTTCATCTTCTATTTGTTATGTAGCTCTACATATGTAAATTTCTTCTCCTTTTAACTGCTATTCAGTCAACAGTAATGATGCAATTTTTTTTCATTCCTTTCCCTCACAAACAGAAACAAGGAATTCCCAACTATTTTTTCCCACAATACAAAAATACAAATATTTTCAATTACTATCTGTGTTTCAAGAAGTCTTTTGGGAAAGTATTTTGCACTGAACTCTAAGAAACTTTAAAGAATGAAGAACCTTATACCTAACAAGGTTGTTTGCTGTTTCAACAGGAAAATGAAGAAAAATATACTTTACATCCCTAGTCAACAGTCTTACAGGAAAGTATTATCTGTAACCACGTGTTCTCTCTCTCTCTCTCTCTCTCTCTCTCTCTCTCTCTCTCTCTCTCTCACACACACACACACACACACAAGCTAAGTATGTATGAGAGATAAGCATGCCTGTCTTAGTATATTATAATGCAAATGACTAAAATGATACATCTATTTGTAAGTTCTTGTCTTGACAATTTTGTTTCACCATTATATTCTTCTCACACGTTGCCCCACCAGTTCCAGCACTGACTTCCTTTGGTATAGATCTTTAGAGCAGAGATGAAACACACAAGTAGTAACATACTGTCAGTGAAAATGCCAGTGTTAGTCTTTCATTGCCACTTTCAGGCCTCTTAATCAAAATCCTGTGGGTAGTGGGGTTCTGATGTGCATGTAGAGCTTCCATACTTTCATTGACTTTCTCCTTCCATTTAAGAAATGTGATTTAAGGGATGGACACCTGTGAACTGTGCCACAGTTCACAGACAGAGCAATCAAAAAATCCCAGGTTCATGTATTTATACATCCAGGTCTGAGAAACCTTGGAAAGTTGCTACCAGCTACAGTAGGTGGACAGTTTGTCTGACTGGCAATTTCCTTTGCTTTCTACAAAAACATATAACCATGTACTGTATACATACACGTGTGTGTATACATGTATACGTGTGTGTATGTCTGGAAGCTTGCATGTGTATGTAGGAAGCATAGTTGACCACTGTGTATTTGTGTGACATTTTGGATGAAGTGCAAAGAATGGAGTTTTGGATGAAGGCTCATCTTCCTCATTTGAATTGCCTCCCTCTAATCTCTCCTCCCCATTGGTAAGCAGCAGCAGCAATGTCAGCCTCCAAGAATTGACCACTGGATATTTGTGCAAGGTTTTGGATAAAATACAATGGGCTAGAGAATTGCTCACAGCAACCTATCTGAAAAGAGACATACACATTCACACATAGACTTATGTTTGTGTATGTACACACATACACACACACACACACACACACACACATCTTCTGTTGAAGTGCAGGAGCATTCAGAAACAGAGGAACTTCTTGTATACATCTTGAAAATCAGGGAAACTCTAGACCGAAGACTGGTGCTTAAATATCGTCCCAGTGGGAAAGTGTGTCATGGCTTTGACTGTCAGAAGGATAAAGAATAATGGAATTTTAACCAGTTTTCCAATTGCTCCCTTTAACTAGATAGTGCTGAATAGACAGGTTTCTTGCTTATGTCTGCTCATTGGCTTCTAGCCCAAATCTTCTTAGACCAGAAGAGAGAGGTATGACAAAGAAAAGTGGTGAGTGTGATTCTATAAACTAACATAGACCTCTGCCTGCTATTGTACTTAACACTGTAATATATTATACTCATAATCATCCCTATAAACAGATATGTCAGGTCATTAAGGCAGCACCTGACGTGTATGCAACATGTCTCAAGAAAGCAGATGGGATCCCATCAGTTTGGCAGGAGCCTGGAGAAGTCAGCTGTTAGGTAGAGTTCCATGGCTTCTTTGTTTTGCTGTTGGTTTGCATCCAACTAGGAAATTGAGTGAGGAGCAGATGGCAATTAATTTTGGACAGAACTGAAGAGACTGGCAAGTTTAAATGAGCCATACACTCACCTCTCAGACCCCTGGATTCTTCTTATTTTTTTGCCAATGCTCCTGTTTAATTATGCAGGACAAATTGCTTTGCAGACTCCCTGGAAGTTTGGTCCAAAGGCCATATATAGAATCATCGAATCATAGAGTTGGAAGAGACCACAAGGGCCATCCAGTCCAACCCCCTGTCATGCAGGAAACCACAATCAAAACATCCCTGACAGATTGCCATCCAGCCTCTGTTTATAGACCTCCAAAGAAGGAGACTCCACTACTCTCCATTGAGGGAGTGTGTTCCACTGTCTAACAGCTCTTACTGTCACGAAGTTCCTCTGAATGTTGAGGTGGAATTTCTTTTCCTGTAGCTTGCATTCATTGTTTCAGGTCCTATTCTCTGGGGCAGCAGAAAACAAGCTTGCTCCCTCCTCAATATGACATCCGTTCAAATATTTAAACAAGGCTATTGTATCACCTTTTAACCATCTCTTCTCAAGGCAAAACAAGCCCAGCTTCCTAAGTATCTCCTCATAAGGCATGGTTTCTAGACCCTTCACCATTTTGGTCACCCTCCTTTGGACATGCTCCAGTTTCTCAACATCCTTTTTGAATTGTGGTGCCCAGAACTGGACACAGTATTCCATGTGGGGTCTGACCAAAGCAGAATAGAGTGGCACTATTACTTCCCTTAATCTAGACACTATACTTCTTCTATTGATGCAGCCTAAAATTGTATTGGCCTTGTTAGCTGCCTCATCACACTGTTGACTCATGTTCAACTTGTGGTCTACTTGGACTCCCAGATCTCTTTGACATGTAGTCTCATTCATCCAGGTGTCCTCCATCCAATGTCTATGCATTTCATTTTTCTGCCATAAGTGCAGTTTACATTTTTTGTGTGTTGAAATTCATTTTGTTAGCTTTGGCCCAGCTTTCTAATCTATTAAGGTCATTTTGAATTTTGATCCTGTTCTCTGGGGTGTTACCTACTCCTCCTAATTTGGTGTCATCTGCAAATTTGATAAGTATACCCCTAATTCTGTCATCCAAGTCATTGATAAAGATGTTGAATAGCACTGGGTCCAGGACAGAACCCTATGGGACCTCACTGGTCACTTCCCTCCAGGATGAAAAGGAGCCATTTTTGAGCACCCTTTGGGTTCAGCTGGTCAACCAGTTACAAATCAATGTAACAGTTACCTTATCTAGCCCATATTTCACAAGCTTGTTTGCAAAAATGTCATGGGGAACCTTGTCAAAGGTCTTACTAAAATCAAGGTATGCTATATCCACAGCATTTCCTTTATCCATCCTTGCACTATTTGGCTTGTTCCCTCTATTACAGTTTGACTATTATCTCCAGCTCTTGATGGACTCCTGCCTTCCAAAATATCCCCCCCCCCCCCCGTATAACTCAGTTTAAAGCCTCCTGATCAATTTTTTGAGACCACTGGCAAAAATGTTTCTGCCAACTGGTGTGAGGTGCAAACCATCCCTTGCCAGAAGTCATGGAACCGCAGCCCATGATCCAAGAATCTAAGATATCTGACGTCCAAAACAAACAAACAAACAAAAAAAAAAAAAACCAAACCCAAAACTAAACAAAACAAACAAAAAAACAAAACAGAAGTTGGGGAGCATGCTGTTGCTCTCCTACAAGGCTTATCTCTACCACTTGGTCTCTTGTTTCCCTATCATATGAATTTTTGTCTCCACAGTGTGCATCTATTTCAGGATCTTAGAGAAAGGAATGCATTGTTAAGAATCCATGTGTACAAAAGAAGAAAAAAAAATCTGCATATGCAGACTTCTACCCTTTCCTATCTAGCCAGTGTTCCATTCTGTTGCTCTTTTTTGTCTATCCCCTCCCACCTGATATCCTCTTTAGCCTGTCCTGTCTTGCGGGCCAGCTGTGGCAAAGTACAAAGCAAAGCCTGGTAGAGACAAAACAGTAGTAGACCCATTTGCAGTAGTAGACCCATTTACAGAAGCTTATGACAGTTATATTCTCAGAGGTCAGGCAGTCCAAGTCAGTAGGGGAACAAGGCATGACAATATGGACATTAAAAAAACAACTGTTCTTATGTCTTAAAATACCACCCTTTCAACTTTCTAATGTGTGTTTGAGAAGTATTTTGTGCATCTCTCAAATATGAACATTTTCCAGTACACTAATGTGCACATTTATTTCTTTTTTTCCCCTTGCAATTCTTCATTTTTATTTTTATTATACTTAAAAAGGAAACAAGCATAACTAACAGAGATATTACATTATCTTATATAAAATTCATTATATATACATCATTGTGTATAATTAATTGAATCTTCTGTTCGTTATTTCCATTTTCCATTTTAAAGAAAAAAAAGAAGATGAGGAATTTGAGGAAAAAATAAGAAAGTATCTTGATAGAAAAAATATAAAGCAAATGACAAAAGAACAGATTGAGGAATTGGAAAAGCCTATAAGAGAGGAGGAAATATCACAAATCATAAAGGCATTGAAGGATGGCAAAGCTCCAGGGCCGGATGGCTATATGGCCCGTTTTTATAACATTTTTGAAAAAGATACCATAAAGGAACTAGGCAAAGTATTTAACAACATTGCAGAAGAAGGAATACCTCATACATGGAAATTAGCTAATGTATCGCTTATTCCAAAAGAGGGAAAAGGTAGAACAGAGCTCTCCAACTACAGACCCATTGCATTATTAAACGTTGACTACAAGATATATACTGGAATCCTGGCAAATAGACTTAAAAATATACTGGTTAAAATTATACAAGAAGATCAGAGTGTTTGAGGTATTGAAGAGAATGGGGATGGGCAAAGGATGTTTGTCAAATATTGTTCAACTATACTCCGATCAGAAAATACAAGTTATAATCAATGGACAAAAAACAAATTATATTAAAGTAGAAAAAGGCACAAAACAAGGTTGCCCGTTATCACCACTACTATTTATCACTGTTTTGGAAGTACTAAATAATGCTATTAGGTCTAATAGAACAATAAAGAGTGCCAAAATTAAGGGAACTGATTATAAACTGCAGGCTTACGCTGACGATATGATACTGATTTTGGAAGATCCGAATAGCTGTATTGATCGTGTTTTAGGTGAACTGTATGAATTTGGAATCTTTTCAGGGTTTAAGATAAATAAAAGTAAGACGGTATTGATAACAAAAAATATGAGAGTGGAAGAAGAAAAGGAATTGATACTAAATTCGGGTATGGAAGTTAAAAGGAAATCAAAATATTTAGGTATTTGGTTAACAAATAAAAACATAGAGCTATTCGAAAATAATTATAAACTAGTTTGGAACCAGATTACAAAAGATCTACAAAGATGTAATAAATTAGAACTGTCCTTGCTAGGAAGAATAAATACCATAAAAATGAATATATTGCCCAGAATTATATATCTTTTTCAGAATTTGCCCATTATTAACAATGTCAAGATATTTTTGACTTGGAGAAAGGAGATCAACAAATTTGTATGGAAAGGAAGAAGGGCGAGGATTAAGAACTTAGTGTTAAAAAAAGAGAAAGGAACATGGAGGCTGTGCCCTACCGGACATGAAACTTTATTTTTCGGCTGCCGGACTACTATGGATACAGGACTGGGTGAAATTGGAGGCTTTAAATGTGTTAAATATTTAATAATCTAATATGAGATATGGATGGCACGGATACTTATGGTACTGTAAAGATCTGATTAACAAAGATTTCATAAATCACTCCATTCGAAAACCTCTGTTAAGAATATGGAAACTAATTAGAACAATGTTTTACACAAAAATTCCAAATTGGGTTTCAGCTCAGGAAGCACTGTTTAGGCAAAGTTGGCTAAGATATAAGGACTTAATTAAAATGACAGAAAATGGGGAAATACAGATAAAAGCTAAAGAAGAATGAGAGAGTAGTGGGAAAAGAATCCCGTGGTTCACATATCTGCAAATTAAGTCAAAATTTAAGGAAGATCTACTAAAAGAGGGACTGGGGAAAAATCAAAATGAAATGGATAAAATTTTTTGGGATAAAAATAAAGGAAAGATTGCTAAATTCTATAAACTATTGCTATCAAGAAGCTTAGAGCATGAAACAGTAACATCAAATATGATAAAGTGGGCTCAAGATGTCGGACACTCTATAACATTGGAAAATTGGGAAAAATCATGGAAAAAACCAGCAAAATTTACAGTTGCTCAAGACTTAAAAGAAAACTATTTGAAAGTTATGAATAGGTGGTATCTTACACTGGCAAGAATATCCAAAATGTACAATACAAAAGAAAATAAATGTTGGAAATGTGGTAAGGTAAAAGGAAGTTATTATCAGATACGGTGGTCTTGTGTAAAAGTGAAGCATTTTTGCAAAAAAATTCATAATATCATACAGAAAATCACAAAAGTAAAATTCTCGATGGCACCGGAGTTGTATTTACTTAATATGACCATGTTTTTGGGTGACGAGGCTGAAAAGAAACATTGGAAATCAATGTTGTATTTGGTAACAGCTGATAGAATACTTCTTGCTAAATATTGGAAAAGTAATAAATTACCGGATATAGACGAATGGATACAAAAGATATTAGAAATAAAGGAGATGGATAAGTTAACTGCATTATTGAAAAATGAAAACTATGAAGGTCATATGTGGACGGGCTTTGAAGAATATGTAAATAAGAACTGGAAAACAAACTCCCGACTATGAAAAATCAGAAACATAATAATAAGGGAAAGAAGGCTTGATACGGATGCATATGTTGGTACAGGTATGTTAATTTATACTTATCAGTTAAATAACAGTATATTGATACAAAATGAATGTAGGATTAAAAATATTTGTATGAAAAAATGAAGAGCCATAATACAATAGGAGTTTAATATTGTAAGTTGAAAGAATATGCGTAAGGTAGGGACAGCAAGGGTGAATGTAAGCATATGTTAACTACATTTCTGAACTTAAGATCGGTAATAGTTGAAGAAGATGAAAATGGATAATGTGCACATTTATTTCAGATATGTCAAGAACAGTGCATAAGTGTGGATTCTGGAAAACCAAAAGTGTGCATCACATGGACAGCCTGGATTTGCTGGATGTTCAAGGGCTGCCCCCCCCCCCAAAAAAAAAGGTCCAGTGAAACACACATCTGTCTAGGGTTGACAAGTGAAATATTGGATAGGACTCCGTAACTTTAATAGTTTTGTGACAGCTGTCATGTAAGCAACATCTGCAGAAATCCCCTTTTCTGTACAACTCATTTAAGGAGCCCTGCCCTGGATTTTACCTGGCAACCTTATATCACATGCCCACTATATTTCTTGAATCATTGTTCTGCATGTCCAATCCTTTGTAATATGCTTTGACCTCATAGCAGTGCCTAAAGGGGACAATATTGCAGTACACACTGCAAATGTGTTGCATGCCCTCTTCCTCACAACCCACCACTGTCTTCTTTTTTAAAAAGAAAGAATGTTTTGTCAGTGTCACCAGTTGCTTGAGTTATGCTGAAAAAGCTACATTAAATTATATTCACCATAAAAGCATTACTAATGGTGACTCAGTTTCATCTAGTGAAATCTTAGTCATGATCAATATTTCATATTCACCATAGCCTTAACTTGGAGCTTTATTCAGTTTCTCCTGCCAAATTTCTCAGACTAATTGCCCTCGGGTCCCTTTATTACAGCATCTCCACTGGACTATAACTGCCTAGCTGAACACTGGGAAAACAATCAGAGAACTTCAAATGTTATTTTCGTCTTCAGAAAAAAAATAGACAAAGAAGCTTTGTGTTTTCTTTCCTCCCTGATGTCTGGCCAACCTATTTGTTCCAGTATCAAGTAGAACAAGGCCCTAGTTAGTGTTAAATCACAATACAAGGTGTTACATAGCTCCACAAGTGCTGTCCTACATACTCCCATCCCACTGTATTGCAGAAGTTTAGACATTAAATGACAGCATAACTGTGTGTTTAACCAAGTAAATAGAAAGAAAAAGTAACAGTCTGACTTAAAGATAACATATGGGCAGACAATGCAGCCCCACACCTCCCCATATACTTCAGTGTAGTTTGTCTCCCCAGCTGGGCTAACCAAAAACATTTGCTACTGAGACAGAGTAGCAAATTGTTCTACTTTCAAGGTTCATAGTAGCCACCCAAGTGTATAAAATGTGGAATATTGAGGGTGGGGACTAAACTGACAGAGACCCAAGGCTTTGTATTCTGTTATGCTTGTGATACTGATTTAGGTTTATCTGGTTGGCTGGGTTTTGGTTTTTTTAAGAGGCTCCCCAGATTTAATATAAAAAGTCATGTGAAAGTCAGTTATGGTCTTGCCAACTGAATCTGATGAGTGCCAGTGGAAGAGAATTTCATTCTGGCTTATTTTTTGTGGGGATGGGGGGATAATCCTGGGAATTGCAAATTTCTTCTAAAAAAAGAAAAGAAAAAGAAGAGGACTTTGGGACAAAATGACCTTGAGATTATGAAGATGAAAATGAGGATCAGGATGATTTAAAAAAACTTAGTTTATGAGCTTCACCTTTCCCTATCAAAAAAAAAAAAAATCCCATTCCTTGTGATATAGGTGACCATGATAGAAAAATGTCTAAAACAAAAAGTCCAATGCATTGATATCTGGCCTGGAGAATAGATGATGATTATGTTAAACATAAGAACATTCTGCTCTCCAGCTTTTTGAGCCCTGGTGGTGCAGTGGTTAAATGCCTGTACTGCAGCCACTCACTCACAAACCATAAGTTTGTGAGTTCAATACCAGCGAAAGGGCTCAAGCTCAAGTCAGGTTTGCATCCTTCTGAGATTGCTAAAATGAGTACCCCGATTGTTGGGGGCAATTAACTTACACTTTGTAAACTGTTTAGGGAGTGCTTAAGTCCACTGATAAGTGGTATAAAATGTACTTGCTATTGCTATTGCTATTTTTGTTTAGAGAAGGACTGTCTAACAAAGCTTGTGTGCCCAATGATGAGAAATCACTGCTGCAACATTGAATATATATATATATATATATATATATATATATATATATATATAATTTTAAGGATTTATATTCCACTTTTCTCCAACAATGGAATTCAAGGCTGGTACACATATTACACATAACATTTTGACGAGCAGTGAAAAGCCACAACATGTGGTAGGAGCCCAACCACTAGGAGACACTTGGACACACCACCACTGAGTGGTTTCCTTGCTACCTGAGAGTGAGACAAGTCCTTGCCCTTGAGCTGGGCATGACATTACAGTGGAACCTCTGTATCCTTCCTTCCTTCCTTCCTTCCTTCCTTCCTTCCTTCCTTCCTTCCTTCCCTGCCCCTCTGAGGCTTCTGCCCCAGGCTTGGCTTCGGGAGTAGGTCGGAGGCAGAGGCTGGAGCCCTATTGGCTGGAGTGAGCCACAGCCTAACATTTGGAATGGAACCTTCAGGCTCCAAAAACCAAGCCTGAGGGCTGGCTCGAGCCCCCCCCCCCCCCATTGATAGGACTCTAGCCTCTGCCTCTGAACCATCACCTTTTGCAGCCACTAGATGACACACACACCCAGATTGGTCTAAAGGTGGTGCAAAGCTGCTGGCAAAAGAAGCAGCAAAAGTGTGCTTCTTGCCAGCAGCCTGTTCAGGACTGCAGCAGTGGCCCACTTTCAGAGCTAACCAGACAGTCACCATGGTCCGTGGCCGAGTGGGGGCTGATAGGGGCTGGAGCTGCCAAAGTACACTCCAAGCCACTGGTCTGCTTTGCCCCTTAGTCTCAAAGGTGCTACAGGATCCCTTTGCACATTGATATTCCATACTAACACTGCTTCTTCTCTTGATTTTACTGTGGTTTGTGATACAGACAGAAAAAGCAGGCAAGACCTGTGGGGGGAGGGAGGGAATTGCAGTGGTCTATATGATTCCACTGACGGGGCATCCCCCCGACCAGATGCCCCATCAGTCTACAGGTTTTCAGTGTGTGTACCTAAAGCTGGGTAGCTGGGACAGAATAGGGATTCTGTTGGTGTACCTCCCACCCCACTGATGAACATTCTCCTTTCCTGAGCTAGCTGGGGTTGTCTTGGGGATTGTCATGGCCAGCCACGAGGATGACAAGGAGGACTCAGCTCCTCAGGGGCAGGAGGAACCTGAGGCTGTGCCAGGCCCCAGTTTTGCCTTGCCAGGTCCCAGCTCTGCTCTCCCAGCCCTAGTGGTTTGGGCAGCCAGACCCTAGCTCTGTGGGGTCTACTCCAGTAGAGCCTGAGGCTCAGCAGCCCAGCCTTGCCCCAGTAGAAGTGCCGACTTGGGAGACACAAAGCAACAGAGCATTGAGATTCCTACCTTTAGCCAGTGGAAAACAGAAAGGGTGTGCCTTCACCGTTCCAAGAGGCTTGCTGAGAAGTGCTCATTAGCAATCAGCAGCTGTGATAAGGGAGCTAGATATAAGGCACCTGGCAGAGACTGAGCTCTATTGCCAGAGACTATTAGTTCTCATTAGTGAATGCTGCTTGATCTGGCTCCTGGCTTCCTAGACTCTTGACTGTCTTTGAATCCTTGACCTTGGACCAGACACTTGACCAACCCTCTGGTACTCTTGACCTCAGACTGGATTGGTAGTGTGGCTCTCTGTGATCCTGAACTTTGGATTGGCTAGTGGTTTATTCTATTGGACATCATTTGGCATTGTTGAGGAACTGCTGCTGGCAGCTCGGCATGTTTATCCTGCCCAGCAGGCTCTTATCAGCCCTGTGAGTGTCTGTGTTGGCAGCATTCCTGGACAGAATAGTCTCTGGCCTTATTCAGGCTGATACAGAGATGGCTGAGTCAGCTATGGTGAAAGAGTTTCTGCAACAGAATAAACAGCTTGTAGCACAGGTGGCAGCTTTAACTCAGACTGTGGCAGAGCTGCAGAACTGGGCCCCAGCTCCTCAGCCAAGACTTCAGACCAAATGCCTCACCACCTTGCCTGAAAAGTTTTCTGGAGACTGGACCTTGCTTGACAGCTTTTTGGCTGGTGGTGTAGTGGTTAAATGCCTGTACTGCAGCCACTCACTCAAAAGCACAAGGTTGCGAGTTCAAGACCAGCAAAAAGGCTCAAGCTTTACTCAGGCTTGCATCCTTCCAAGGTCGCAAGCCTGAAATGAGTACCCAGATTGTTGGCGGCAAATTAGCTTACAGTTGTAAACCGCTTAGACACTGCTTAGGTGGTATGAAGCGGTATATAAATGCAGCTTGTTTGTTTGTTTACATTTCAAAGTCAGGGAGGCTGATTTTCCCATGGACTCACATAAAGTAGCCTTCATTATCAGTGTGCTGTCTGGGCCTGTGAGCAAATGGGCTACTCCTTACCTCAGTTAGGATAGTTCTGTTCTTAACAGCCTGCAGGACTTCTTGAAGGAGTTGAAGGTTACCTGGAGAGACCCTGTCAAGGGAGAGACTGCAGAGCACCGGCTCCTGACTCTGCGACAGGGCAAGGGCTCTGTGGCTGACTACTTTGTGGCTTTCTGCCTCCTAGCCCAGGAGGTCACATGGAATGACAGTGCCTTGCAGGCTTGATTTCGTCCTGGCCTGGCTCCTAGGATCCTGGATAAACTGGCCCACTCTGAGCCTCCTGAGATGTTGTTGGCGTTGCTAACACAGGCCATCCATGTGGACTGCTGTCTTGCTGCTTGCAGACAGGCCCTCCACTTCCTCCGTTGACTGCACCATTGACTCCTTCAGCTTCCTCTGAGGCTGCTTCTCCTGGGCCTGTAGAGGAGCCGATGCAGCTGGGAGGAGCGCGGTCCTGTCTCACCGGGACTGAGAAGGAAAGGCGGAGGACAGAGGGCCTCTGTTTGTACTGTGGTCTCGCAGGGCAATTTGTCAGGGTTTGCCCCACCAAGTGACATCGGCAGCATTCCTGGACAGGGATGGTGTTGGAATCCCCACATCTATTAGTCTTGGGGAGCTTCAACACCCATGCTGACACTGCCCTGTCAGGAGTGCCTCAGGATGCCATGACCTCAATGACAACCATGGGACTGTCTCAATTGGTATTTGCCTTAATCATGCTGCTGGGCACACACTGGACCTTGTTTTCTGTGCTGGGTGGGGTGATGTTGATCTTGGTGTGGAGTAACTCTTCACAGTTCTTTTGTCATGAACAGATCATTTTCTGGTCAGGAATAGATTAACTGGGACTCAGAACCTCTGCAGGGGTAGGGGACCAATTACGATGGTCATCCCCAGGAAGCAGATGGATCTAGATGGATTCCTGAGGGCTCTTGGGGAGTTTCCAGTCACCCCAACAGGTGATTCTGTTGAAGCTCTGACTGACTTTTGGAATGGGGAAATGACCATAGTGGTGGACATAATCACTCCTGAGTGTCCTCTCTTATGGAGCAGAGGCAACCCAACCCCCTGGTTCTCCAGGGAGCTGATGGTGATGAAGCAAATGAGATGGAGACTAGAGCGATGTTGGCAGAAGACTTGAAGTGAATCTGACCAAACATGGGCTAGAGCCTATTTGAAGGCTTGCTCTGTGTCAATGTGGGCAGCAAGGAAATGTTTTTTTGCTGCCAACACTGCATCCGCACAAAGTCATCCAGCAGAGCTGTTCTGGGTGGTCAAATGTCTCTTACACAGTCACCCTCAATTAGAAAATGCAAACCACTCAGTGTCCCACTGTGAAGAATTTGCATGACATTTTGCAGATAAGGTTGCTCAGATTTCTTCCAACTTGGATGCTACAGTTGATACAGTGCCAGTGGATGTAACCTATCTGCCCAGTGTTAATGGATACTTTTCAGCTTGAGCAACCGAATGGTGTGAACAGGATCCTTGGATAGGTGAAAGCCACCACATGTGTCTTAGACCCTTGCCCTATTAAACAGGCCAGAGGGAGACTGGCTGAGAGGGTAAAGGATATAGTCAACACCTCCCTACAACAAGGTGGAGTTCCATCTTGCCTAAAGCAGGCAATTGTGAGACCTTTGCTGAAAAAGCCATAATTGAATCCCAGTATAATGAATAATTATTGGGCAGTGTCCAGCCTACCATTTTGGGGCAAGATATTAGAACATGTGGTGGCTTCTCAACTCCAGGGTTTTCAGAATGAAATTGATTATCTAGATCCATTTCATTATGGTTTCAGGCCTGGCTTTGGAACAGAAATAGCTTTGGTCGACTTGGTGGATGACCTACGCAGGGAACTACACAGGGGGAGTGTTTCTCTGTTAATTGTGCTGGACCTCTCAGTGGATTTCAGGACTTTCACCCATGGTATTCTTTTGGGCCACCTCTCTGGGATGGGACTTGGAGGTACTGTTTTACCTCCATTCCTTCCTGGAGGGACAAACCCAGAAGGTGGGACAAACCCACAAGGTCACTCTTGCTCAACCCCCTGGCCACTAACCTGTGGGGTCCCTCGGGGTTCTATGTTGTCCCCTATACTATTTAACATATACATGAAGCCACTGGGAGAAGCCGTCCAGAGTTCTGGGTCCAGTGTCATCAATATACCAATGACACTCAACTCTACTACTCCTTTCTACCCCAATCCAAGAAGGCTGTCCTGGCCCTAAACCAGTGTCTGTCATTAGTAATGGACTGGATGGGGCCAAACAAGTTGAAACTTAATCCAAATAAGACAGAGGTGCTCCTGGTCAGTCAGAAGGCACTGTTTAGATGGGGTTACACTCTCCTTGAAGATGCAGGTTCTCAGTCTGGGGGTACTCCTACACTCAGCTTTGAACCTAGAGGCCCAGGTCTCTGCAGTGACCAGGAATGCTTTTGCACATTTAAAACTTATGCGCCAACTGCACCTATTCCTTCAGATGCCAGATCTGGCCTCAGTGGTACATGCCTTGGTTACATCCTGATTGGACTACTGTAACATTCTTTACTTGGGACTGCCTTTGAAGAATGTTTGGAAATTCCAGCTGGTCCAAAGAGCTGCAGCCAGGCTGCTAACAGGGGCAGGTTATAGAGATCATACAACACCCATGCTGAAACAGCTTCACTGGGTGCCAGTTTGTTTCTGAGCACAATTCAAAGTATTGGTGATGACCTATAAAGCCCTATATAGTCCAAGCTATTTGGAATACTGTTTCCCCCTATATGAGCTGGTCCGGGCTCTGAGATCCTAAGGGAAGGCTCTTCTCTCTGTCCCACCACCATCACAAGCATGGTTGGTGGGGACATGAGAGAGGGCCTTTTCTGTGGTGACCCCTAGACTTCGGAACTCCCTGCCCAGGGAAATCAGACAGACCCCTTCCTTGATGGCCTTCTGCCAACAGGTGAAGATCTTCCTCTTCAGACAGGCTTTCAAAACAGGCCTGGGGTGTTATATTATTTTAATGTATTTTAAACATTTTTATCTTTTTAAAGTATTTGATAGTTTAATATATAATTTAAAAAAAAATTGTAGAAATTTAATTCGTTTCTATTGTACTATTTTTGTATGTTTTTAATTGTATTGGTTTGTTTGTTTTTTGTTTTGTTTTTTTAATGTTGTAAGCTGCCCTGCATCCCAATCTTGGGAGAAGAGCGGGATATAAATAAATATCATCATCATCATCAAGTAGATGCTGGGTATTACTTTCTTTTTCTTTGCTTGGCCACAGTAATAGTTTAAATAGCAACACATTTTTACAGGATTGTTTGAGTTTCTAATTAAAGGCTAAAGTGGCATTTCAGTTAGCTGAAGATCTTTTAAGTCCATTGTATTTGGTAAGTTGAACCAACAGAGTCAAATACACGTTCTACTGAGTTCTCTGGCCTTAGGTCCCAGATAAATATAAATAAGACTGTAAATGCCCTGTAAATTCAATTATATGATTTTATTCATGCTGTGTTAGTTGATTTTGATTGCTGTGTTTTATGATGATATTTGTAGCTAGAATATTATCACATTTTAGTAGGAAAATAGAAAATCAGGGTGCATTGTGTGCGGTGTGGGTGTGGGGTTTTCTTGGGAACATAGTATGAGTGCTGTCATGATGAACCCCAAGAGGGCTTTATGATTACCACTTCTCATCACTACTGTTAAATAAGTTTTGTTTCTAATTTTAGGGACAGAAATGTGGAAAGTACAAAAATCTCTGTCTTATTTTATTAACACAGAGAGAGAAATGCAGGCATGATACTACTGTTTTTTCTATTATCCTTCAAAATATTTCTGACCTTTAGCAATTGAAAAATAATTTTAAAAAATGGAATTTTATCTAAGTGAAATGACAGTGTTGATTGTATATGTTACTCTCAGGTTCCACATATGTACAATTCTCTTCTATGCAGGCAAATATTTTATGCATTCAGAGGAACTCTGAATGGAAAGTGTTCATACCCTACAGCTGAGAAAATGAATCATTGCCATGATGATGATGATGATGGTGATGATGATGATCATCATCATCATCATCATCCCACCTTCCTCTCAAGTTGGCTATTGGTATGTGCTGAAGCCCAGTCAAGATCTATTGCTACATGTAGAAGCCCAGCCTGTATGTCTGAACTTTATCGCAGAGGCCCTGGAATGGGCCTGTCACATTCTAAAAGGGAACATTATGGGGACAGGAGGCAGCAAAGAATGCTATTTACCACACAGGGAGAACACTGCCACCGCCACCGATCATTCCCATCACATTCTGGATGTGTTCCCCAGAGGGCAATTTTCAGGAATGCTTGAGAAGCATTCCTCAAAATTGCCCCCTCTGGGATGTATCTGGAATGTGGTGGGAATGATCAGTGGTAGTGGCAGCATTCTCCCTGTGCTGTAAACAGCATTCTTTGCCGCCTCCCATCCCCATAACCTTCCCTTTTAGAATATGACAGGCCCATTCCAGGGCCTGTGCAATAAAGTTCTCTGATTCAACTCCTACAACTTTTTTTTCTTATTTAAATGTAAATGAGTAGATGAAGGAGATGAGGGTTGTCGCAAGAGAACAGGAGAAGAGGAAAGAAATCAAAAACAGATAGGAGAAAGTGATGAAAAAGAAGATGAAAGTGAAGAAGGAAGAAATGGGGGAGTGTAGAGCCCAGAAGAGGAAAGGAGTAATTAGGAAGGAAAGGATAAAAAGAGAGGGCTAGGAGGGGCTGAAAAAGGCTGTGGATGTGAGGAATGGAGAAACACAGCTGGTGCAAGGGAGAGAGAAGGGAAAGAGAAGATAAAACAGCAGCTCTCCAGCAAGGGAAGGGACAGCCCAAGTTGAGGGAAGTACCTTATTTCAGAAGAGTCCGAGGAAGAGTTAGCCCAAGAGAAGGTGCCCTGGCTCAATGCTAGGGAATTCTGAGAATTGTAGTTTTGTGAGACATTTAGGACTTTATTGCACAGGCCCTGGAATGGGCCTGTCGCATTCTAAAAGTGGACACGATGAGAACGGGAAGCAGCATAGAACACATTTTACCTCACAGGGAAAACGCTGCTTCTGCTGCCTGACGTTCCCATCACATTCCGGATATGTTCCCAAGGGGGTGATTTTTAGGAATGCTTCTCAAGCGTTCCTGAAAATTGCCCCCTCTGGGACACATCTGGAACGTGATGGGAATGTCCAGTGGTGATGGCAGTGTTCTCCCTGTGAGGTAAGATGCGTTCTATGCCGCCTCCCGTTCACATCACGTCCCCTTTTAGAATGCGATAGGCCCATTCCCGGGCCTGTGTGATAAAGTCCTTGGCCTTCTCTGTCTGAGAGCTCTGGTGCCACAATAAACTATGGCCTGTTACAGACTGCCAAAATAAAGCTGCTTCGGATCTCTTTGGAGGTATGCTATTTAAATGATGCATGCATCCTAAGAATCCAGAAGCTGCACCAAAGCTGCATTCCGGTGCTTAGGAATGGAGTGTGGCTTTGGTGCGACCTCCAGACTCTTAGGACCCATGCATCATTTAAATAGCATACCTCCAAAGGGACCCGAAGCAGCTTTATTTTGGCAGTCTGTAACAGGCCCATAATTCCCAGGATTTCCTAACAATGAACCAGGGCAGTTAAAGCAATCTCAAACTGCAGTATTTCTTCTTGGACCTATGTTTTTTTTCAAGGATACTGGTGGTGCTATTCTTTGGACAGTCACCTTCAATCTATACAAAATGACAGAAATTCTGATGGAGGAGGCATGGTTAGTACACTCCCCACATATCATGTTTACTATATCTAGTTTCTGAATTCCTGGAAAAGGTTCATGTCACACAGGGAAATAGAAATCTACCTTTCCTTCTCAAATGACATTTAGTTTAACTGCAAAACACACTTCTTTTATTCTAGATAAGAACCTGGGCAAGAAACTCAAGTTGCAGAATGTTGCTCGTTCTGCTCAGAAACTGCTTCTAATTGTCTCCAGATCTCAATTAGAAATGTAGGTACAGAGAAATAAATTTCCATAAATATGCTTAAGTACAAGGTACAATTTCATCACAGTCTTTTCCTCATGGTAAGATTACAATCTGGGATCTCTAGACCCTTACAAAAAATTCCCCTTTTCTCTTCCTTTGCCTGCAATGCTTGGGTCCTGATCATGTCAACTCATATATTCCTTCTAGTTTCTTATATGTGATTTTGAAATACGTTTTTTTTTCTTGACTGCATGTGTGTGCATGGGAGTGTTAAAAGCTATTTTGTCTAGGCAGTAAATTGCCTTGGTCAGGACGTACAACAATCATTTTCTACTTGTCTCCAGGCTGCACGTGTTATGTCTGAGTGCTACAAAATACTTTCTTAGTAGTCCCTGGAAATTTAAAGTGACATCAATCCAACCATCTTGGTACCCTTTCCTTTCACTCGGGTTTAAAGCACACATTTTTTCCCATGTTTGTGCAGGGATTGCCAACATAGTTATTGGCTGACATGATGGAGAATGTAATTTGTTGACCCTGGGTGAATGAACTGTGTTTCAGTATTTCTGTCATTTATACAACTCAGCAAATAGGTGCAAGTCATATGTTCTCTCCATCCACATAGTTGTTGAACTGAAGGATTTGGGTTTAAAAGAAGATCACAGTGCACATTCTGTATGCTCATAATGAAAATAAATTCTCTGAGTTTAATAGGTATTTAGTTCTTTAATGTGTCCATAAGACTGCAGCTTTATTTACTTTGCTTAGTCCAGTCATTTTGCTAGCACATACTCCATCAAGGTGAAATCAAAATATTCTGGCACAGTTATTTGTAGATTGAATTTGTTATTAAATGATCTGGCTTTCAGTGAGACTTAGGTGCACACATAAAAACACTGAGTTGGGTCCAGATTTGGCCATAAACTGAGCCTTTCTGCCAATGGAAAGCAGATTCTGAATCCAGCCAAATGTTGATATTCTTAAGAAGTGCCCTGTTGGATCATACCAAAGATCTAGGTAGCCCAGCTACTTTTGTTGTTCTTAACTTCCTTGCAGTCAAGCATGATTCATGGTGACCCCTTGAATTAGATACCTCCATGACACCCTATCCTCAACAGGCCATGCAGACTCAGGTCCTTGTCCTCCCTGATTAAGTGTATCCATCAGATATGAGGTCTTCCTCTCTTCCTACCACCCTCTACCTTCCCAAGCATTATATGGTTGGCCCTATGTATTGGCAGGGATTAGATTCCAGATTTCTGTCCCCCACCCCAGGATATTAAAAAAGGGGTGTGTCTCCCATTAGCATAAATGAATGCCATCATGCACAGATTGCATGTTCCAATCTGCAAATGGTTAGCTCGCCAATATGGAGCCAAAATATGATACCCTCAGTTTAGTCATCTTGGTCTCTAAAGAGGTTTCAAATTTGATTTGTTCTTAGACAAGAGCAACCTCTCTCTCTCTCTCTCTCTCACTCTCGTTCTCTCACACACACACCTGTGCTTGTGCTCCATAACAAGTGATATTCAATGACACTATGCAAGTTCTGTCCCGTGTCTGAAAAGTCAAAGCTTGCTAATGCGCCCTTGTTGTTCCTCGACCTTCCAGATATAAAACCAAATACTAGATAACTCCAAAACTGTGAAATGTATTCTTTGAATGCTGTACCACCTTATCCAGGAGAGGCTGCAGATAGTTTTGAACTTGCCAAGGGCCCTTCAATCTTATCTAAATTATGTCTTGACTTCTTAGCTCACAGTGAGTTCATCAGTGATCTCAGATGTTATTGCTGGGTACAATACATTCATGTCTTCAAACCCTAAATCTCCAGATAAATTCTCAGAGCAGGTTCATGTATTTGTTAAATGGTAATCTGGTGAAATCCACAGACTGATGGCCAAGGGAACGATCAGTAGTTTTGGCCCCACAAACCACCTTCTGAGACTTGACCTTCAGGCAGAACTAAAACATATTCATGCCACCAAGCCCTATCTCTGCCAAAGAATCCAAAAGGGTGTCATGGTCAGTTATACTGCAAAAAAGAGTCTAGATTGAATAAGTAACAGCACAAACTGTACAATACTTTGCTACAAAACTACAAACATGGAAACAACTATTATTTTAAAATTGTGCTTTTCCATTTTCCAGCTCAATAACACATTCTGGAATCTACGTGGCTGCAACTACACAGAAAAGAGATCTTTAGATCACTCTCCTCCATCACTTCAGCATTTTATATCAGTGAAAACTAAACAAATCAGTGTTAGAAATCACTAGGAATAGGAGTTAAAATAAATCTGTATGTATCCTAATTTGAATCCTTGGTGTGATGTGGAATTATAGTACATCCTGTTTTATTTAATTCACGTTCCTAATTCTTGTTCACCACACTTGCCATTAGAATCCCTGATATTTCTTTCCTGTCTCCATGGGCCAGAATATGATGGGGGGCAACCTGGAGTATTCTGGCCCTGAAGTTGTCACATCCCATTACTAGACACTCCTGTTGCTATGCTGGGCAGCTGTTTTCATGTGTGCCCCACTGAGCTGCCTGGCACAGCTGACACCACACATTGCTCCCTCTGAGGTCAGAAAAAGGCACTCAATGTTGATCATATGGCTGGGTGCTTCATTCTGACCTCAGTACAAGTGATGTGTGGTAGTGCTGGGCATGCTGGAGAACACACAGGACCCATTGTAAACAGCCACCTGGCATCACTATGGAGGAGTCTCGATCTACCAGGAAGATTAAGCGCATAATTTGAGCACACACCCCCCCCCCCCCCGTTCATTATAAGGTGTATACCCCAGGTTTGGTGCTGAACAGACTGGAAGTCATTTGAATTGTTTGCACCAGAACTACAGTTTGTGCTATGTGTTGTCTCAATTCTCCACTGAGATGATAGGGCAGAGAGGATATTTAATTTGTCCTCTGCAGCAAGGGACCATTGGCCATAGTAAATTGACAGCCCACCACTAACATTCAAGGTAAATTGTTCCCACTACACAAACTGTTGCTTTTCTTCTGTAGTATTGCAGAAGGCAAAACTAGAATGAA
>NC_056522.1:347100527-347143855 GCF_019175285.1 Sceloporus undulatus | reverse complement strand
AAAGTTACAGCAAGATTGCAGTGGATTGCATTAGCACAAACATTTTGATGATAAAAACTTTTCTTCTATAAGGTGGTGGGCTTTCCCTTGCCATGGGAGTTTATGCAGAGGCTAGACACCCATCTGCTAGGAATATTCTCCCTTTGCATTTCCTGCATAAAGCAAGTGCTAGTAGTGTGTCCTAGACATCATTGTTACCACTCAAAATTGAAGATTCATTGAATCTTCATTGATATTTTCCACTTCCAGAAATTCAGTATTTTAAATATTCCAAGTCATTTACTTCTTGATCCCTAACAGCAGTTCAGCTATGAATATTATGTGGATATTAAATTATTTAAATATTGTGACAGAACCTTCAATAATACCACTGTGCCCTCTGCATGCTGTTTTTAACCAGGTTCTACCCAGTCCATAAAAAGACCTGCAGTCTATTCTGTGACAGCAAGTTTTCTTAGAAGGCTTTGGTGAAAGACCTTTGTCAAAAGCTTGCTGAAAGCTGAGATGTATTCAGATTTCCTTATCATTCTCAGATTGAAAATAAACATTTAAATATTGGAAAATATTACATACTTAAAGATGCAGAATTTTCCTTGAGATAATGCAAATGTTTACATTAGCTTCAAAACTCTCCCCCCCTTCAAAGTCATAACCTGTAGCACTTCTGGCTAAAAGAATGTACTTTAGACCATGCAGTAAGTTCATGGCAGATGGCAGAGTTGAATTTGAATTCAAATTTCCTAAATCTATGTTCATTTTATAGGACCACATAATGGCAATGCCAACACTCAGAATAGAGCTATGATGCCTATGGGGATTAGATTTTTCTCTGACAGCAGCAAAATAGAGTAGTACCACAATATCTGTTCAGAGTTTGCATCTGGGCTGAAATGTAAAATGACAAGTTATTATGCTCCTGGGGTATAGGGAAAAACTGCATGTAGTATGCTGCTTCAGGTTAACAGTGAGCCAGCAGGTTCCCTTGTACACTGACTGATAGAATTATTTTTTGCACATTTCCTTGTTCAGATGTATTCATTGAAGAGGCTACTGTGGAGAAGATAAGAGTACAGCTTTGCCTGTCTCACTAAGCCCTTTCCACCCACTTTTGCTTTCTCTTTCTTCTTCCTGAGTTTCTTTTCTGTTGTATTATTCCCTTGTGAAAGACATGCTACAAGCCCTTTGAAGTGACCCTTTGATTCTGGTTTATTTAAGACTGCTCTACTGTTAGAACTTCTGCAAGGTGTGCCTGAAAGAATCTTTTAGCCAAAAACTAGCAATACACAGAGAGGGTCTTGCCGCTCAGCTCAGCAGGCGAGTAAGAGGCCTACCAACAAAGACAGTGGGCGAGTCTTCAAGACAACACTTGGAGACTCAATAGTAATAGGAAGAAAGGAATCAGATACATCAGCCAATTCTCCTTTGCCAACAACCTGAAAGTATGTCCTATTGTTACTAGTTAAACAAGAGAGATTTCTGTTCTAACTCTAAATAGAAAGCTGAAAACATTTCTTTCAAGAAGGGCTGGGGTTTAATGGAGTTAGACCTAAGAAACCATAAACATTTATCTGCTCTGCCTGATTTAATGAATTCTTGTCAGATTGTATAGATCCTGAAAGGAAGGCCCTGTCTTACAAGAAGTTCTGGTCTTTTTTTTTTTTTTTAAATAAAAATAAAAAAGCCCTCCTTGCCTTGAATCCTATTAAATTAGTTGAATTGTAGAATTCGTGTTGGAAGAGAGAGCACCGACCATCCACTCCAACCTCCTGCCATGCAGGAAGACACAGTCAAAGCATTACAGACAGATGACCATCCAGCCTCTGTTTAAAACTTCCAAAGGAGGAGACTCCACTACTCTCCAATGGTGTGTTCCACTGTCAAATAGTTCTAATCATCAGGAAATCCTCTCCAATGTCTAGGTGGAATCTCTTTTCTTGTAGGTTCAATCCATTGTCCTAGTCTCTGGAGAAGCAGAAAACCAATTAGCTGTATCCTCAATTGAGCCAGATCATTTTAGGTTTGCCACATTTCTCTGTATTGGCAAGTTGATGGTGTTACTGCTCCAGGGAGTCTTGGCTGAAGTTCCAACAATGCTCAGGATGACTTTGGAAAAAAATAACCTTGCTTATTCTTTTTTATTTCAATGGGCCAGAGCAGACGGGCAAGAAAAAGCAACATGATCCTGTTTTTTTCCAAAAGCAGGCTGAAACCCTGCGTCCACATGGCCTGCTCCCAAGGCTGACCAAAAAGCCATGGGCAGACTGCACGACACAGGAACAATACCTGAGGGCAATACTGTGAATAAAGGAATACCCTCTGTTCACACAAAGAACAAGCAGTGGGACAGAAATTTACATCTGATTTTTAGCCTTGAGAGATAATTGAGGATATCTTGCATTGCAATAGAGACCTGATAGTGTTTACATGGAACCAACAATGGGATTCTGGGATGATTTATAGCTATAACTTCAGATTAACAAAACAATGACTGGATTTAGGACAAGCCCAAGGTAGACATACAAGCAAGTTGGCTGAGAACACAGTAGGGGGTAGGTAGAAACGCTGGTTTTACTACCCTTGATGCAATGAGGCCTCCTTTGTCTCTTGGTGCAAGACGCCTGGGAGAGGACAGAATGATTAACACACTCATGTAACTTTTATTTTGATACTGCCTTGGTTCTCCAGATTTGAGTCCATATTCCTTTATCATGGGAAATTTCCTTGTGTTTCAAAGTCATTGTGACCTCTTAAACATGCCTGGCTCTAGATATGAATAGAACAGAATGGAATAGAACCTTTCTTATGGTCATAGACCAGCACACTCAGTATGAAAAATATGAAGGCACATGATGATACAGTTTTTTATATGAACAGATGTTATTTTATTTGTACTAATTTTACATGCCACACACCACCAGAGCAGCTTGAAGCTACCCTGGGGTTGCAGCTGGATCACCGAAGGAGGCTTTGTACCAGCCCAAATAGGAGGTTTAGGGCTTTGGCATGTGGTTGCTGTGACTCCAGAGCGACTAAGTCCAGGGCAGCCCCAATCTGCCCTTTTGCGGCAGTCTGTTCCACCTGCAAGTTCCATTGTGAAAGCCCAAAGGAGTTTAGTCACATTAGCTTAAAGTAGCACCCATCACCAATATTCAAAGGCCTATCACATAGGAACACAGTAAATTCATTTTCTATATCTCCAGAGATAGAACTGTAGAACCTGTGTCAATCAATACTGTAAAATTACAATAAAGGACATTTTGACTAAAAATTAGGAGACCCTCTTGATTGTCCATTTGCCAGTAGATCTTATTGATCCAGAAAGTGGTAGATTTTTGGATGTTTTTAAGATGATGCTGGTAAGTTGCCTATGCAGAAAAATGAAGAAATAAATCCCCTGCATCTATAGGAAGGGTGAACTAGATGACCTTATATTGCAACTCTTAAAATGCTAGCATTCTGTCATTTGGAGAGTTAAGCATAAATTTCATAGGCTGTTCATTGACTTACATTTGTTAGTCCTAACTAGATTAGATGTAGTAAATTGATGGGATCTTCAAATCAATATTCATGGGAATTCTGTTGATGCAACAGGTCTATTCTATTTGATACGAACAGTTGTACTAAGGCCTTTGCATGGAAACAATCAATATGGAGAAGTGAGAATAACTTTTTGAGAATGTTTTGGCCAATTTTCTACAAAACTGTGCACGCAAAACTTGGGCACTGGTTTCTTTCCTCTTATTAACGACACAGGTTAGTTAATTCATCAGCACTTCCCAAAGAAATATTACCAAATGTAAGTGAACTCTGTCAAACTCAAATGGCTGCCAAGTAGTGGCAGATGAGATCATCAAGTTTCCATTCATCCCATTATAATCTGCTAATAAAAATAGGGCATATTATGCCATCCCTCCTGCAGGGTTTCTTTCTTTTTAAAACAAGAGCTCTGTTTAAAAACAGATGACACAATATGCCCACAGGCTAGAGACCAATCAAATTATTACATTATCCCAGCCTAGGGAAGCAAGTAAAGGAAAAATGTGTGCTGAATTATAACAGGAGAATTTCCTAATGGTGAATTGTATTAGATTTTGGAAGACCCTCCCATAGGAAATGGGAGAGTCTAAGCATTTGAGGTATTTTTCAGCAAGATTCAGCAAAGTGATATGATGTGTAGCACACATACTTGTTACAAAACTAAGAAGGGAGGTAGTCTATCATTTTAAGGAAGATATTTAGCAAGCCTCATGAAGAAATGATGGTAAAATTGAAAGACATAGCTCTATTAGTCTGGAAAATCTGTATGCAAAGGGACCTTCTAGCACCTTTGAGACTGCGAGAAGTTGGTAGCATGAGCTTTCATAGTTTTGAGCTTACTTCCTCAGATGTACCCCATGCATCTGAGGAAGTAGGTTCAAGTCCACAACAGCTCATGCTACCAACTTCTCTCTTTCATTTACAAATGGGCTACAAGATCCTATTGCCTAATCAGGAAATGGAGTAAACACAGATGTGAAACATTTATGGAAAGCAAGTGAAGAAGGAGTAAGTGAAATTTTTGAAAGAGAGTGATGAGACGGGTGATACCAAGGAGAAAGAAAGTAGAGAAAGAAAGGGAGTAAACAAAGATGAGAAAGAAGAGAGATGATAGGGCAAAGAAAAATAAAGGAGAACAACTGGATAAACTTGAGATAAATATTACTTAAGAATACCTCTTTGCTTTTCACAACTTTCCAAAACAAAGAGGCTAAACAGACCAGCCAAAAGGGCTGGCACCTGAGTGGAGTAGGAGCATAGCGGCTGAACTATGCATGCCCCGACTCCACCCCCAAGCTGCCATCATGCTGTCCAACTGACTGCATGGGTTGTATTATGACACTCAGAATATTCCTCATTAATCTTCTTTTCCTGAAACAAAGCTTGCTCTGTTTCTTCAGTCATTATCTGTATGATTTGTCTGTTATAAAAGGAAACCAAGCTCTCTCTTGTGTTCATTCCAGTTTAGCATCCTCTGTCTCATTCAGCATACAGAATAAGGGTGGATGGATCTGAAAATTTACCATGCACATATTGCATCTTAACTGTTTCTACATTAACCTAAGAGCTGACAATTTGACTGATAAGTTTAAATTACCAAGATAAATTTAAATTACCAAGACCAGAGTGGCAACAGTGGAGAACTGCAAAATGTAGTGGATAGTTAAGTTCTGAACTGATTTTTTTTTAATGTAAGGAGTTCTGTACTGTGGACTGTACATAGGACTGTTTAAATGCTGAGTTCTTCAGCCATTTGTAATTAAATCTTGACCACAGTTTTGTGAAATTTACCTAGCTATTTGATGAGAAATGGTTCTGTGAATGGCTCTTTCTTTCTCTGGCTTCATTTCTGCAATGTGAAGCAGTCAGGTCTTTTTTAAAATTAGTTGGATGCACAGGAAACTATGGCCCTAGACAGACGGGCCAAAAGCTCTGTGCTGCTGCCGATACTAGGGTCCCAGAGTACGCAGTATCTGCATGCTCTGGAACCCTAGGACGTGCAAGCAGCGGCCCAATGGTGGCCTCCTGTCCACACGGAGACTGTCATCTTGACGTAAGCAATGCACAGCATATAGACGTGCTGCATGTCACTTACATCATTGGCGCACTCATGACATGCGCACGGTGATCCAAAAAGAACCCAGGTTCTTTTAGGAGCAGAGGGACACTCCACAGGTTGGCTGCTGTGGTGTCCCTCCACAGGAAAATAGGCCGCCGGCAGCCTGGACTTTTGGTGTGGTCTGTTTTGCGCCTATGACTTTATGACAGGATTTCCTTATGGTTGCCAACAAGATGAAAACACACATCAACAAACAGTCTTTCCTACACATCTTACTCTTCTCACCAAAAATGGGAAGTTTCTAGTTGGAAGTTGTCTTGCTTGAGGGGGACACTTGAGGAAGATACGCCACTTCTAGAACTTATTTTTGTTTCTGGTTTTGCAGCCTATTCTAGTAGAGTGTTTGATAAGTTTTTAATAGAAAACTAAGAATGCAGAATGGAAGATTCCACTTTCAACAATCTACTGCCAAAATAAATATTAATCCATAACAAGTGTTGTCCTCTGAATCAAAATTGCCTGTGCTCAGCAAAATTTACAAAGAAAAGACCACTCAGCTTAAATGTGCGTGTGTATGCATGCACATATGTGTACATAGTTACACAGACTACATCTACTACTTCTAGTAATATTACTAGTACTGCTACTAATAATATTAATTCAAAACATGACAAAAAATCTTTGGTGAGATTGGAGCAAAATCTACTCCCCACGCTGAGCAGTTCAATTGACCTTGGACCAAGCTAGACAGCTTGATCTATGTTCTTCAGAAGCACACATGGATAAAAGAGCTGTATAATATATTTTTCATTGAATGAATATATGTTCCCTCAGCCTTTTGCTACTGAAGGTGAGAAAACTTTTTGAGTCTTTAAAGAAAAATCAGAAGTGCCTTGGCCCTCTTACATAATGAGAGACCTTATGTGCCTCAAAGAAGTTTTTTACAGCTCCCTAGCGTATAATTACAGAAAGCTGATTGCCTTCTTTTATGAATGGTAAAGAGGACAAGGTTCTATTAAGTTTCTTCCTGCTGCAGAACTTTTAAGTTCTGTGCTTCAGAAAAGTGGATCATTTTAATTGACATATCCATGCTCTAAACCAGTATCTCAGAGCCAAGGACAAGATCTCTAAATGTTTGTTCAGTCTCTACTCGATTGAACATTGATGGAATTGAAGAAGACTCTTTGGAATATGGCTTTTGGAAAACTGAGATTAAAGAAATTATATGCATTGGAAATAATTTGTTTATGATGACTGAAGAGATACCAAGAACTAGAAATATTCTCCTCCTTCTTTCGGTTCCTTTTCATCATCATCATCATCATCATATTTAGAGAGACTCACACTCCAAGATGTAAATATTTAAGATTATAATTTTTTTTCTAACCACCTTCGAGTCAGTCTCAACTCATGGCAGGCCTGTGGATGAAAAATCTTTAAGCCTCCCTATTTTCCACTACTTTTCTTCTTTCTTGCAGATTCATTCCCATGACATCAATCCATATAGTGTGTGGTCTTCCTCTCATTCTCATTCCCTCCACCTTCCCTAGCATTATGGTGTTTCTCTCTTGTCTTGTCAAGACATGGCCAAAGTTTGACAGCCTCAGTTTAATAATGTTCAGCACTCTTCTCCAGAACCACATCTTGAATGAATTTATTTTCTTTTTATCCATTTTCTTAATTGTCCAGTTTTCACATCCTTACATGGTAATAATAGGAAATACAATTGCTTGTATGATTGTGACTTTTGTGCTTAGTTGTATATCTTTGCTCTTTAGTACCTTTTCTAGTTCTTTCTTAGCTGCCCTCCCTATTCTTAGTCTTCTGATTTCTTGACTGCAATCCCTGTTCTGATCAATGTTTGATCCAAGGTATGGGAACTCTTTTACTGTATCTATTTTTTCATTGTCTAGGTTGAATTTATGAATTATAATTCACAATTTAAAATTATGAACATGAATTTATGAAGATTATAAATAGATCAATCAAATTTTATATTATTTCAGCTTTACAGCTAATATTGGAATAATATTTTTTGAAATATAGGACAACACATTTTTCATAAATATCAAGTACATCCAGAAACAGATTTGGTTATTTCATCTTCCATTTGATATATGAATTAAAGGCAAATGCTTTTTCCTAAATTGTTGAGCTGGCAATCCTGCCTCCAGGTGCCTTCTAAGCCAATTTTTAATTATTTACATTATGTCCAAATCAAAACTAAACCAAAGACCTTGTGCTTTTAAAAACAGGATAGAAAGGAGGATTTTACAGTTCAGTTACTCTTATTCCTAGCATATGGAATTCATGCATTTATTTGGATTATGATGAGGAAGAAGTATAGTGCCCTGATGTAGATGAAAACTACTCTGACAAAAATGTCCTTCAAGCATGAGAATGGGCATATGGATTTACATCGTCATATAAATCAATGAGGCAACACTGGGCAGAGAAAATCCATACGGTTTGTTTGTTTGTTTAAAACATTTCTGTTCTGCCCCATATTTAATCAGGGTGCACAGGCAAACTCAATGCAAGCAAATGAAAGCAACTTGAACCCATAAAATATCTCAAATAGACTAAATAAATATTTAAAAAATTCACGAAGTTAAAACAGGTTTAAAATATTAAAACAGTTTTAAACCACATGTAGTGTGCATTAGCATTTCAAATAAATGAACCCAGAGAATTGCAGAATTTCCATTCACCTCTGAAAGTCCTGAGTAGGTGACTTCAGTGCTCATAGACATGTAAACAACACAAACAAGATCCCAAACAGTAGTCTCTTATGACATGTTGGACTTTATCACACTGCCTTTCCTCCCAGACTAGAAGTGGGATGTCAAATTAAATAGGCAGATTTTATTGCATATTCCCTTGCCTGGGTAGCAGGCATCCTGTACCTAATCCAGCCTTCTCCCACATCTTTTAAAGAATGGGAAAATCCCATTCTTTGAAAGTTGTGGGAGATGTTCAGATATGGGAAGCCTGGATTTGGTATGGGATGCCTATTGCCCAGGCACAGGGGCAGGGAGGTAGCCGGGGGGGGGGGTTCTTGGGGTCCGGACCCCCCCTTCCATTAGGAAAATGAATGGTGTGTGCTGCTGCGCCGCTGCACCCAAGCCCCATTATAATGGTGGCACTTAGTCTGGACCCCCCCTTCCTAAAATCCTGGCTACGTCCCTGACAGGGGTGTGTGATAAAATCCACCTGTTTAAGTTTACATCCCATGTCAATCATGGGAGGAAAGGCAGTGTGATAATCTTGGAGTTTATCACATTGCCTTTGCTCCCACAATAGGAACAGGATGTAACTTTAAGAAGGTGGATCTTATCACATTATCCCATCACTGGGTAGTACACAGCCCATATCTAACCTGGGTTTCTCTGGCAGGATTTCAGGAATGGGGAAATCCCATTCTTGAAAAGATGCAGGAGAAGCCAAGAGAAGCCTGGGGCTGTGTACTGCCCAGCAATGGGGAAATGTGATAAGATCCGCCTTCTTAAAGTTACCTCCCGCATCTATAGTGGGAACAAAAACAATGCAATAAACTCCCTCCTTAAATTTCTGGTTAATAGCTTTTAACACATCTATTTGAATACAGGTGTCTTCAACATTAGCCAAAGACTTACCATCCTCCATTAATCACACTGGGCATAGGGCTGAGAAAGGCACGTGATGTTTATACTTTTGCTCATGTGATTTCTTTCTTGGATTAGTTAATCTGAATTATGCTGATTTGTTTGCACAACATCACTGACCTTATACTGATTTTCCCTCTCCTTCTTCCTTGTCTGCCTTTCTTTCTCCTTTCTTGAAAGACCCTTTCTGCTGAGTTTCTCATGTGTTTGTATATATTTGGTCTTCTTCACATTTCTAAGTGATTCAGTGATGATAATAGGAATTTGGATATCACTGTTTGATCATTTCAAGATTCATTTCACAGATAACATTCATATCCCTCAGACTCTGCAGAGGTGTCACGAACTAAAAATGTCAGGGAGAATACACATTCTACATGGAGACAGTAGAGAGTGGGATGAAACCAGAACAGTATTGTGTGGGGCCTTGAACAATTTAATGTAAAAAAAAAACCCATTCTCCTGTTCAGCTAAAAACTTATCCAACACTATGCTTCCTGTTTCTATTTTTTAAAAACAGATTTGAAAAAGTAGCTTTGTATTTTTTTTTAAAGACAATTTTAATAACAGCAGAAATGTGAGGGTAATGCATTGATGGAGGATGTCAAATCTTCATCTTTTAATTTCTATTCAGCATTCAGCGGAAAGCATCATTACATCCGCTCGCTGCTTTGATCATGTTTCTCCTTTATTATCATCCCTACACTGGCTCCTCTTTCCATTCCATATACAGTATAGTTTCTGTTGTTGACCTTTAAAGCCCTGCATGGGCTGGTCCCTCTTTAATTATTTATTTAGTAATTGTGTTGATAGCTTGGTCATCATCATCCCTCCTTCAGAAATCTCAGAAATTTTGTTCTGATATATATATATATATATATATATATATATATATATATATATATACTTTGAGTAGCGTTGTAATTTTCATCTGCAAAATCTTGGCAAATATGGCATCATGATTCAGATAAGCAATAATTGGTGGTAAACACAATTTAACTACATGACTACAACTGTTATGTACTGTCAATAACTCCAGAAAGAATCGTAAGCATGTTTGAGATGTTCAGCCAGCACTTGAAGGTTAGCAGACCTGAGTCACACCTCCTCAACTACTTTAAATAATATTAATAGCAATAACAACAACAGCAATGACAATAAAAACAACAGTAATAGTTATTTATAACATTTTTTTTTTGCCAGAGGGTGAAATACCAGACATATATAAACAAGGAGAAAACAATAAAATGAACAGATCTGAACAAAGCTATACTTGGATTCATATATTTGTTAAATACTTGCTACCTTAAATGTCACGAGACTACCTTTGGACATTTTTGTTTTTTCTGCTTTTATTTTTCAATCTCAACAAGGTCACTATCTACAGTAGCACAAATTTTTTCACACAGGAGGCAAGCATAATCAAAAAGTGATTAAATTGTGGTAATAGCACGATTGTGAGGAAGATCATCATACCCCTGCACACTTCTCCCCTTGTGTTTCTGTTTGTCTACAACAGCAATAAATAAATAAATAAATAAATAAATAGGCTAGCATTTAGTATTGTAGTTACATATTCATAAATATAATAATAATAATAAAATGTTATTTGTAGCCCGCCTTTCCAATGATCAAGGCGGGTAACAGCATATAAAAGTTTGACAATATACAGTACATAAAAATATACAATAAAACATTAGTCAATAAAACATCAACAACTGCTACAATACACTAATATCTCCAGCTAGCACAATAGTGCAACAGAGAGGGGAGGGTGGGAGTACTTCGGGGTATTAGGGGTATGCCTGCTGGAACAGGTGTGTTTTAAGCCCCTTTTTAAATTGGTCCAGAGAGATGACCGAGCGGAGCGGTTTTGTATGTTTTAATAACAGATGCCCTTAATGTAAAACTACATAAATTCCACTCTAGCCTGTCTCAACAGCTAGCAGCAGGAGCAGGCAAATGATATTCTTGTTAGTAAAAATGTGGGCTAGACAATGCTCCTGTAGATTTGTAATTAACTGGTCAACTGAACCCAAATGCTTCTCACCAATGGCTCCTCTTCATCTTGAAGAGAAGTGACCAGTGGTGTACTATAGGTTTCTGTCCTGGCCTCTGTGCTATTCAGTGTCTTTTTCATTGATATAGGCAGTTGTGCTTACCCAGAATTGAGGAGCACATGAAAAAGGAGGCATAGAATGTTTCCTTGCACAACTGAAACTAGGCTTTCACCAATCATGTTGAAACAGTTGGATCTTGGGCAACTTCTTTTAGTCCCAAACTGTTTTTCTACCAGCAACACTTATTGAGAGTACACAATCTAGGGAGGGAGGTAAGGAAACATAGGTGGAAGGATAGAGTTATCTTTATCAATGACTTGGTTGATGGCCAGAGAATGGGATCTGAAGCAATGGATTCCAACTACAGGAAAAGAGATTCCACCTCAACATTTGGAAGAATTCACTGACTTTGGAGTGGTACATACCGCCAACAAGTGGCGTACTGGTGCCTATTATAGAGTTAGGGACTGTGTGGCAACCGCACAGTCCCTAACCCTACTACGTACAGGTGGCATAACAATGGGGGTACCCTGTGTACATGGGCACCGTCATTGTTACGTAAGCAACTTGCAGCATCCACACGTCACTGCACATCGCTTGCGTAATGAGTGTGCCATTGCCACACTGGTTATGTCCACCCTGCGGCGGAAAAAGAACCCACTTTTCCCGGGTTCTTTTTCCTCTGGAGGGAAGCTGTGTGGTTTGGCGGCTGTGGCTTCCGTCTGGAGGAAAGTAGGCCACCGGCAGGCCGCCCTTTTCGGGCGGTCTGTCCAAGGCCAATAACAGTTATTCAAGACTGGACTATGCTGCCTCACAGTTTGGTGGAGTCTCTTTCTTTGGAGGTTTTTAAACAGAAGCTTAAAAACTGGATGTCCATCTGTCAGGCATGCTTTAATTTTGCATTCCTGTATGACAGGGGTTGGAATTGATGGCCCTTGAGCTCTCTTCCAACTCTATGATTCTATGATTCTATATTCAGCTTCTGACTGAGGAGCAAGGAGGATGACTTTTCCACTTCCCTCCCAACAGTAAATGAGACTGTGGCAATCAGAAGCAGCACTCAAATTGCAAGTCCTTGTCATAGACTTTCTCACTGGTGGGAAAGGGTTGAAAGGTACCTTATTCAGAAAATGAACAAACCTCTTTCACCTGATCTTGTTGCTAACAATTACAACCTCGATAGACCAATGTTAAAGGCCAGCATTGGGGTGGAGAGAGGGCACAGCATCCACATGGTGCATGCCCCAACTCTGCCCCCATGCCGGCATGATACTACATGCCTCGCCATATGGCGGGTGGCATCACGGTGCCCTTCTGGCACTACCTCCAGATGATGCACTGCCAAAGAAGTGCTGAAAAGCTGTGGTGCCAGCAGCTATGGATCCCTTTCCATGGTGCAAAAAGTAGCCACTTTTTTGTGTGGCCTTTTTTTTTGCGCCATAGAATAAAGGTCAGATCTGGGCTGTGGTGTGCAGTTGCTGCAGCCCTGACCTGCTGAAGACAGAGGCAGATGCAGGCTGTCCCTTAGGGGCAGTCTGTTCAGCTCCTCAAAGTGATCTGAGGGGGTTGAGGCAGGAGATGTTACTTAGTTACACACATGGTACTAAGTGGTGATGTAGAATATTGGTGGCTGGCTTTTGCCACATATGTTTGTGGCAAAAAGGTTATTTTCAAGCCAATCTTGAGGTCTTACTTAGAGGAGATGGATTACAACTTTATGCTGACAGTTAAGTGGTGACTGTGGAATACTGTCTTGTTAATGAATTAAGACACTGCACAACTGAATGTTTATGAGTATCTCTTTGTGTAACATACAATTCACATCCATGTCAAATGCAGTTATGCATATGTGATAGAAGCTCATTGCTATTCATTAAATATAAAGACTTTTGGTTTTCCTGATGTTTGGATCAAGTATGTACAAGCTCTGAAATTTAGCTTGACCAAGATGTGAGAATTTGTAAAAAGAATAATGGGGCAGGCATTTCAATGAGAAATTCGATGTTCAGGACATTTTTATTTTGACTTAAGTAATAAAAGTAGCAGTGCCTCAGCCATTCATTTTAATTGTGTGAATTTCAGTCAAGGCAATTTGAATTACTCAGTCAACTGCAGGAGAGGGAAGATTTTAATTTTAAAGAAAACAAACACCATCTTTCCTTGTTAGATAGGGTGGAAGGGAAAGGCAGGTGTCTGTTTTATGGTGCTCTCCAGTCACCACCAAATATCTGTTATAGCTTCAAATAATAAAAAAGATATGTATTCATGTATATTTCATGTGCACCTGGTGTTGTATATAAGCTAAAGTAGGATCACCAAGGCCCTGTCCAGATGGGCCCTTTGTGGCGCGTCCACAAAATGCTAGGGTTGCCTTGGGGTGGTGCATGCACACACCCCGCAACCCTAGCATGTCATGCACGTGCCTCAGTTGCACAGCGCCATACATATGGCGCGCACAACGATTACATCACAGCTGTGCACCTTCCATATGGAGCTGTGTAGCTGTGATGTATTTGTGCCATCTTTGGCGCTTTGCGGTGAAGCAAAAAGGAGCTGCTTTTTTTAGCTCCTTTTCTGCTGCGCAGCTGCGGCATACAATTTGTATGCTGTGGTGCAGCTGCACAGCAAAGAGAGGCATCAAGGAAGTGCCTCTTCTGGGCAGTCTGTACCCCACCCTAGATAATTTGATATTCCTCATTTTAATTGTGTCACTCTCAGATAAGACATTTCAAATTACTCCACTGGACTGCAGGAGGAGAGAGGGAGCGGCAATTCCATTGTAAAGATTAACACATGCCTCTATTCCTTGTTAGACACTGTGAACTGAATTTTATGGCTGACATCATTAACTGCAAGAAGAACTAGGTAGGGAAAACCAACTGAGTATTTTATAATAATAATAATAATAATAATAATAATAATAATAATAATAATAATAGGTTTTATTTATATACCGCCCAATCACTGGGAATCTGAGCGGTTTACAATATAGGGGATAACAGACAGTTCCCTGCCCACAGGCTTACAATCTAAAAGACATGACACAAAAGGAGAAGGGAATGGTGAGGGGGGGAGGGAATCAGGTCCAGCATTCTTCTCTCCCTCTGAGGCCTGGACCAAGGCAGATGGACCGGAGGGAGGACTCTTCTTCTTCAGTACCTGATGGTACTGGGCCAGCCTATTCTCTCCCTCACAGGCTGAAGGATGACAATTATGGAGAGAGGGGCCTCTTTCTTCAGGCTAGCAGCCCCTGATGGTCCTGTGGCCAGCCTTCTCTTTCCCTCAGAGGCCGAAAGATGACAGTTAGGGAGGGAGGAGCCTCCTTCTTCAGGCTAGCCCCTGATGGTCCTGGGCCAATTATAGCTCTCCTTCTTTTGGAATTTGTCAGGAACTGCTTCTCTGTTAGGGGCAACCACATTGAAATATCTCAGCTCTCCACATAGGAGCAAGAAGAGTTGTAAAAGAAAGACTGGCTGTTTCTGTGTTGGAAATTATACATGTGCAACGTTTTCACTTTACCATGGCATTACCTTCTAGTCAAAACACAGTCCAGGCAACCAGCCAAAGGTTTGCTGCTACACAGTGATAGCAGAGATGTGGCACAAGCTAACGAGCAAGCCAACAGAGCATCTTACAGTCCACCATTTACTTAGCAAGGAAAAGCTTAAGTTCCAAAGAAAGTTCAGGCACAAGCTTCAGGTCTAGCAAGAGAGTTCTGCAATAGCCAAGTCAGGAAAATGGTACCCAGAGTCAACAACACAATCCAGGTCAGGCACAGAGTTCAGGAACACAGTGGGGTAGGTCAAATAAGCTCCTGGAGAGCTGGGTTGCAAATTTATGGATCTGAAGCTCAACATGGCTGCTGCTTAATTAAGGGAGCACTCTCTTCCCCCAAACTCCTGCCGCCCTGGAAATGGCTTGAGAGATGCTTCTGCCAAGTCTTTCCAGGGTGGCAGGGGCTGGAGGAAGGGAGCACTCCATTCCCCCAAATCCCTGCTGCTCTGGAAGGGCTTGACAGATGCTTCCCCTAAGGCTTTCCAGGGCAGCAGGAGCCCGGGGAAGGGAGCATTCCATTCCCCAGAAGCCCTGCTGCCATAGAAATAGCTTGAGAAACACTTCGTCCAAGGCTTTCCAAGGTGGCAAGGGTTAGAGGAAAGGATCGCTCCATTCTCTGAACCCCTGTCACCCTGGAAATAGCTGCTGCAGGGGAGGTGGTTATTCACAGTTTCTCCACATTCATGCAAGACTTGGTTCCTCTAACCACTGTGAATGTGCATGGCTGACTGTACTGATTTTCAGAGTTATTTCTCTTGTTGCAGATACATTAGATTGGTTTGGGATGCTCAGGACATCTGCAGCAGTAGCACAATCCAATCCAAAGAATGAAGCTTTTAAAATGGAGAAAGGAATAGAAAAAAATGAAGAGGAGGGGAATATGTAGTTTTCAGCAAGAATAGGCAGTGAAAACATGTTTATTTCACTAGTGCAGTTATGCCTCCTAGACATATTAAAAATGGATTTCTTTCCTTTTGACACAACACAGAACTACAGTCAGGAGTTCCATTCATGTTGAAAATACAGGTAAAACATTCTGGACACATTTCAAAGCATTTTGCTCATTACACCCAAAGTAAGTGGGTGGGTGGGTTTGGATTAAATGCCCAATAACTGAAAAACACCCTGGATCTTGCTTATGGAATAAAGAACTTCAGAAAGATGAAGCACTTTCTTTCTTTGCTTCTGAAATCTGCAAAGAAAATTTAATTCAAATGGAAATGACTTTAGAGAGAACACCACTTATCAGGTATGATAGAGGTGGCACAGCTCCATTCCAGTAAAATAACGTTTTGTCAAAGCACAGCATGGCTTCAGAGAGACTTTATCTGCTCTGACATCTTTGTAAATTTGACAGCTGCTTTTATTATTAAATAAGGAGACATTCCAGCTCCTGTAAGTTATAGCTGTATCTTGGGGTGTGAGCTTAACAGAAAAAGATCTTATCATAATTACACTACAATAACAAGCCAGGGCTTTTGTAATCTATTGACATGGCCCATAATCTTATCTGATTCTACGGCTTCAGGAAAGCTCTGCTTTTCAAAACTGCAGCCCGATAAAATAAATGAATAGCAGGTCATATCCACCTCTGCTTTTGTCAGTGCTGAAGCCAAGAACTGAAGAAGGCAGATGAAGGCAAGATTTAGATTCAATGGGGCACATACATGCAGCTTTGTTTATATGACAGAAAAGGGAGGTATTAGGAACTTTTAGATAGTGAGATATCTACCAAAGCACGATGCCTGTGTACAAGGCATTACGTTGTATTCACTGGTAGCAGGTGAAAGAGTTTAAAATAAAGGTGTGCATTAGATTTGGTCAAATCCCAAGGCCAAAGCCAAATCAAGATTGTTTGATTGAATAAAACAAGGGTCCTCCAAATTTTCTCAAAAGGCAAAGTGAGTTCTGCATAATTTTGAATGTGATTCAGAGACACAAAAGAAAAATCATTCACCTCATGAAAGTTATACATGTAAAATAATGGGTGAATGACTAGGTATGGGTGCAGGGTTGGGGCGAAAATGTTTGAAAACAAACAAACAAACCCTGTTTGTTGTTATTGTTTGTTTAAACCAGAGTTGTGTGTTTGTTTGACACTAATGTGTAGGACTGCACCTATATATGACTAAATTTTATAAATTAAGTAGCAAAATGCAATTCTGATGTTATGGCTACTATGTTAAATAATAATTGTTCTTTTAAAAAGTGCTCTTTTTAAGCAAGTTGTTTTGAGTGAATATGTGTTAATTTCTGAATGGCATTTCTTGCACTATAAAATAACGTGAGATTATAAAGAAGCAACTGACACTGAATACTGGTCTAACAAAGAACAACTGTCAATAAACTGTTAAATCTAAAATCTATAAATACAAACAGTTGTTGTTCCAGTAAGAGAGCTGAAAAATAGTAATAATAGCCAGATAAATAAAAAAAATCAATTAGAAATACAAAAACAAAAAAACAGGAGTGTATTTTATTGTTATTATTTGATTTAACATGGTTTAAACCAGTCTATCCTGCATAGGTATGACTGATAGCTCTAGCTTCCAGTCAGGGAATAATGATATCATGGTCTTTTAAAAAAGTTTCATGAGAGTGCTGTGGGAAGAGATCACATAAGAACGTCAGAGAAGCTGCTTCTGTTTCAACAGGATTCAGGTTTTCCAGGAAAGACTTTAGATTCAGAATGAGCGGGGAGGTGCCTGTATTTACTGCTGCCTCTTCATTTCTGTCAATCGCTGAATGAGCACCAATTCCACAAGTAAGTATACAGAATTCCACTGACTGCCCTGTCAGTGCAACTGCTGGGATCCAACAACCACTGTCAGCAACTCAAACGAGTCCTGGGGTTAAATCAGACCCTTGGAGCAGAGCTGGCAAATTTCCAGAAGCAGAAGCGTGGCTCCAAAGTCCAATTTGGGATGACAGCAACTGGATGTCTTCCAGGAACTGCAGCAATGCAGGAACCTCCGGGGACACACAGCAAACCGATGCTGTAGCTTCTTCTGATAAACCACCAGAAAAACTAAGTCTCCCGAAGTGCTCTTTATTCACAGTGCTATAATACAAATACAGATCTCTAAAACTCCAAACCATACCAATCCAACTCCTTCTACAAACCCACACCACACCACACTGGGCTTATATAGTCTCCAGACTACGTGGTCTCTCAAACCCAGTGAGTTCAGGTGTGTAGCCATGACTTGTGTCTCCTGTGCAATCTAGGCACATGGTTTCATCATCCATGGCTACGTGCACTTGGGCATTGAAGTGTCCTTGAGCCAATGAGCATCAGCTGTGGATGATCAGCCTTGTCCTTCTGCTGAATGCTCATGGCCAAACACACACACATCAAGCATTTCCCTGTGTGCTGTGTTTTAACCCTTCAAATCCCTGACATGCCCACCACCTGAGTCAAATTCCTGTGGTACGTCCTTTTCTTGGTAACAGTAGTGTCTGTTTGCATCATATAACAGGGATCATATACTTAGAATTCTCTGCCAAAGACTCTAGTGCTGTAGTTCAGCAGAGTGGACCAGAGAATTCTAAATCTATCATCAAACTAAACATCCCAGGATTCCATAGGATGAAGCCATGACCACTAAAGTGTTATCAAACTGCTATAATCATGTATGGTGGATAGGCTCCAGGTCTGACAAACTTTAAACTCGCACCTTCTTGTTAATAATTCCTACATTTTTTTCTTTGCTGTGCAGAAAATAAGTATTTATGTGCAGTTCTTTCCTGGTATTCACATAAAAGTCTTATACAGAAAACAGCTGTCTTGCATTTAAAAAGCAGTGGCACTGTTTTAACTTCCTTGGTTCAATGGTATAGAATCCTGGGGTTTGTAGTTTTGAGAGATATTTAACCCCGTCTGTCAGAGGGCTCTGGTGCCATAACAAACTGCAAACCATAGGATTTCATAGGATGGAGCTATGACATTGAAATATGTGTCAAACTGCATCAATCCTGCAATGTGGCAGCAGCTGTAATAAAACTGTGTTCCTAATATAAAATGGCAAAATCAAGGTTTGCTTTTTGGATTTTTTTTTTTTTAAAAATACTTTCAAGCTGTGGATGTTGAATCATTGGATATGGAAGACTTACTGTATTTGTTCCTTCTGGTCTCCTAGCATGTTTGTGTGTTGTGTTCAAGTCATTTCTGACTTATGGTGGCCCAAAGGTGAGCCTATCATAGGGCTTTCTTGGGAAGTTTCTTGGGATGTTTTCCAGTGCCATCCTCTGAGGCTGAGAGAGTGGGTTTTCATTGGCAAGTGGGGATTCAAACCCAGGTCACCAGAGTCCTAGTCAACTGCTCATACCATTACATCACACTGGCTCCCAAATCAGGTGATGAGGAAGGCATCTCACTGTGAAGCATAGGAAGGACATATACCCTGTGCCTCAAAAGATATTGACAGGGAGGAAAGTTTGTTCTGAGACCCTTGCAAACAAGGATGGATTTATGGTTCCACCAAGCACTGTTTTAACTGTTTTAACTGTGTACGAATATATGTAACACAATTGTGCTGCAAAGTACACAGCAAATTGCCAGCGTAAGAGAGAAGTGGGAAGGAAACTGTCTTTTTAAAATATTCCACATTGTAAATGCTCAGCTTGTGCTGTTACAACATGCTCAAGCTCTACAAGATACACTCTGCACATGGAATGTACACACGAAGAAGCTTCAGTAAGCAGCCTACACATATGTAATCAGAAGCAGATATTTCTCTGCCATCCCTCCACATTTTAAGCAGATGTTTTCTTAGGCTGCCTGCTACTGTTAAAAAGAACATAATGATTTTCACTGTGAATGTGATAGAACACAGAAACTAATTCAATCCCTGCTTTAAGCTTTATCCTGTTAAGTTCTTTAAACTGGGGACTGTATTTTATGTGTCAGTCAAACTATTCCATTCTGAGATTAAAAATAAATGTTCCCCTCCATACCCCCCTTCCAATATTATGCAATATTAAAAAGTCTGCTGTGTTTTTTTTATCTTTCCAGAGAACAAATGAAGACTCTTTTATGGCTTTCATCTGTTGTTTTCAACCCATTATTTAATATTCCTTTTAAAATCCAGCTTTGAACATATGTATGGTTTGAAGTAAACTCATTCCATAAAACAATACATCTTAGGGGCATAAATAAACTTAAACATTGGGAGACCCATTTGCCCTTTACATGAGAATACTTTCTATATTGAAAAGTTGGGAAATTTAGAATGCTGCTAAGTGGACTATAAATGCAGGCTTCAAAAGACTGTTTCCACTGTAATATAAATATTTTCTAATCATATGGTTTTCTCCTTAATTTTTAAGGTTTCTCTTTCTTTTTCCTCTAAGGTATGCATATCACCTTCTTAGAGTAATATCCTCGAGGCATTCATTTATAAATGTCATCTAAAATATTTCCGAATATAAATGGAAATGGTGAAAAGAAATGAAGAGTACTCAAATGGTAGGTTTGCTTTACCAGCTGGGAAATGATGGTAGAAGACTGTTCCACACCCGAAGCTCATGTATGACAGACAGAGAAGGAAGAAAAAAGTCATCTTTGAAATTACTGTGTGCAAAACTTATTCTTTTTTATTATTGTTGGACAAGTATCCTCCCCATCACCCCATGTAGCTAGTGTTGTCAGTAGGCAACATCATTTTCTGCATGGAAAATAATATTTCAAAGCAAAAATATGAATTCCTGTGCATAAAATCCTGTTTTAGTTGCAGAAAATGCCTATACAAATCAAATATATGTGACTGTTACACAGAACAAATCCCGAATTACAGCATTGTCTGTGCAGAAATAAGATTTTTTCTGAGTTGAAATATGATTTCCCGTGAGTGAAACAATCACATGTGAATTTTGTTCTGAGTAAGTCCCAAACTGTGAAGATTCTCATCAGTGTTTCTCAGCACTCAGAAAACAATGTTTTTCAACCATTTTCTGAATGATTGAATATTTTTAAATATTATTTTAATCTCTACTCTTAAAATAGACCCATCTAATCTCTGTTTAAAGACTTCCAAAGAAGGAGAGACCACCAGCCTCTGAAACAGTCTATTCTAATGTTCTATAGTTCTTACTATCAAGAAGTTCTTTTTAATGGTCAATCAGAATCTCTTTTCCTGTAATTTAAATCACCTACTCCATAACCTAGTCTCTGGAACAGCAGATTCTACATCGTCTACATGATATTCCTTCAAATCCTTAAATATGACCATCATATAACCTTCTTCGAGTTAAACATAGCAACTTTGGCGTGTCTCTCTTCCAGCTGGGACCTTTTAAAAAATTTTATCTAGGCCTTTGGTTGTGAACAGGTCACCACAGAAGATCAGTTAACTGAGGTATGCTGTATTTTTAAATCATAACAATTACATTTTAATAGCTTTTGAAATGGCTGTAAATTCATGGCTATTTAATATGTATTTAACTGTTTATTAAATTCTTATTTAACTTTGTCTTATGCCTTGCTTAAAATACATTGTTTTGACTTACACTGGCCAATGTTTCTTCCATATTGGGAGAAAGGTGGGATATTAAATGAATGAATGAATAAACAGTCTTTTTCACATGTAGTGGTATACAGTACTGAACCCTAATCCTCAAACAGTTTTGGAAACTTGGGGCCCATATAGATAGGCCAAAATAAAGCAGCTTTGGGTCACTTTGGAGGTATGCTGTATAAATGGTGCATGTGTCTTAAGAGGCCAGAAGCTATGCCAAAGCTGTGGTCCAGTCCTTAGGATGGGAACATGGCTTTGGTGTGGCTTCTGACCTCTTAGGATGCATGCATCATTTAAACAGCATACCTCCAGAGTGACCCAAAGCAGCTGTATTTTGGCCTGTCTGTATGGGGCCTTAGATAACTTACTTAAAGTTGCACTATGAGTGCACCCCCAGTTCTTTGAAATCTATTCTCGCATCAGTAGAAGATTTTCTTCTGGTTGAATGGGAGAAGATGTGAATCTCCCCTCCTGTAGTCTGTAAGAACAACCCTCTCCTCTCCCCAGAAAATCTGTTTCAGTGGTTGCCAGACTCTTGACATGTAAAAATTGAGTCTATACATGGTGGGGGGAAGGGTCAGGAAAAGGAATCAGTGTGAACGTGCCAGGCAGAACTTAATTCAGGGCTGTTCTTGCTGGCTGAAAAATAATTCTAGGCCCAAACTAGAATTATTACAAAGCCAATCTGAACCTCTCATTGTCACCCAGGTACACAGTAGACTTTCACTTGCCATGATTTACCTAAAGATCAAGTGATGCATCACAATTAATGGTATTTTATTTTAGTGAAAGCACATTTATCTTTTGCAAAAAAATAAAATAAAAATAAAAAATGGATTGAACTTCCAAACAGCATTTATGCTAGGCCAACACTGGGAAAGACCTTCAAAATCCCAGTGCTGAAGCCAATGCTTATGAAAGTTCTCGTAACTGGTTAAGGTGTAGAAGGAAATGCAGACCCACTAGGCAACAAATAAGCTGGCTAGATATCAGGACTACATGCCAACTTCATCTTCTGCATGTAGCAGTGCTGGTAAACTGCTGCCAGGTGTTGGGTTAGCTGTTTCTCAGCATCTGGAGGCTTTAGAAACAGGAGGAATAAAGGTGCAATCAATCATATGGCTGAACAGTATCTTAAGGCCATCTGGTGTAAACGTCTCTTGTATGGGTTGACATTTTACCTAGAATCAGTCTTCCATAGTGCATAGCCAGAATGATTCATGTTCTTCATGTTTGCTTGGACTTTGTTCTGACTGACAAATCAAAAAGTCAAGCCGACTGATGAAATGGTTACAACAAAGGCCCAAAAGCTTTTATTCTAACCAATATGAAGAGATGCTTTCTGAAGTAAGCACCCGTAAGCCTGGTCAGCAACTTCCTGAAGAGGTGGACTCTCAGGAAACCCAGATTTCATGCTTTAAGTTCCATCAAGGCAGATAGATGGAACCTGTAATTATTGTTATAATGTAAAGAAAGGTATAAATAGGGATGTAAAGAATATTCTCCAAAATTAAAAATTAGGAGAAATATGGCTAATTCGACATTTTGATAACATTTTAGAGAGAAGAAATTCTGAGCAGTTCTCTATCAATGAGTAGAATTTTGATTGTTAGTCATTTCGAATGAGGGGAGAGACAAAACTTTCAGCTGACTCTCGGATGGCCAGCATTTGCATATTTTGTGTAAGAAAGCTACCATTCATCCTGGAGGCTATTTCTTTTGTTAGGGTGATTCTCACTCCAACTTTGCTCAGGCAGCTTTGGTTTGAAAAACAAAAGAGAACAAAAGGTGAGGCCTTCTACCCTTTTGCCATGCTCTGACATTCAAATTCTTACAGAAGAGAAGAATTCAAGTCTCAAAACTTAGCAGGCCAGGAAAGGTCTTGTAAGCTGCTCAGATAGCCTTTGGCTGAAGAGCTGGGCATAAATTATTATTTTATTCACTTACTCTCAGCTTCAACTCCAACTCTGCACCTCTCCCATGGTGGGTGCAATAATTAATAATAATAATAATAATATAATAATAATAATAATAATAATTGGCAAGGAGAGTGCAGAATATCCATGAGTGAGTGAGAGTGTGACTTACCCAATGTCACCTGTGGATTTACATGGCTGAGCTGGGATCAGGACCTAGCTCCCAGTTCACCCTAGAAATTCACTGGCTGACCTTGGGCAAGTACTTGCTCTCAGCTTCAACTCCAACTCTGCACCTCTCCCATGGTGATGCATATAATAATAATCATAATAATAATTGGCAAGGAGATTCAGAATATCCATGAGTGAGAGAGTGTGACTTACCCAATGTCACCCTGTGGATTTACGTGGCTGAGCTGGGATCAGGACTCTAGCCTCCCAGTTCACCCTAGAAATTCACTGGCTGACCTTGGGCAAGTCACATCCTCTCAGCTTCAACTCCAACTCCTAAGTATTCCTTTATGGTAGGGGTATTCATGGCAGAATTCTTGCCATCACACCCTACTCTGCTCCTAATTGAGGATTCCTGCTTGGCAGAAGAGCATTGCCACTTGGCACCCGACCCCTCCCCTTTCATCTGTGAGGGTCACACTATCTCAGCTTCAGGGCATCCCATGGCAAAACACCTCTTTATGCCAAGAAACCCTCAGTTTGCCTATCTTCCAGTGTCATCCTGATGTTGCACAGGGGTCAGACTACATGCCCTCTAGTATGCCATGTATTCCTATGTATTACTTCATAGCAGAAGGGGTTGGGACTGGATGGTCCTTGAGTCCTCTCAACTCTAGCATTTCTTGTGGGGCTTCACAGTTTATTTTTTGAGATTGGGCTCCCCCCCCCTTTTGTGTGTGTGCCTTCAGGGTTTTTAAGCTAGGAATGTTGTTTAAACCTCTGCCAACTTCCTTTTGACATGGTAATTGAGTTTGAAATGCAAAGTAATTAGCGTAATTATTCGCCTTGTCTTTTATTGTCATTCAGAGAAATCTGTGAAAAATATTTCGCTGGCTGCTGAAAGGGAGAGAAGAAATCACCCTTTGAAGGGGGATTTCTGGAACGAATATTTTTTTAAAAGTTCTCCTCAAGCTCTCAATTAACGAGGAGAAAAACATGGGTTTTTCCAATCACTAGGTATAAACTCACCAAGTATGATGTCACAAGTAGAATAACTCAAGAGTTTTAAACACAAAGCAAAAAAGTGTAATGCATCTTCTCTCTTCTTTGTACAATTATGTATACACTCTTTATACATTTATGCATACAATAGGCTCACTGCAGTGACTGGATATTAAGACTGCACTGGAATTGTATTCTGTCCTTAAGTCTAGAAATTGGTGAGATTTAAAATAGCTTTTACAGGCTATACTGAAAAAGAGGATCAACAGATAGACCTAGTACTTGGCAGAAGATGCCAATTTCAAGTGGATGTCTGATATGGTTGATTTGATTCAGAATTCTAAGACATGGCTTGTTTTGTAGGCTGTGATCATGTGGGGTGAAGGCATTAACACTGACAACAGGAAGAAAAAGACTCTGAGCATGGTGATTGTAAAGCAACTGAATCAATGTTGGCAGTGGAGGCAGGAGGGCAGGTTTCTTGCTTGGAGCAGCACATTACTTGACTTGGGAAGGGAAGACTCAAAGTCAGGGTGGGAGACATGGCCTAGACAATTGCATGTCTTGTGGCACATCTTGGCGGGATACAGACTGCCCCTTTGAGGCGACCTGCACCCGCCCCTTCCCCTCTGGATTGGCAACCACAGTGACCCCAACCTCGCTAAAACGCCGCTTCCCCACGGCCTGGAAAGGGGTGTCCTTGGGGCTTCATGCCCCAAGGACACCCCGAAAGCTTGTGGGAAGGGGGAGAAAGGGGCTGCTCGGCCCTTTTTTTTCTGCATCGCTGGCGCATCCTGTAAAGGCCGTGCCAGTGATGCGTGCGGCAAAAAGGAGCTCTGATTCGGAGCTCTGTGACATCATAATGGCCACCGCAATGTGTTAGGGTTGCGGGGTGTGTAGTGGCACCACCTCGGTAACCCTAGCATGTATACAGGCTGGCTCAAAGCGCCAGTCTAGAAAGCCCATTATTTCCTGTCTGAGGAAACCTTGGAAGCGAGGCTTGGAGTAATAGGCTGTTTGGAGTTAGTAGCCTTGTTGCTGCTGACTTTGACCTCTTTTTTTTAAACCACGACTTTTTAGCCTGGTGAAAATGCAACCACTCATTAAACAGGCCATTGTGCAAACAAAGTGTGTCAGTAGATTCCAACTTACAATTGATGTCTGTCTACTTGAAAGGAAGACTTTCCTGATTGGGGATAATTTCTGGATAGACAAGGATTGTGTTATTAATGTGTTCTAGCCAAGTCTCCACACGCCAGTTTTCTCATGCCAAATACTATTGACCTACTGGATCTCACTTAGAACAAGACTTTCTTGCTTCATGTAATTATTTTCCTCAGCTTTCCCCTTAATAGTTTCCCTTTTCTGACTAGCTGCTATGAGGCGTATAGATGAGTTTTAATATCACTCAGCCATGAAGCTCACAAATCAAAGTGCCAGTTATATTTTCCCCCCTCAATCTTAATTTTAATATGTAATTTCAAGTCACAATATATGCCATTGCACAGCCTTCAATCTGTCCATTGTTGAATGCTCCTGGGGTCAATTCTCCTTCCTCTAACAAAGGCAAAGAAGATTTGATTTCATGGTGTACTTGTTTTTGTAGGGTGATGTGTCCAAGAATTTTCATGTATTCAGATACTGTCTCCTTGGAAACAGATAGTTGTTGCTTCACTCAGCCCAAGCATCATTTTGCTTTCTGGAAGACAAAATGCAGAATATAATAAATTAATGGATCCTTGAAAATTAGAATGGCTTATATCTTCCATGTTTGTTTTATGGGTTGGAAAACTATCTGTTTGTCATGATGATGAACAAACACTGGAAACTTTAGAAGAATCACATGTGAGGGGGAGACATTTAGCTAGAGAATAGGTAGATTTGTTTGAACTTAAGTCGAAGGCTTTCATGGCCGACATCCATAGTTTTTTTTGTGGGTTTTTTGGGCTATGTGACCATTTTCCAGAAAATTTCTCCCTTACGTTTCACCATCATCTGTGGCTGCATCTTCAGAGAAGATGAAGATGCCAACCACAGATGCTGGGAAATGTCAGGAATAAACTTTTCTGGAACATGGTCACATAGCCCAAAAAACCCACAAAAAAACTATGTTTGAACTTAGTTTTGTAATAATATCTAGAATCTGATAATGGTCTAATCACAAATTTTCTGAACATATCTGTCTCCACCAAATCGAAAGAAGATAATGAAATAAAAGTGACAGACATATGTAAAGGTTGGAGTGGTCATGTGGTCTCTAGATGTTGCTGAAAAAAGTCTCAGCAGCCATAAAACAGTGGTTGGGAATGGTGCTTGTTGCATTTGGAGGATCCTGTGATTCCCACCCCAAATTTAAACCCTTCTTCTCTTATTTGCTGTCTAGTTTTGAAAGAATAATTCCAGAAGCAAGATTGTATTGGATGAGAACGAGGCCAGCCCTACCATTAGTTAGAGGTTTGCTGAAGTGGCCCTATAGTTTGAAGGTTAATTTTCCCCTGCTCTGATTTTTAATTAATTTTTATTCTTTTAGAATTCTAGCCTTCTAGTGCAAAGATGTTGGAGTTTATCATACAAGCCCCCAGAACAGGCCTGTCGCATTACAAAAGGGGACAGGATGGGAACGGGAGGTGGCATAGAATTCAGTTTACCACACAGGAGAATGCTGCCACTGCCACCACCAGAAGATCTCATTGTATTCCAGATGTGTCCCAGAGGGGGAAATTTTCAGAAACACTTCTAAACAGTTTCTGAAAATCGCCTCCTGGGGACTGCATCTGGAACACAATGAGAACTTCTGGTGGTGGTGGTCACATTCTTCTGTGTGGTAAATTGTGTTCTTTGCCGCCTTCCATTCTCATCATGCCCCCTTTTGTAACACGACAGGCCGTTTCAGGGCCTGTGCGATAAACTCCGACATTTCACTGATACACTATAGCACTACAACTTACATAAATCAGAAGGAGGAGAGGAGAAATTGTTTTGGATATGTCTTAGAATTAAAAAGAAACCCACTTGAGGGTGAGGGATAATAACATGTTACAGATGGTGCAATGAATTGCCAGAAAATAGTTCAAGACATGTGAAGTATCATTTGTGTATGAGAGAGAGTGTGAATGTGAATGATGGTGGCTGAGTCTTTGCAGGATCCTAAACCTATCATTACCCCCAGCTGGCTTTAAAGGTAAATCCTTTTTGTGGGGCAACCATAACAGAGGGGAAAAGACACACTTTCCCAAGGTTTCCCTGACTGCAGCAAACTAACAGGATATGATGACTGTTCATTCACAGAATCTCTCTCCTGCTGCCCCACATAATAAGATTATTCTTTTTTATTTTATTATTAATTATCATAAACTGCCCTGAGATTATTAGCAGAAGAGTAGCTGAAGTAAATAAATAATACAGGGATAGGTAGAAAATAGATTTTTTTAAATTGTTTGGCTTTTGCCTCATAGCTAAACATCTCTCCCAATAACAAATCATGAATAATACAATGTTGGGATAGTCAAACAGATGTTAAACTGTATTTATTCTCTTAAGCAGGGAAGTTTGCTATATCCATAACCAATCTGTGTTGGCATCATTAACAGAGAGTTGCAGAATTAGGAGCCCAATTTACTAATGAGAGAAATTTGCAGTACTTTGTCAACAAGTGCTGAAGGGTAAAATCTGTACAGATATGGATTTTCACTGGGTGAGGGTTGGAGGCTGCAAACAAATCCAAAGCATTGCTCTAAGCTACTGATTATTTATTTTTTTGCTTTTCTCTTTGGAAAAACATGTTTTGATTGGCGTATGGATGCCTCCTATGTGCAAAGGTGTTAGTCAAAATAAAATTGATCCATTCAGTCATGGGAGGCTGGCACAGGAAAATATGGACTAACTAGTGGTGAACACTGTATCCTTGACAGACTATCACTCTATATTATTTATGTATGTATTTATTGAAATATTTATTTTGGTGGTGTGCCTTTAAGTCATTTCTGATTTATGGCAACCCTAATGCCATATTCAAAATCATTGAGGGGGGGGGGGTGAGTTTCTTCAGAGGAGGTTTGTCAATGCCATCCTCTGAGGCTGAGGGTGTGTAACTTGCTCAAGGTCAACCAGTGGGTTTACATGGCCAAACTGGGATTAAAACCCTGGTGTCCAGAGTCATGGTCCAATGCTAAGCTCTCTACACCACACTGGCTATTTATATCACTCATTATATCCAAGGATATGAGAACAATAGAACACTAATATCATTTAAAAACCAAATATAAATATTTTTTCAAATCATAACTATTTAAACTAAAAGCATATTTATTTAATTAAGTTATAACCAGGTTTTGGAGAATATTCAGAAGCTAAAATGATCATTCGCCTAAGTTAATTATTAACACAGAATTATTAAGCCATGAGAATCTTCCTTCCTCTCACACATTCTTAAAGGAAGCCATTATCCTATAAACCCAGTTGCAAAAGTGGAGAAGGGGCATAGACCGCTGCCTCATTTTGTTTCAAAGCACTAATGAATCCCATTTTGGGAGAAAGGACGGATATAAATCCCCAGACAGACAGACAGACAGATACTGATTCTCCAAGTGTCCTCTGGATCAGCTATACCAGGGACAGAATTAGCATTGTTACTTGTCTTTCATTGGTGTCAAAAAAGAAGAATTTTTAAAGGTGAGGCTGAAAAAGATGGCCAATCTCTTTGCTCCCACACTTGCCACTTTTTGGCTGATGTTAACAGTCAGGGGTCTGGAAAATGTTGATGACCCACCATTTTGCTGAAACTGCAGCCCACTTAGACTTGCTTCCTCGACTTTTTGGAGGTAGGAACATTTCCAACTGGGTATGCATTGTTCCTGTGAAGTGCAATGCTTTTGCTTATATTAGCATCGAGAAAGAAATTTTATGGTTTTGCAAATCTGAATGAGCATATCCATTTTGTACCACCCAAGACTGAATATGCAGAAAGAAAACATGGCCAAGACCATGTGTATGGAAACTGAAGAACTCAGCATGAATGTGACAGAGAGATTTGCATGTCCCATTTTCATATTATGAAAACAGTATGGCAAATATATTTTCCTTGCCTGACCCTCCCCCCCCAAAGTATTTGGTACTAGCGATTGTAAGACATTTACATGGATATAATTAAGCCAGAATGAAAGATACTAATAATAAAACTTTATATTAATAGTATCTTTCAATATAACTTGCACCTTAAAAACTGTTGTATTTTTTTATGGCTCGTCAGGGCAGAGCAGTTTAGATTTCCCTTTCCATCCAATGCACAGCAGGCTCTACTTCATAAAAGCTTTTGCTATAGCAAATTTGTTAAGACTGCAGCCACATGCACCCTGCCTATTTATTGTAATAAGCCCTATTAAATACAATGAGATTTTCTTCTATGTAAGCAGTTCCTGTGTTTCTAGTATGGATGTGAAAAATGTATGGACTAATATATTAATTTATTTTAGAGATTTATCTGGTTTATGGTTTATGAGACTATATGTGCAAAAGTGTGCAGGTTTTTTCTTATTGAAAAGAAATTGATAGTGAAAGATTATCTTTCCCTTTCTCAAATTATGTATGAAGAAATATGTACACCACCACAATGTGTAATCAATAAGAGAAATTGATACAATTATTTACAAATGGGATGGGTATGGTGCTATGGCAACATCCTTCCATTTTTCCTTAGTGTTATTATCCACCCTTGAGTCAATCTCAACCCATGGAGACCCTATAGATGAGACACCTCCATGACTCCCTATCCTCCACTGCTCTTCTCAGGCCCTGCAAATTCATACTCGTGACCTCTTTTATAAAGTCCATCCATCTTGCATGCAGCAGCCTTCCTCTCTTTCTGTTTCCCTCCACTTTTCCTAGCATGATTGTTTTTCTCCGATGAGTTGTGCCTTCTTATGATGTGGCCTCAGTCTAGTCATCTTGGCTTCCAGACACACTTCTGGTTAACACTGCCCCTTTGAGTGTTGGATAGTGGTCACAGCAACCACACAACACAGCCCCGATCTGGTGTTTTTCAGGGCCGCCCTTACCTGCTGTCTCCTTACCCACTGTCTGTTTTGTCCCGGAGTGACTCACAGGTCACTTCATAGTGTGCCATAAGCTGACTTGATAGCAGTTAGCAACATCAACAAATAAGGCATTAAGAAGACAAAAAGAGAAAACTTTTACCAAAACATGGATGCCATTTATGGAGTTTGTGAAATCTGGTTCAAGGGTGTAAACCCTTGCAGACCACATTGGCAATTATGGAGGTGACTGCAGGACACAGGTTGAATCCTAAAGGAAGGGCAATGAATGCCATATTATGACTCCTAAACAATGAAGAAAATACATCACTAACAGAGATAATTAAAAACATTAACAGTATCACAATGATGCTATTATTTCTGTGGTTTTTAGTATGCTATTATAAATCCATATCAATTAAAACATAAAGTACTTAGAAAAATGCATTAACAAGTATGAATCAGCATTTGTACAAAACTCTTTGTTAAAACAAACAACAAAAAAGATGCAAAATTTTGTCAACCAATATGAAAAAGCAATGGCAAGAAAGTGCAGGTGGGATTTGGTGAAATGCAACAAAACCAAGAATGAGAATTTTTTTACACCTCTTTTGCTAGGGTGAATTCCAATGATATCTATTCAACAGTATCTATCTACCAATAGAAAAGATTGCCATAACCATGGCAAAACAGATTTCTTCCTCCAACTACATCCCTCCAGCACAACATAATCTTTTCGAGAAGTATTTTTAACTTTTTAACTTTGTTAGCCGTCCCGATTGTTCTCTGAGGGGTGGGATACAAATAAATTTTATTATTATTATTATTATTATTATTAGTAGTAGTAGTAGTAGTAGTATGAGGGAAGATTTGGGGCAGATTTGCAAGACTACGACTGTGAGTCTAGGATTCAAATCACTGCCCAGACATAGGAATCCACTGGGTAACCCTGGGCAAGATACACTCTCTCAGCCTTCTCAGGAAGGCAAAAGCAAAACTTCTGTGAGAAAATATTGCCATTAAAAGCCAGGATAGGTTTGCCTTAGGGTCACTGTAAGTTGGAAATTACTTGAAGACACACAGAGATGCTATTTGCATTAGCAGGTGCAAGCAGGTGCAAGCATGGCAAATGATTACTCAGGATGCTCATAGTTAGGTTAAAAAAAGAAAAACATACTTGTTTCAGTAAGAAATGACCAGTCTTGTACTATGCAATTATATGGTTCCCTGAGAAAAATCCACAAGGTGTGATCAGTAATGAGACTTACAGATCTGCCAGGTGGGTCCACATCATTTTGCTGCCTGGGATAAAAGTCTAGAATAGATTCCCCCTGCCCCCCTTAAGTTTAAGAATATTTGGTACTTATGCTAATACGGTGCCATGGACTAATTCATTGTGAACCTATGGCACAAACAGGAAGAATTAATATGTTTGTTTATGGAAAGAAAACAAAATACTACTTTTATTGTCCAACGGTGCAAAAGGAGGTAAACAAAAGAATTCATAGAATCATAGAGTTGGAAGAGACCACAAGGGCAATCAAGTTCATGCCCCTGCCATGCAGATATACACAATGAAAACACACTCAACAGATGGCAATCCAGCCTCTGTTTAAAAGCCTCCAAAGAAAGAGAGCCCACCACACTCCAAGGGAGTTTTCCACTGTCAAACAGCTCTTACTGCCAGGAGGTATTTCCTAATGTTGAGCTAGGTGGGGTACAGACCGGCCAAAAAGGGCAGCCTGGTTTTCCACCGGAGGGAAGCCTCAGCCACCAAATGGCGAGGCTTCCCGCTGGCAGAAAAAGAACCTGCAAAAAGCAGGTTCTTTCTACACCAAGATGGTGGCATAATGAGTGCGCCATAGTTACGCAATTGCTGTGTGATGCCGTGTGGATGCTGTGCAGCACTTGCATAACAATGGCAGCACCCATGTGTACAGGGCATCGCCATTTTGATGCCTGCGTCACGTGCTAGGGTTGTAGGGCATCTCTAAACGTCACCCCAAAGAAACCCTAGCACATCATCAAGACGTGGCAAAGGGCTGGTCTGTTCTGAGCTTTAGAATCTCTTTTCCTATAGTGTGAATCCTTTGCTCCAGAATTTATTTTCTGGAGTTGCAGAAAACAAACTTGCTCCATCTTCAGCATGACATCCCCTCAAATATTTATACAGGGCTATCCTATCACCTCCTAACCTTCTCTTCTCCATGCAAAACATACCCAGCTCTAAAGTCACTCTAAACTAGACAAAAGACTTTAAAGTTGACTTCTATTCATGTGCTAGTTTAATAGCTATACCCTGGGAATGGGATGCCACATGGCTATCATCTTCTCAGGGGAAACAATGAGTCTGACTCTTGGAAAATACAACAAAATCTGAAATCCACAAAAGATTGATAGTTTTATTGGTTAGCCAAAATACACAAAACATATAATGCAAGCGTTTAAAGTTCCAATAGCTTCTTCATCAGGCAAAAGATGTTTAAAAATCAAGCAAGAGGAAGAAAAAGTAATGGGTGTTGGAGTCACAGGCCTACTTTTTGTATTAGATGTCTCTGTTGTAGTTCAGTTGATTTGGAGGGATATCAGAGCAGGCTGAGCCCACAACTCTCTTGAACATGTGGGGACTAAAACACAGGACAGTGAAATTTAAACTCCATTAGCAGCAGTGAAGTTACTCTTCTTGGGATCCAGGTGTCTCCATCCTTCAAGAGGCCACATTACTCCTTTCTTGGATCAAGAACACTGAATTCCTCAAGAAGTAATGCTACATCTGGAAAACCTTTGGGTACTGTATGGGTAAACCTCAGCCAATTATAGTCCATATGACAATAACAAAAAGCTGTGTAATGCTACGGAGATCCCTCCAAGCCAACTGAACTAGAGCAGAGACCTCATCTATACAAATGTAGGCCTATGACTCCAATACAATCACTTTTTCTTCCTCCTGAAATTTTCAAAAACATATTTTGCCTGATGAAGAAGCCAGTGGAGCTGTTAAACCTTATATTATGTGTTTTGTGCATTTTGGCTGCCCAAGAAAGTCTTTACTGACTCTTGGAGTACAAGACTGTAACAGGTAGGAAGGAAGCAAAAAGCTTTAAAAGATGTACAGAAAGATAGATGAGAAATCACCATGGGTTATCTATTTTCCATTCCCTCTTTCCTCTGATTTCTTAATATCTAAGTTGATGCCTCCCTCCCTCCCTCCCTCCTCTTTCTTTCTTTCTTTCTTTCTTTCTTTCTTTCTTTCTTTCTAACTTCCAGAGCAGCCCATTTCTGCTTATGTTTATTCAGAAGTAAACCAAGTTCAATTAAATTTGATAGCAGCCTTTGAAATGTACTGCCAGATGAATAAAAGATCTGTGACCTTCCTTCTAACAAAACTTTATAGATGAACTGAAGGTTTTACAAATAGCCTGGAAGCCCCCTTTTTAGCGTGGCGAGTGAAGGAGTTCAGATCTTTCAAGCTCTCAAAATTGTCTGTTTTTTGTCCTCCTGACATTAACCTTCCACAGATTTGTCCGACACAGGAATGCCTTCAAGGAGTGCATGCATGTGTTTCAAATGTAATGTGAGGAGTGACCCTGAAACTATGAGATGTGTGATTATTTAACTATTATGAGCAGAACTAATGTTCTTTCTATTAAGAAAATAATTTAATTTAATTTAATTTAACTGTAACTGTTACACCAAGTAGAGGTGAAGAGATCCCTCTGCCTGTTTTTGTGTATGTTCCTGCAGTGGGGGGAATTGTTGTCTCTCCATCTTAAAAGTTCATAGAAATTGATATGTGTACCTCATAGTGGTATATCATAGGAAACGCCTAACCCACAAATAAAATGTAAACAGTATGCATTAATAAATACTTTCTGACTTGGTTTTTACCAAAGTCTCTTAAATGCCATTTGTAGTTCATGATTATTGAATGGCAGGCCTAAAACAGAAATGTCAGGGAGCTAGTACAAATGGAAAACAAGATTATAAATTCTTCCTATGTTTTGCCAATGGCTGACACTGTGAAACTGCAGATAACCTTAACTTTTTACATTATCTGAATGTGATTGTTAGGTGTGACAACCCCTTGGGTTTTTTAGGCATGCATCAAACACAGTTGGTTCTCTCATGCCTTTTGTTTAGCATGAGGGTTGGCCGTGTTCTCTGATTTTTTTTTCTGGTTCTTTCTCCACACTATTTGGCTTGTATGATCTTTGAGGCAAAGCCTGAACACTTCATCTTCAAAATGCACTGTATGCCTCCATAAACAAGAGATAATTGCTATGGAAATGTAGTCTCCTTGTAGCCACATTTCCCCTAACACTATTATATATACACATGGTCTGAATACTCATGATAAGGGACTAGTAGTACATTTTCCTAACTGTTGCGTCCAGTAGCCAAGTTAACACTTTGTATTGTTCTTTGTAGAGCCACTCACAGAACAAATATGCAAATGAAATGAAATGTTTGGTTGCACACAACATAGATGTCAAATGCAGAGTGCACAAGAAGGAAAGCTTTTCATTAAAGAATTTTGTTAACTAATCCTGCTCTCCTTTCTCAATATCCATCCCACATACTGCATTGGTGGAGGCAGACTGTATGAGCACCCACTGAGGAAACATATGATTCAAAGACTCCTCAATGCTGGGTTAAAATGTATCCAGGGGTGTTTCTAAGTGGTGTGGGGGTAGTGAACACACCGGGTAACACCTCAGAGGGTGGTGTCTGTTTTGCAGTTTGTAATGTACAATTGCACCTCTCTGTGGGTAGACCAGGACTCCTGGAGAATGAAGGTCTTGGAAAGAAGCTACTTCATCAGCCCAAAGGCAATAAGGAAGCAAGCCAGAATGTTGTTGGCAGTGAACCTGTGGAGCCCTCTCACATTTCCAAATGGCACCGGGATATCTTTGGGACTTGCAAACAAGGCAGGTAGACTAGGACAATCAAGAACATAGGGAGTCTCTTGGGCCACCAGCAGTCAGCAGCAAATAGACAGGAGCCTTTTTGGTTCCACAGTGACTGGTCCTATTCCTTTAGGATCATTGGCCTATCTGGAAGGGGGTGTCAGGCAACCTGGGGGTATCAGCATGGGGTGGCACAGCCCTAGTGATGCCATTGACTATCCCCTACAACAGACATGGACAACCATTATCCTGGTGAGATGCCCACTGTTTCAGTTAAAATCTACAAAGATCCTGATCATAGATAGAGCTAAAGCCTAAGTGGCCTGTACCAAAATCAAAAAGCAAACATTGTTGAAGCAGTGCAAGTGAACTTAAGCCCACATGAAAAGAGGTTAAGTTCTGCCTCATATTCTCATTCCACTGGTTCCCCAAGATATCAAAACCTGTTTGACAGTGGCACACACTCCCTCAGAGTGTGATGGAGTCTCCTTCTTTGAAAGTTTGTAAACAGAAGCTGGATGGCCATCTGTTAGGCTGCTTTGATTTAGTAGTTCTGCTTGGTAAGAATTTGGACATGATGACCTTTGTGTCCCTTCCAGTTATATGAATGTATGACTCTGTGGACACAAATGTACTGGTGGGAACAGGATAGTTACTTATGGCTAGCTGTATTTTGCTTGCATTGCAGTTTCTATTAGTTTGATACACTATTGTCTGGAATTTTGCCCCTCTCTCCACAGTGTAGGATGATCTAACATCCTCAAAGACCCACTCCCAAATCTTTAGACTCCTATATGAATTAGATGTAAGAAGAGGAAACTTTTCCTCACACCTACTGTACACTGCAGTCATGGGGAAAGGACCCATAGTTTGTGGTAGCAAGAGAGTCAATGAAAAACATTACATGGATCTCAACCAGCATGATGAGTATGTGTCAAAAACATAAAAAAGCAACTATACTCTTGTTTGTTTCACTTCTCTCCACAACATTTTTTCTCCAAAAAATCTCAAATTCTTTCCACTGAATGTACGAAGAAATATATGAAAAAATATTTTTGCTACATTCACACACACACACACACACACACACCCCATCCTGTACAGAATTTTCAACCATTCTGCACCAGTAGTTTGAAAAAGATACCTGTTCTGAATTAGAGGAGAACCATGTTGTAGCCTTTTGCTGTGTCATGTAGCTGCTAAAAATGTGGAGTCTGCCAGAAGAGAGGTGCCAGTCCTAATTCATCATTATGAATATGGCTGAATACACACAAATTCACAAGCAGATGCTGGAGAGTGAACGTAGTGAAAGCCATATACCTGGATAATTGGACCCACCAATTTTGTTTTCATACAGTGGGCCATTGGCATTTGCTGGGTTTTGGTTCCAGGACCTACCATGGATAGCAAAATGAGTGGATGCTCAAGTCCCATTAAATACAATGGCATAGAAATAGTGCCCCTTATATATAAACATGTTCACATTATGGATAGTTGGAACTACAGATAAAGACTCCATGGATATAGAGGGCTGACTGTACATTCATATTCTTTAAATTTCATTTTATTTCTGACATGCAGATAAATTTGAAAATTTTGAAGAAATTTCATTCTGAAGGGGAGTGGGTATTGAATGAAATCTTCACAGATCCCTGTTTGTAACTCTATTGGTAATGGTCAATTCTCATTTTACAACCTTATTCACATGTAGATTGGCAAATATAGGTTCTTAAAGTTGCCTACATGTAACATATGTTGCAAGAGGAAAGGATGGGGCCTCTGCTGTTTCCAAGTATCTTAGAAGGGAGTGCATCATATATTACAAACACAATCTTTTCAGACGGAGAGGCCATATGCATTTTTGGACTTTATTCATACAAAACATACAAGCAAGAATCAGCCTCTCGTGTACATCAGCTATGAACAAATCTTTAACGGGTCACCCAGCTGTCCAGCGAGATAGACTTGTTGCTTTGCCTTTGGAAAAAGAAATGAACTATTCAAGTTCCCATTCTTCAAAGATTTTTTTTTTAAAAAAAGAGAAATGTGAATGTTACAGTAAATTATATGGCTGTCACAAATGAAATATCATCAACTTGCTCAGTAAACAGGATTACTGAAAGTACTGGAGGGGAGAATGGAGATGAGGGAATGGGAGAATAAGCAACGCCTTGGCTTCAGTATTCTGGATTGTGATCAGCAGCATTATGTCCTCAAAGGATTTTAATAAAATAAAATAAAAGTATTTCTTCTGCCCTTGGGTACTCTGAAAGATGTATCGACCCCAGCTGGCAAGCAGGAAAGAACTAAGAAATTGTCAAGAGAAGCCCCGTGCTCCTATAGCTTCATGCAAGGTGCAATCATTTGCAGGTTTTATTAATACATATTGGCTTCTCTAGCCATTCTATGTGAATTTACAGCGGGGGGGGGGGGGGGGACAAGCTGTTGAAAGTACAATGCCATCATAGCCTCTTTCCTGTGAAATTGTCAGACATCCTGTGTGAATGGGGGATAGAAGGATTTCCATGGAAAACACTACCCTCCTTCAAAAGGTTTAAACTCATCAGCAGGAATTCTATATAATAATAATAATAATAATAATAATAATAATAATAATAATAATAATAATAATAATAATGATGATGATGATGATAATAATAATTTGTTTTATTTATATACCGCTATTCCAAAGATCATAGCAGTGAACAGCAAGTAAGCTGATTAGCAAGTAAGCTAATTTGCCCCCAACAGTCTGGGTACTCATTTTAGCGACCTCAGAAGGATGCAAGCCTGAGTCGAGCTCGGGCCCTTTTGCTGGTCTTGAACTTGCAACCTTGTGGTTTTGAGTGAATGGCTGCAGTACAGGCATTTACCCACTGCGCCACCAGGGCTCCTATATGAGGGTTAGGTCTCCATAAGTGAACTTTTCCAAATATTATAATGGGTAATTCTATATCTGTACCCAGTAGAAAGTGGCTGTTACATAACTACACAGGAGAGCAAGCAAAGTGACCAATGTACATTGGGAGCAGCATGAATCAGGACTGATGTAGTATGGTCTCTTCATGCATAATGAGACAACTGGCAAGAGGGTTCTGATATACATTGGGCTCTACTGATGTACATTGGACATTCTTGTCAGTGTCCATTACACATCTTCACAATTCAATAACAGGTTTTCATAGTATTTCTGCTACATAGTTATTATACATAAAATTACATTACATTACATTAGAGGGTGATATAGATTCAAACCATATTCTCCACATACAACTATTCTGATTGTAATAGCAGCAAGTTCTGTTTACAATATTAAATAAATGCATACAGTGTCAACCTAGGTGTTTAACATTCTGTGAAGTCTGTGCTAGAGAAATATTCTACATTGCATTGATTTTGTTTTGGAATTAATTTGCCTGAATTAGCCCTCCAACCAAAGAGAATTCTAATGATGTTGAATGTTCTTTGGTATACACTTGTATCAGATTTTCTGATTTCAGGAAATTAGCAGATGAATTAATGCTGAATGCAGTTGGTAAAGCCAAGCTGCTGGCATGTTATGTGAGTCTTCTAACTCATGTCATTGTGTTTTGTTTTAATTCCACCAATTTAGTTTATGCAGAGTTTAATAGAATGGGAAGCCATCTAACATTTGCCATGATGAAATGTCTGGAAAACCAGATCATCTGAACACCTAGGACCTCTGGACCTCTGCAGTACAGTGGACCCTTTCATATTACACAGATGTAGTGCTATGATTCCACTTAATAGATTACCACACTACACACTTATAGTGCTACTATTCCACTTTAAATGCTCAGGCTGCCTCCTGTTGCATTCTGGGATTTTCAGTTTAAAGAGGGGCATTTAGAATTCTCAACCAGAGAGCTCTTAAGCCTCACCAGATGCTCCTTCACATTGTCTACAGGTTTTGCGTGTGTATTCCTATAGATGGGTAGCAAGGACAAAATAGGGGTTCTGTTGGTGTACCGCCCACCCCACTACTCAACAGTCTCCTTTCCTGAGCTAGCCAGGTGGTCTCGGGGTTGGAGTCTCCTTGTCTGGTAGTGTTGGGGGACCAACATCCATGCTGAGGCTGCCCTTTCAGGAGTGGCTCAGGACCTTATGGCCTACATGACAACCGTGGGTCTGTCCCAAGTGGTATCTGGCCCTATCCCATGCTGCTGGGCACACTCTGAACCTTGTATTCTGTGATAGGTGGGTTGCTCAACAATGGCTCCTCAACAATGGAGACAAGTGACTAGTGGGGTGACACAGGGTTCTATCCTGGGCCCAGTGCTATGCAACATCTTTGTCAAAGACTTGAATGAAAAATTACATTGGAAAGCTGGGACAAATCTAACAAAATTAATTTCAACATGGAGGAATGTAAGGTACTATACTTAAGGTGGAAAAATGAAATGCATAGCTATAGGATGGGGGACACATGACGTAATGAGACTGCATGTGAAAGGGACCTAGGAGTCCGAGTAGACCACAAGTTGAACATGAGTCAACAGTGTGATGCAGCAACTAAAAAGGCCAATGTGATTCTAGGCTGCATCAATAGAAGTATAATGTCTAGATCAAGGTAAGTAATAGTGCCATTCTATTCTGCTTTGGTTTGGCCTCACCTGGAATAATGTGCCCAGTTCTGGGCACCACAATTCAAAAAGGATGTGGATAAGTTGGAGCATGTCCAAAGAAGGGTGACCAAAATGATGAAAAGTCTAGAAACCATGCCTTATGAGGAAAGACTTAGGGATCTTAGCCTGGAGAAGAGCTGGTTAAGAGGTCATATGATAGCCCTGTTTAAGTATATGAAGGAGTATCATATTGAGGATGGAGCAAGCTTGTTTTATGCTGCTCCAGAGACTAGAATACAGAACAATGGATGCAAGCTCTAGGAAGAGAGATTCCACCTCAGCGTTAGGGGAAACTTCCTGACAATAAGAGATGATAGACAGTGGAACACACTCCCGCAATGGAGAGTGATGGAGTCTCCTTCTTTGGAGCTCTTTAAATAGAGGCTGGATGGCCATCTGTTGGGGGTGCTTTGATTGTGCGTTTCTGTGTGGCAGAGGGTTGGACTGTGTTCTCTCCCCCCTCTATGATTCTAGGTTTCTATGATTCTATAATGATCTTGGTGTGGCGGAACTCTCCACAGTACTGATGTCATGGACAGATCATTACCTGGTCAGGTATAGATTCACTGGGTCTCAAAACCTTTGCAGGAGTGGGGGACCAATTAGGATGGTCCGCCCCACCAGGCTGATGGATCCAGATGAATTTCTGAGGGCTCTAGGGGAGTTTCCTGTCACTTTGGCAGATGATTCTGTTGTAGCTCTGGCCAGTCTTAGAAATGAGGAAATGGCCAGGGCAGTGGACACAATTGCTCCTGAGCATCTCCTCTTAGAGAGTGGAGCCAAACCAGCCCCCTGTTCTCCAGGAGTTGATGGTAATGAAGGAAGTGAGACAAAGAATTTTATCAACTATCTAAGTCAGAGTGGATCTGGAACAGGCCTGTTGGGTTCTAAAAGGGAACGTGATGGGGACGGGAGGTGGCATAGAACACATCGTACTGCACAGGGAGAACGCTGCCGCCACCACCATACATTCCCATCACATTCCGTATGCGTCCTAGAGGGATGATTTTCAGGAATGCTTGAGAAGCGTTCCTGAAAATTGCCCCCTGGGGAACGCATCCAGAACACGATGGGAATGTCCAGCGGCGGCAGCAGCATCATTCTCCCTATGCAGTAAGATGCATTCTATGCCACCTCCTGTCCCCATTACATTCCCTTTTAGAATGAAACAGGCCTGTTCCAGGGCCTATGCGATAAAGTTCCAAGACTAGAGTGATGTTGGCAGAAGACTCAGAGTCTCTGACAATGTGGGCTGGAACCTATTTGAAGGCCTACTCCATGGTAGTGTGGGCAGCAAAGAAATTATTTTTTTGCTACTAGTTTTGCCTTTGCAGGGAACCATCAAGCAGAGCTGTCTGAGTGGTCAGGTGTCTTTTGCACACTCGCCTTCTAATAGAGAATCCAGACCACTCAGCAGCCCCCTGCATAGAGTTTACATGGCACTTTGCAGATAAAATCACTCAGATCCGCTCTGACTTAGATAGTTGATAAAATGCCAGTGGATGTAACATTGGAACCTGTCTGTCCAGTTTAACTGTCAGTTTGTGCAGGCAGAAGATGTAAACAAGATCCTTGGAGAAGTGAAAGACACCACATGTGTCTTAGACCCTTGTCCATCTTGGCTTAGGGGACTAGCTAAGTGGGTGAAGGAGGTAGCCAATGCCCCCCCTATAACAAGGCAGAGTTTCAATGTGCCTCAAAGATTCAGTTGTAAGACCTTTGCTGAAAAGGCCATCATTGAATACCAATATAATGAATAATTATTGGCCAGTGTCCAGCCTACTATTTTTGGGCAAGGTGTTGGAACATTTGGTGGCTTCCCAACTCCAAGGGTTTCTGAAGTTATGTAGATCCATTTCAATCTGGTTTCAGGACTGGTCTGGGACAGACACTGGTGGATGACCTAATCAGGGAATTGGACAGGGTATGTGTGTCCCTGTTAGTTCTGCTGGACTTCTCAGTGGCTTTTGATACCATCAACCATGGTATCCTTCTCAGTCACCTCTCTGGGATGGGACTTGGAGGTATTGTTTTACAGTTACTCAGTTCCTTCCTGGAGGGGCGAACTCAGAAGGTGGTGCTAGGGGACTTCTGCTCAACCCTATGGCCATTGGCCTGTGGGTTCTGTTTTGTCTCCTACGCTATTCAACATATACATGAAACCACCGGGAGAGGTCATCTGGTGTTTTGTGGTGCAGTGCCATCAATATGCAGATAACAATCAGCTCGACTACTCCTTTCCACCCCAATCCAACACTGCTGTTCTGGCCCTACACCAGTGTCTGTCATCAGTAATAGACTGGATGAGGGCAAACAAGTTGAAACTTAATCAAGACAAGACAGAAGTGTTCCTGATCAGTCAGAAAGCACTGTGTTAGATGGGGTTACACTCACCCTGAAGACTCGGGTTTGCAGTTTTGGGGTACTCCTGGACTTAGCTTTGAACCTGGAGGCTCAGGTCTCTACAATGACCAGGAGTGCCTTTGCGCATTTAAAACATGTGCGCCCATTTCTTGAGACATCAGATATGGTAATGGTGATACATGCTTTGGTTACATCCTGTTTGGACTACTGTAATTTGCTCTACTTGGGTCTGCCTTTGAAGAGTGTTCGAAAACTTCAGCTGATCCAAAGAGCTGCTGCGAGACTGTTAACAGGGGGCAGGTTATAGAGATCACATAATGACCCTGTTACAACAGCTTCACTGGCTGCCGCTTTGTTTTCGGGCACAATTCAAAGTGCTGGTTGTGATCCATAAATCCCTATATGGCTCAGGTCCAGGCTATTTGGCAGACCTTATGTCCCTGTAAGAGCTGGCCTGGGCTCTAGAATCCTCAGGAGAGGCTCTTCTCTTTATTCTACCACCCTCTCAAGCATGGTAGATGGGGACACAAGAGAGGGCCTTTTCCATGATTACCTCTAAACTCTTTAACTCCCTCCCAAGGGAGACTAGAATGTCCCCCTCTTTGTTGTCTTTCCACTGGCAGGCTAAGACTTTCCTGTTTAGACAAGCATTTGAAACAGAAGATTTTTAAAGAATAGGCTGGGTGTTGTAATCTTTTACGTGTATTTTGAACACTTTTATCTTTTTAACTATATTTTATTCATTTATATGCAATCAGTTTTAATATTGTATTAATTTAATTCTGTTTTAATATAACACTTTCCTATGTTTTTAATTGTACTGTTTTAATCTTGTAAGCCACTCCAAGTCACAGGTTTGGGAAAGGGTCAGGATAATAATAATAATAATAATAATAATAATAATAATAATAATAATAATAATA
>NC_056522.1:347096335-347100517 GCF_019175285.1 Sceloporus undulatus | reverse complement strand
GCAGCAGCTGTGAAAATGCACTCCTGGTCACTGCTGAGACCTGAGCATCCAGACTCAGAGTTGAATGCAGGAGATCACCCAAACTGCAAGCCTGAGATTTCATGGGGAGAGTAATGCCATCCAGCACAGGCAAGGTCTCTATTCCCTGGTCTGCCTCACACCTGACCAGGAGCACTTCTGTTTTGTCTGGATTAAGTTTAAATTTGTTTTTCTTCACCAGTTTATTAAAGTAAAACAAAAAATAACAGGAAATTAAAGAGCAGTACAAAAACAATGTTTTAATTAATAGTATCAGGCTACTTTTTAAACACTGTTAACAGCTTTTGGAATTGAAGAACATATAAACAAACAAACAAGCTTCATATACATGTGTATTCTAATAACGATACCAAAAACAACAATGATAATGATAATAATAATATTTATTTCTTACCTGCCTCTCCCCATGGATCGAGCCAATGAACAACAGCAAATAAACAATATACAACATCAGTTAAAACACATTCATTAAAAACTTATTTATTTATTTATTTAGTGAATGTTTATCCTACCTGCCCCCCCCCCAAGATGGGATTCAAAAGGCTAAGAAGCACTGAAAGAACACTGGGATATATAACTATGAGCCAGAGAAGATGGGTGGAAAAGAGGGGCCTGGGTCAGCTCCAGCCCCAAGCAGGTCAGGACCATGCTGACATCATGGCCCACTCCCAAAGTGGACCATGGCTACAGGATCCAACCCACACCACCAGGAGCCAGATTATCCTGGCTCTTTTTTGCTCCAGTGCAGATTCGAACCGTGTAGGAAGCGTGCATTGTTGGCCCATCTGTTCCAGGCCTATAAAACAAATTATTCAGTTTTATTCTTTCATATTTATTTACAAATGTCTGGTGGATAACAAATAAAAAATTAAACTAAAGTCATGAGGACATGAATGGTCCTGCTACAGTCAAATATGTGATGATAAAAAGTATTTATTTTTATCTTTTAATAGTATATATATATATATATATATATGGAATAAATTACTTTTAATAAATTAAATTTCTAAGCTCTGCTTGCCCACAACAGTTTTTGTAACATCTTGTCTGCTTAATAGATCAAGGATGTACATTTCTGTGACCACTGGGTTGTCATCATCAAGGAATTTATGTAATAGAGTTTTTTAAAATGTTTTCTTATGTGCAGTAAGACTACATTTGCTTCTCCTGTAATATCCAGTGTTTGAAAAATGGCGTTTGGAGCACAGAAGTTGTTGGTTTCCCTCCACCAACATGTTCAATTTCTCAAAGATTCTGCGAAGTATAATGAAAAAAATTAATTTTCTCATGTTCTAGCTAGTCATATTTTTGAAATTTCCCAACAGAAAAAATTTAACAGGTCCAAATAAGTCACAGTCTTCATAACAATTCCATTTCTTTTCTGTCTTTCTATAGATTAGTCATGATGTTGTACAGGGGGCACATGAATACAATAATATAGCAGAGTAATACCAATGAATAATATAAAATAATAAAGACATAATGAGATAAATAGTACAACAATTTGCTAAGACAAGGAGGCTGAACATAGCACAATTAAACAGCAGCAGCCATGGTTTTAATCCCAGACAGAGATCCAGATCTTTAAAAGCTCATTAACTCTCCAATTAATATTTGCTCTAAGCTATTAAAAATTATCAAAGCCAATGAGTCAGCAAAGATTCTAATTGCTTAATTTATTGATTAAAGCACACAGCCAAATCCCTATGTTTCAGAATCTAAAATCTTCTCAGAGACAACAGGAGCATGTTTGTCCAGAAGCACTATGTTGGAGGACTTTGTCCACTCCCACTCTTTTTAAAAACCTTTATTTCAGACAATTGAGGAGATGAGGAGAAAAGCAGACACACTAGCCATTTCTTTTTCCTTTCTGGTGCTTCTCTCTCACCCTGCAAAGCATCTGCTAAGACCTCATTCATCACAGTGATAGTTGCGAATGAATAGCTGTGTAATACCCCCAAGGTCTTGTCTGCTCTGGTGGTGTAACGCCTAACCTCTTCTCTGTTAAAGGGAAGGCTACATGTACTTTTGTCAACCTGTCAGCAGACACTTCTCTCCTGATACTATTTGTTCAACCCCTCCAGACAATGTCGACCTTCTGCAAATGTTTCACTTTGAAGAAAACCCCAGATAGGAGTTTTATGAGTGTTCATTTTTATACCATTCTACAACAGCCAAAAATGTGTGTTTTGGCCAGAGGGGAGTTTGCAAAATGGGACTTTTGCATACTTAAACCTTGAATTTTTATTGAATAATCAGACATCGCCACTCGTGTCTTCATAAATTCTCATGCATATGCTCTTAGAAGATTTAGGATAGGAAAGAATATTGCAGAATATTTGAAGACTATTTGAAGGAGGAGGAGGGGTGAATAAAAGAATGTGCTTCTTTAGTATACAGATACCCTCCTTTCTCAGTCCCAACCCTCAAACCCAGACACACCTTTTTCTTGCCCCTCTCTTGCATGGCCATGTAGTGGCTGGAAAGAGGGGGGCATAGTCAAATGAGGAGGATTTCTGCCAGTTTAGTCCATGTGCTACAATGACATAATCCTCAGAACCTCCAGATGACCCATGGGAGGTCTTGAAGGGAACCTGTTCCAGTGTACATTGACAATTCTTGCTCAGTTGTACGCATCTATTTTCTCCCACATAGCCACTACATCAGTGGTTCTGAAACTTCCTAATTCCACAACCCTTTAATACAGTTCCTCATGTTGTAATGACCCCCAACCATAAAATTATTTTCAGTGCTACTTCATAACTGTAATTAAAAATAAAGCAATCCCTCCTGATTTGTGGGGGTTGGGGGGAGAATCTTCACAAATATGAAAATTCAAGAACAGTAGGGAAGGGGACTAGTGCACGCACATGTTTCCCTTCCAACACCTCAAACAGGTCCAGCAAACTGTCAGAGGCACTGGAAGGGCAGGGGCAATGCACATTGGTTTCTGCCTCCCTCTTTCCCAAGACTTGAGAAGGATCCAGAGACCTCCCCCCCCCTCATGCCCTGGGAAGGAAGGAAAGTGAACTGGCTGGCCTCTTCTTCCTTCTTTCCCAAAGCAAGAGAGGGGTCTGGAGCCCCCCCCCCAAATGCTTTGGGAGGGAGGGAAGGATGGAGGGCATGCCAGCAGCTTCAGGGAGCTGTATTATTTCCGGGTCCATACCTGTGTGCTGTTTTCTCCATCCGCAGCTTTTCCGACACTCACAGTTCCAGTCCCCCCCTCCCCTCTGTAGATGGGGGGAATGGGAACTCAAGTCCATATTAGTCAATTGGCAGCAACAGTATGCCATTGAGTGTACTCTGCCATTGACTAATGTGGAGTAAAGTGATCTGAAGAAGCTTCAATCTACAGATGGCTAGCCCACTGATATGGTGGGCCCACTGTATCTCTCATAAGTCCTGTGCTCAGCACTTCATCCTTCTTTATCCCTATCACTCAGTTGTATCTTTAAGCCCTAGGACCCAAAAAGGAAATCACAGATTCAAAGGAGCTCATACCAATGGAAGTCTTCTGAAAAACAAGTGCATCATGTACTCTAAGACCACAAGTAACAAAAGAGGCTTCTGATTATATGTAAGTGAGAATTCTTTTCACAGTATTTTTAATCAGAATTCACTAAAACTCATAAAGTCAGAATGCTGGAGCAAGTCAAATTTACAGATTTTCTCATTCCTACTTCTAAGAATAGTTCCGCTGCTGCTGTTGTTGAGATAGTTTGTAATAATCACCAATGTTCTACATATTCTAAATCAGCTTAGTTGCATATATGTAACTAAGTTCTTCTGGCTTGTCTCCCACCAGCCCACTTAAGAGCCAGCAGACGGATCAGGCCAAGGAGACCATACCAATATTGTTGTAGCTTTCCTCACTGGTGAAGGATGGTGCTAGTAATGTCATCTTCCTGATCTCCCAAACTGAAACTGAACAGACTTCTTTTGGCCAATCCAGCTGATGACTCTTGAGGAGGCTGGGGCAGCATTTACAATTACTGTACGTAGTCTTACTGAATACAGAGCAGTTCTGAATCTGTAACCCTAGGTTATGAATCTGTAACTGCAATACTGGATGGCAGCCAATCATCATCATCATCATCATCATCATCATCATCATCATCATCATCATCATCATCATCATCATCA
>NC_056522.1:346852344-347096325 GCF_019175285.1 Sceloporus undulatus | reverse complement strand
TCATCATCATCATCATCATCATCTCCTCCCCCCCTTCTTTGGCATCTATGGAATTACAAAAAATACAATGTTTATTTTCAAAAAGATATTAGGCATGGCAGGGGGTAGGACTGGATGGCCCTTATGGTCTCTTCCAACTCTATGATTCTATGATTCTAGGAAGGGTTGTAAGACAAACAAGTGAGTTCTGACTTAAACCCAGAGCTGAAGAACCAAAGAACTAAGGAATGGGATTTTAAAACAAACTAAAGAACCAAACAAGATGGTTCCGCGCAGAGCATTGATGTGAAGGAGGGATTTGGCAACTGAGATGAGAAAAGGCTGAGGAATGTGGAAGCTGAAGCTGGGTGCTGTTCCGGTGTGACAAACTTGGCCGGGAGGGTGCTGTTCTCCAGAGTCGCAATGAAGAGGAACTGACAGGACAAAGAACTGCTTTGAACAGAACAAGCTATTTCGAACAGAACGAGTTGCTTTGAACAGACTGTATCCTCCCGAAAGAAGAAGTTGAGTAATGGGCTGCAATATTGCAAGACTTCAGCAACCAAAAGCCAGAGAGAAGAAAAGTATAAAGACCCTCGGCTTTCATCCTCACGTTGGTTGACATCTACCGTGGCAACGAAGTCACCCCCAGCCTTCGAGGACAACTGATCAATGTTTGGCGGAAGGAAAGTGTGTGTGAGTATTGTATGCATGTGTGAGTGAATGAAAGAGCTCTTGATAATCAAAGTTTGTATTACTTTTGTGATTTAATAAATGTTACATGCATAGCGTTTAAAACCAAATTTGGTGTCTCACTGTCTGTGTCAGCCCTGCTCTGAATAAGTCCACAGAAAGAGAAATTTTCATTACATGCTGTTAGGTTAAACAGGTTACCCTTACAAACTTGGGCATAACAGGGTAACATCAGAGCAGATAAGATAAAAATGAAATGAGATGGAGAGGATGGGATGGGAGGGTTGGATGTGTAGTTGGGATCAGCAATAAAATTTTGGCCTGAATCCTGCTGACACCTCAGCTATTGTAGACCTAGTGAATGGTGACTTAACATGTAGGTAAAGCCTATTTATTCAATTGGCCTGTTTTAATTGGCATTATTAGAGTGCACAGAACATAATTGGAGATGATGAGTATGTTTGTTCACAATAGATTATAGACATGTGCTAGAGCTTGGAAAACTTACTTCATAGCCAAGCAGGAATAGAACTCTGGTCTCCAAAGTCATAGTCCAATGCTCAGACCACTCTGATCTCTATGGGACACTTAGTTGTTGTCCAAAATATACTGTTCTAAGCTAGACTTTGCTCATTTGACCCAGTGATTAATGGCAGCAATCCCCTAAGCAACTAAAATCGCATTAGCAAGAGTTAAAAACACCACCCAAAACCTGCTGCTTTCTTCTTCCCCGTTACGATTATTGTCAGTAAACTGAAGGGTGAAAGTCTACAGCGGGGAGAATTGTGATCTATTCACATAGGTTCCTCACAGGATTTTGCATCCTGGAAGACTGAGGTTCTTAATTGTACCAGACATTAGTATAGGCCAGTCATGGTGAACCTTTTAGGGATCAAGTGCTCAAACTCAAAGTTGTTCCTTCATCAATTGTAACCCAGTGCTGGGGGTGTGTGCAGAACATCCAGGGGGATGGGACAGCAGGGGGTGGGAGTTCTACCTTCTGGGGATAAGACATCTGCCTTCTGGGGTGGGACTTCCAGGTGCGGGAGTTCCCCAGAGACAGTTCAAAGCCCAGAAGGGCAGGAGGAAGAGGAAAAACAGGCATGCTTCCCCCTGCCCTTCCAGGCCTTCAACTGCCTCTCTGGAGACAGATGAAGAGCTGGCAAGAGGAGGAACACATGTGTGCCTGATCCTTCTCCTTCCTCTGCATCCTCATGAGCCTTCAGCTCCAGAGACAGCTGAAGGCTTGGGATGGTCAGGAAGGGGAGGAACAGGCACTCATCTCTTCTTCCTCTTTCCTGCCCTCCATGTGCTCCCAAAAATGGTTTCACACAGGTGCCATAGGCTTGCCACCATGGGTATAAGCCTTCAAACATATGTCACCCTCGTTGTTTTTAACTGCCCTTGAGTCAACCTCAACTCATGGTGATTCTCTGGATGTGACATCTCCAAGACCCCTTGCTCTGTTCAGCTCCTGCAGGCTCAGGCCCATGGCCTCCCTGATCGAGTCCAACGATCTGGGGTGTGGTCTTCCTCTCTTTCTATTGTCTTCTACCTTTCATAGCATCACTGCCTTTTCTAATGATTCATGCTTTCTCATAATATGGCCAAAGTATGTGTCTCAATTTAGTCATCCTGGCTTCCAAGGAGAGTTCCGGCTTTATCTGTTCTATGTCTCCTTGGCCATCCAAGGTATCCTCAGCACTCTTCTCCAGCACTATATCCCAAATGATTTTCTTTCTATTGGCTTTCTTCACTGTCTAGCTTTCACATCCACACATTGTGATGGCGAATACAATGGCTTGGATATTCCTCACTTTAATATTCAGAGTTAAATCTTTGTACTTTCTAGTACTTTCATAGATGTCCTTCCCAATCCCAGTCTTTTTCTAATTTTATGACTGCAAGTGGGAATTCTTTGACTATTTTAATTTTCTTGTTCTCTAGGATGGATTCTGGTAGATTTTTCATGGCCATTATTTTTGTTTTCTTAATGTTCAGCATTAAGCCTATTTTAGCACTTTCCTCCTTGACCATTGGCTAATAGTATTGTGTCATCTGCATATCATAGGTTGTTAATGTTCCTTCCTTCAGTCTTCAATGCTCCCCGCTGCCGCGGGGTGTCCTTGGGGCTTGAAGCCCCAGGGACACCCCTTTTTCAGGCTGCGGGGAAGCGGCCTTTTGCCGCTTCCCCCAGCCCGAAAAGCGGCGGATCGGGGTCTCACCGGTCTGTAACCGGCCAAAGCCTACTTTCCATAAAATATTTTCTGTATACAGGTTGAAAAAATAATGTAATAGTATGCAACCTTGTCTGACCAACTGGAAACCAATCTGTTTCCCCCTTATTTTGTTCAAACAGCAGCCTCTTGTCCTGAGCACAGGTTATAAATCGGGACAGTGAAATGTAGTGGCATGTGTATGAGCAATGTGTAATAAATTGTGGTTCATATCCCGATGTCAGGATATTTATTAATTTAGTTTCAATCTATAGCATCTCTTGTAGCAGTATGTGTGTGTGTGTGTGTATGTGCTGTTAATTCTTAATGTTGAGCAAGATGCTCTGAGTATCATCCATCATATATAGCTTCCATTTATGCCAATGGGTGCTACAGCACAATGCACGATGCATAGCATCCACATCTGTCAAATTGCTCCATTTCTAATAGAAACAAAGATGTGCTGCCAGAGGTGACTGCAGGGGAAATTTCTTATTTGAGTAAATGAATGTATTGTATTTATAATACATGGAAGCAACCTTCCTTCTAGGCACAGAGTCTTTCTAATATACTGAGAGTAATCTGCCTTTTTTGACCTGCCTGCCACAAAAACTAAGTTTCAAATTTCTTGTGTCATTTTTCTCACATGGTGACATTCTTAGACTCTCAGAGGAACTCCTGGCAGTATGGATTAGTGTACATTAGGATCTTTTTCATGAATAAGCAGTCTGGTCAAACAGAAAACACACATAGTCTAGAGAAATTCAGAGTGAGATCTTCTTCTAGACTGTGTAGACACTAGTCAAGCCAAATTCAGAGCAAGATCTGTATTCCACTCACATCAGGGAGATTTACTGATGCCCTTTATTTACTCACATTTGAATAAGTCACATCAAACACAAGGAAAGGTTTACTTCTGAGCAGAGGTTCATAGTGTTGTAATATAAAGCACTTCAGAATTCCATTGGTCAGAATTTTCAGAAATCTTCAGCTGAATTAATGTGAAGCAAATGTGCTGAAATGAGACTGAAGCTTTGCTGGCTAGAGAACTGCTTTTATACTTCCCTTATTGCCTGGAATGAAAAAAGTTGCCCCAGCTTGGTGAAGTCCCACTTCTAGACAACTGTGTTTAATTCTGACTGCCCAGTTGTCCCATCTACAGCAGCAAGACCACAAAAACCACATGGAGCCTGGGGAAGAATGGTGCTGTGTCTGCACTTCCTCTGCCGGCAACAGACTACAAACCAGCATACCAGGTAATTCTGGGACCACTTCATTGCATTATTTATTATAAAGACCTCATATTTTAATATGTTTTACTTGTGTGTAAAATATATTTGATATATTAAACAGGATAGAATAGATTCCTCTTTTTCAGCTTGCAACTAGATATATGAAAATATGTAATCTTATCTTAGGCAACTGAATAGGAGGAGGGTAATTTCTTCATCTCGATGCATCAAAAATAACACTGTGTCACTGCTTGCCATTTTGGCTGGAAAGGGTACTGGGGCTCAGCGAGGTTCTGAGGTGTAAGAGAGCAGGCCACAGTGTGTTTCACACATGTTTGGAGTGTCTTAGAACATGCTTTGGGGTGGGGTATGTGTGTGTGAAACCACCCAAAAATTACACTCAAGAGAATAAAATATTGATAGGATGGAGGTGGGGAGGGGCTTCAGGAACTGCAAAACTGAGGAATTTGTTGTTGTTTTGTTATTTTCTTATATCCCACCTTTCTCCTAATATAAACATCCAAGGTGGTGAACAACAAGTATAAAACAATACAATTTAAAAACAGTACTATAATATTAAAGTATATAAATATAAAAATTTTAAAAATCAAGTAAACAATTTCAAGAGTTAAAACAGTTATAAATTAAAATATAACATGTTAAGATACAAACCATTAAAATTTATGTTGCACAGCATTAAAACCCAGTCCTGGCATTCTGTTTTGTTTTGTTGTGTGTTGTTTGTTTTAATATTTTTCTTCATCCAGACATGTCAAGGTGGCTTCCAATAATGGTTGCATTCCAGCATCCCCTCAGCATAGTGTAAATGTCTGCCTGTGGAGATAAGCTGTGCTATTACTTTGCAAGTTCAGTGCAGAACAGCAACAGTGTACAAAACATATAAATGATGGGAGGGGGCATTTGTGCAAAGTAGAATTGAAATATGCATGAGCAACTGCAATGTGGAATGCCCAAGTGCCACACACATCCACAATGTACAATATGCAGTGCACAAACACAATATGCAACATTGCTAGATGTCAGCTCTGCTTCTACTTCTGCTTCTGCCAGCTGAATATGTCTGTTACTCTAGGAAAATAATGTGCCCCACAAGTCCACGTCATTAAGAGAATGCCAGCAAATATGCAGGACAATAGCATCATATAGTGTCAATGAGTTTTTGGACCTCCAGATGTGTTGTGTCTCAGCTTCCACAACTGTTTATTATTGATTGTTCTGGATGGGGCTGCTGGGGGTTGAAGTCCAAAACATCTGGAGTGTCAAAGTTTCCACACCTGTTAACACAGGTTTTATAAGAAACATTGCAACATGGTAAGTGAACAGTTAATGGAGATAACTGTCTAAATGCTGATGTCATTTAATACAGCTTTCAAAAATATACTCAGTCTCATGCAATGAGAATAATAGATTTAAAGTCTAATGCTGTATGTATTTTTCAGTATAGCTTGACTATAATCTGTCAGTTATTTAATTTGAGATATTCCCAGGGTAGATGTCAAGTGCTATCTTCTTTGGGGTGATTTAGAGGTAAGTGAAGGATACTTCTCTCTTTTCTGTCAAAAATGGTGTAGAAATTGCAAGTATTACTAACAAAAGGGGCCAACAAAGATAAAATGTGTTCCTGGCTTTAGTAACATATTGGATGGGTCTTTAGCAGTACATCTTCATCTGCGGCTATGTCCTTCAGCTTTATCCCAAGTGATAAACAATGCACTATTGCAATCAGTGTTCTTTCCTGGGAGTACAAAAATCAAGATACACAAGTCAGAGGGTAGAACAGCAGACTATCAAGCAGAAAGCAAAGTCATTTAATGAAATTTCCTCAGTGCCCTTCTTTGGAAGGTAGTAGAATGCAAGATTGATTTAACACTGTTTTGAGTATTTACTGAATGTATTTCCTTTTGTGGTCCCTGTTTTTTGCTTCTCTCAAGGCCAAACTCAAAGGGATGTTAATTATTAGGGATGGGAAAGTAGGAAAAGCATCAAGTCCTTTGCTCAGGAACCAGACTGAATAGGCCACACAGCTATTGGGCAGCAGCAGTAGTGGAGGATGATACTGGAGGAGGATGTCTCATAGATAATATCAATGACACCACCACTAACACTTGTTACTACTGTGCAGAGGAAGGCCTAGTAAACCACCTTTTGACAATATTTTTACCATTGAAACCCTGTGATGAGACAATCTAACATGAAACAAGTGATAGTACAGAATACAATCAATGAGCTACTAAGGTAAAGCAGAGGACAAGGACAAGTCGTGCTGGGGCTAACAGCACAGCTGGACTAGGCTGAAAGAATGTTCAGATGTTGATGTGCTCAGAAATGAAAGGAAAGTCTGAAGCAGTACAACACATATAGGAAATGGGATGTGAGAAACATATATCAGGGGAAGCTAAACAAAATAGTAAAAAAGTAAAAGAAGACCTGGAATGTATAAACACTGCAATACTTGGGGTGAGCAAGCTAACATACGGGTATGGGACATTTTAAGTTAGATGATTACACAGTGTTTTACTTAGGAAATGAAAATCTAAGAAGAAATAGGGTGGCATTAATAGTGAAGAGAGATAAAGCAAAAGCAATCAAATAATATAATGCAAGATGTGACCAAACCATGTCAGTATGACTTCAGTGAAAACCCACCAACAGAACTATAATCCAAGTTTATGTTCCAGCTACAGAGGCAAAAGAACAAACTAAAATATTCTATGCTTAGGTCAAGGAGGAAATTGATCAGACACGAAAACAGGACTTCCTTTTTATCTTAGGTGGTTGGAATACAAAAATAGGAAATGGAACAGAATCAAAGCTTGTAAGAAACATTGTCCTTGGAGCAAGAAATTATGCAAGAGACTGACTGAATGAATTTGGTCAGGCTAACAATTTGTTCATCACAAACACATTCTTCAAATAATCTGGGCCAAAGCTAACAAAATGAATTTCAACACAAAGAAATGCAATTTCTGTACTTAGAGTGGAAAAGTGAAATGCATAGATATAGGATGGGGGACACCTTTCTTAATGAGACTATGGAGTTTATCACACGGAGGTCCTTCCATGTGGTAAACATCACGCAAGTGCAGCCTAAACGTCACACAAGCAACATGGGAGTGATCCCCCATGGTGCTATGGAAGTGGAATCACAGCTCCCACTCCGTTCCCATCATGCACTCGTAACTGGGGGAGCCTCCTGGAGTGCTTTTCTTATTAACGGGATAAATCTTCTTATTAATGGGATGCAGAGGGCTGACTGTACATTCAAGTCAGAAATGGCAGCCTCAAGACAAACCTATCACAGGGTTCTCTTGGCAAAATTTGTTCAGATATTGTATTCTACTGAATTTGAGAGAGTGTGACCTGCCCAAGGTCACCCAATGGGTTTCCATACCTGAGCAGGGATTCAAACCAGAGTCATATTTTAGCGCTCAAAACACTAGACCACACTAGCTCTCAGAAATGCCCTGTAAGCCATGAAAATAGTTGAAGCACTCAAGCCACAGTGCATATTTTCTTGCAACATGTATTGGGACACACAGAAATACTACTTTAATTGAGATTGACAAATCCAAATAAAAAATAATTTTAAAAAAATCCCCCAAACCTATTCTAGAGTGATCAATATTTTGGCTCAGTCTAAAAGTAGCTTCATGTGGTGTATCCTCTGATCACAGTGCTTCAAGTTCACAATCACCACTGAAATCTCCTTCTATGTTTTAATGATGTTTCAAAAGGCCCATATTGTATAATTGCTGGGAGTTAGTGATATCCAGGAACCATTGGACTCATCACCAAAGGGTTGTTCCATAATAAGACCAGTTCCAGTAACTCTCTGCATTGAGATAGTGTTGCAGATTCTGATCTTGAGTTGCATCTGGGAAGATAACTTCCAACTCTTCATGAAGCTTCCATTGCTGATGCAGTGCTTGTATACACTGAGCTAATCCTTCCCCTCACTTTTCTTTCCTAAGCAATACAAATAAGCAGAGCTATATGTATAAAGGGGAGAAAAACATCACCACATATTTTATATCCTTTCCAATTTGAAGCAGAACTAGTACTGTTGAAAACAACAGTACATATGTTATGACTGTTTGCATTTTCCAAGAGCCTCTGGTTAAATTTTATGTAATTGGTTCCTGCTTAAGATAGACGTTTGCAAGGATCATTTATAAGACACTGAAAGAGATAAAGGGCTAGTGTAAGAAACAGAAAACAGATACGGCTAGTAGGAGAAACTATGTCTGCCATAGGGGAAGTATTAAGTGGGTCCCACATGGATTAAAATGCAGATCCCTACTGCCTTTTATCCATATAAATTATCCAGACAGAAGGATCAAGCTAAAAGACTACATTTGATGATGCTGATTGGAGCATACTGAACACAGAGATTGGTGCCAGAAGAAGAAATATATGTTAGCATAAGATGAAAGGTTGATATGTTGCATTTAAGGTTCACATATGAATAAACAGTAGTGCACACACAGGCACATGAACACCCACTGTCACACACAGATCCTGTTCTTGAATTGAGAATAGGCTTTGAGCTCAACCACTAATATACCTCTGGAGCCATCTGTTTACAATTTGTAATGTTAAATAGAATTGAGAAGTGTTTAGTCAGAAAAACATAAGAACGTGAAGAAGGAAATGTTGTGCTGGATCAGAACAATGGTCCATCAGGTACAGCATTCTGAGGCCAGCCAGCTACATATATGAAAACTAGAAACATGATGGGGTAGGTGGGGATGGAAAGAATATTCATTATTATTTATTCTTACTTGAAATATAGATTTCCCAAAATAATTCAAGAGCTTTGCTGAAAAGAATAAGGGCTGACAAAGTTGTTTTTTTTTTTTTAACAATTTTCTCCCAGTATTTCAATGTCCCAAATTGTTGTGGTTGAAATATTTGGGGGAGCAAAACTATTTTCTGCAAAGAAAACACAGAGGCAAAACATACCTCCCTGAAGGGGTGGCTTCCAAAGATGGATTGGGGCTGCCACAACCTCATGCCGTGGCTCCAATTTGGCTTTTTGAAGCCTGAGAAAGGAGAAACAGAGAGCCTTAGGTGAACAGGTGACTTGAAGGCATACATACATGCATACAAAGAAACATAGGCCTGTTACAGCCAAAATAAAGCTGCTTCGAGTCACAGTGGAGGTATGGTGTTTCAATGATGCATGCGTCCTAAGAGTCCAGAAGCCACACCAAAGCCACACTCCAGTCCTTAGCGGTGGAACATGGCTTTGGTGTGACTTCTGGACTCTTAGGACGCATGCATCATTGAAACACCATACCTCCACTGTGACTCGAAGCAGCTTTATTTTGGCTGTCTGTAACAGGCCATAGTCTCATTTTAATACTGCCCTTAAGTGCTTAACTGCTACATTCATACAAAAATTTGGATCTGTTACATTTCTTGTACATCTTTAGTATTCACCTAGAAAATATTTTTTTCCTTTTATGCAATGCCTGCCAGGGAGAATAATGATAGTTTCTAACAGTTACAGTTTTCAAAGTTATGTAAAGTAAATTTAGGACTGGATAGTTTCCCACTGGAACCTGGAAGATTATAAATGTAAAACTGTTATCCATAGTAACCATGGAACAATATACAGCAGTCTAGGGATGGTAGGTGCTGTAGTTCAACGTATCCGGAGTGCATAATGTTGGAGAAAATATATGGTAACAGTGTATTGTATTATGATAGAATGTAGGCTAATAACAGAGAAAATAAGACAGAAAACTAAATTTCCTGTTCTAGTTTCAGGGCTGGAGCATACGGGCAGGAAAAAACAGCTCAATCCTGTTTTTTCTGAAAGTGGATTGAAACTGCACTGTCTACCCAACCCGGTCTCAAGGTGGTCAAAACTCATGGGCTGTCCACACTACATAGTGTCTATCTGCTCTGCATGGTTATTTTTTTATGTCACCTCCCTACCACAAATGTGCACCATCACACAAACACACCTCTTGCAACCTCTAATTACCTCCCTCTTTCCACCCAGATGCTATTCCATTGGACACCCACACATATAACCAGCCGTACAGTTGCACATGCAATGTAACACCTGTACAGTTCATTGGTGCATCAGTGTTACATTGGTAAATCACAATTCATACCCCCTTCACCCCCTGCCCCCTGTTGGACTGCCTACTCTGTGTATGTTGTATTTTTATCCATTGCATTATTGGTGATCGTGTTTTTGCCTTGCTGGAGTCCCATACTGACACTGGATTGTTTATAAATTGGTGTGATGAAGCATATTTTCCACATTGAACTGGAGTATCCCAGCTTCTTTTTGCTCCAGTTTGTAGCCCTGGAACAGTTTTGCCTCATGCTTCATCTTAATTGCTAGGCTTCACAGTGGTTAGGAGCTGCTTTATTTGGCCAGTGCAGACAACCCCTCAATCTAGCTAGAATTAAACCAATTTACCTATAAATTGTGAAAATAATTGTTATTTTTCCTTCTTTCGTACCTTCTTGATTTTCTGCAATCACGGATTATTGACAGAATTTGAATGAATGAATGAATGAATGAATGAATTTATTACAGCATACAGCCAGCATTAAGAAATAAAATATTTATAAAAATTACCTTAGAGAATTTGTTTTGAAGAATATGGGCTCTCTTGATTTTGCATTTTGGTTTCCTTCAAAGCTTTGTTTTTGTCTCCTATAGAATTAACCAAGGCTTTGCATCTGTGAATTAAAATGTGATTTATTTACATATATTAAAAAGCAGTTGCTGACAAGGTTAATGGAGGTGACATACATGAACAAAGCAGTATTTAAGAGCATCTCATAAGGACCTACAATTGGTCCAAGACTATTAATCATATTATTAATAATCTAGGTCATGATGTACCATTTTAGCAATAAGAAGCCAAATAAACACCCAGCGAGCAGCAGAGTATGATAGGAGTATAAACATTTTTTTCACACTATGAAACCAATCATGTTCCAATGCAGAGACAAGGGTTCAGTTCATGCCCCATATCATTCAGTGGCAGTGATGTGCATACAGATGTGTCAGTGCATCCATGTGCACAGGCCACTATTGAATAATAAGGAGTGTGGCAATCCGAGGACAGTCAAATTCATGGATTGCCACCTCACCAATATGAAGGGTCCACTGTATATTTAAAATACAATGTATTATTATTATTGTTGTTGTTATTATTATTATTATTATTATTAACATTTATTTATGAAGTGCTGTAAATTTACACAGCGCTGTACATGCAATCTTTTTAGTTAGACAGATCCCTGCCCTCAGGCTTACAATCTAAAAAGACATGACACAGAAGGAGAAGGGAGTGGTGGAGGGAAAGGGTAAGAGGTCCAGCAGTTCCTCTCTACCTCCAAGGCCTGGACCAAGGCAGATGGACTGGAGGGAGGGTCCAAGTACATTTAAAGAAGGGACACATAAATACAAGATAAGAGAAACTTTTGAAAATTGTTATTGATCCGGTTGTTCTCACAATAATTTTATTATACAACAGGAAAGAAGAAACCCTGAAAGTAAACAAAGTTTGGCTACCAGCCCTGAAGAACACCAACATCAAGACTCAGTTCATGCAAATGAACACCATCCAGGGTCAGGGGATTTTCCCGCAGACAATCGATTGCTAATTAAATAGACACACATCCACCTCTTATATCCTCCCCTCTGAGGCCTTGCCAGTCAACAACAGACCAACACACAGATTAACATGTAAATCACTTCCTTCCAATCAAGGGTCACACAAATATATGTATACTCAACCCATACCACCACCCTCTGAAGATGTCAGCCACAAATGCAGGAGAAACATCAGGAATCTTTCAGAACACAGCCACAGTCCAGAAATCCCAAGGAAAACTATGGACGCTGGCCATTAAAGCCTTCAACTTTACACACACACACACACAGTGAGGACTTTCCTGAAATAGTATGGTGGAAACAAATCAAACCACTGATATTCACACAGCGTTACTGTTAGAAGGGTCCATGAGTTTTTTTTGTGAAGAAATTTTCATTACAGTGTGCCTAAGTGTGAACAATTGTTGAAGCATATGCAACCGAGGGTTTTTTCATGTGTTTTAAATCTTTTCTTTAGCACTGGTAAAAATGGCTGTAATGATAGTGTAAACAAGCAACAGTGTCATTTGGCAAATAGCTACATGTTGCCATCACATAACCAGTACTCTGGACAATTGAATATCTAAATTAAAAACCATTCGGATTTTTTTTAAAATAATATTTTTATTAAACATTTTTACATATAAAAACATTATTTAAATATATGTAAATACATACCAACACACTAAAACAAATATACATATAGAAATCATATATATATATATTCCATTCATTTCCTAGCAAATTCATGTTATACAGTGTGCCTGCGTTATACGCAGGCGCGTTATATGCAGCTTTGAGCATATGTGAAAAGCCGTGTGGGAGCATGTGGGGTGAATGGGGCGCGTGCCTGTGATGTGTGGATCCCCTGTGTAAGCCAAGGGCACCAAGGGTATATCAATATCAATATTGATGGTCCCTCAAATTTTGGCCTGGTACAGATTAGAAGGAAGGGGCAGCCAGAGACCATTCCTTTCTTCTTCAGATCATTGCCATGGGAACTGCACGGCTGCAACAACAAACCACTGCAAAAAGGAGCTCCAGAATGGAGCTCCTTCCTGCGATGCCACCAAGCCACCATTTGCACCCTGGGGTGTCACAGTGATGTGTCTTGTGTGTCGTGCCTTTTGGACACATCGCACAAGACATGTCATGAATTCACGCACCATATGGATGGTACTTCATAAATATGGTGCCACCCATATGTGCTAGGGTTCCGGAGCATGCAGATGCTGTGTGCTCTGGAACCCTAGAATTGGCCCCAGGCCACCACAGGCCACCACAAACCAGCGGTTTGTACTGGGCCTTCAGTACCACCAACCTATTACACTTCTGATCCACCTTATGTTACACTTCCAATCTCTCTCTCATATTACCTTACCTTACATTCACCCACACCCTCTTCCTTATTATGCAATCTACCTTAAACCTTCCTGTTTCTTCTCAGATTCAGCTCTTTTTCCTTCTTACCCTCTACTTTCTCCATTTCATGGCTACTCTTAGTCTCTTGCTCTTTCTTTCCTCCTTCTCCTTTTCTACTCTATGTTCTCATCGCCTTCTCTATCACTATCTCACTTCTTCTCTCCTTATTTCTAAATTTCTTTCATATTCACTCCTAGCCTTCCTTCCCGTCAAATACCAATTTGATATCAACCAGTTGTTCTTGATTTTCTATAACACTACCACATATTGAAACCCAATCTACTTTCAATTAATATTTTTCTTTACTAAATTATCTTATTCAGCTTATTTCAAATAATCATTCTACCTTAAGATATAAAACATACCTTTAGTTTTCCTTTTGTTAAACAACTACTAAGAGATCTGGAAAGTTTTAAAAACTCACTGTTGCTATTTTGCCACATGTATTTTTCTTCATGATCCCTTCTTCTTTAAATTTCTGTAAAGTGTTATATCTTAACCATTGTGTTATTTTGTCCATTCCTATGGCATTGTATACCTCCAATAACCAATCCTTTATATTTGGGATGAACCTGGAGTTCCACTTCTGTGCAAACATTATTTTTGTTATCGTGGTCATATAAAAAAGGATTTTATGGATACTTTTTTCTAAGTCTCCATCAAACATACCCAGTAGATTAAATTCTGGATGCAGCTGTGTTTCAATATTCAGTATGTTGCTTGTTGTATTGTTTATATTTTTCCAGTATTTTTTGCCTATTTACAAGACCACCAACAACCATCCTGATTCTATGGACTAATATAATGAAGTTGTCTTTAGCCCTAACTCTTTGGGACACAGTTCCTATAAGTATTTCTTGAAAGTAAGACCCAGCATTTCACTGAGATTTATTTCTGAGTAGATATGGGTACTTTGCCCTTTAAAAAAATATTTCCTGGTGGTAACCTGTAATACAGAGTTTGTATTCCTATGGACAATTGTATTTTCTTTTCCTAAACATATGTGGCACTCAAAGACGTAGCTGTGTTAGTCTATTCATGCATAATAAGGCATAATAAAAATTAAAAAATCAGTTAGACTTTGAGACTAATTGACGTGTTCTATCATAAGCTTCTGTAGGACTTAACTTGTGGATTCACTTCTAAATCCACTTCTACACATGCTGCATTACTTCCACATGTTCCTAGTAAAGGCTGGATGCATCTGGTCTCAGATTACAGACTGTAACAGGATTGCTTCCTAGCCAAAACAAACCCCTCCCCAAATCCTATTAATTATATATGGAGCTCCCATTTTGTGGATATAATTTTGTAATGCAAAGAAAAAATGATGGTAGTGATGATACGTTAAAATGTAGTAGTAACATATGCAAATACCTGACACAGCAGTTAAGCCCATAAATTTTGGGTTGCGATAGCTCCAGGTAAAATTATATGATAAATAATCTGTCAGATAAAAGTCCATGGTCTAGCTGCTACTGTTTGGGTTTTCCTGCACTTTGAATTGTAATAGAAACTCACCTTCCAGACAAACCCAGAGATGTGTTTACTGATGCCTGAATATGAGTACCTATGTTATACCCAGTCAGACTTCATTGATGCCATAGTAATATTAAACTGGACTAGATCAAAATAATTGATTCTAGGTAGCCACATGCATCCCATACTGAATCAGACCCAAGAGCTTTTAGGGAGTCTAGGGACATGACAAGGCACCAAAATATCTGTGGCTGGCTGTGTGTCATCTGTGGAACACACACTTTCAATCCATACATTAAAGCAAGTGAACAACAGCAACAATTATATATTTGTATTTCTATTGTTTATTTAAAAAGCATTAAAAACAACAGCTATTTTTATATCTGTCAGGTATATTTTGTATACTCAATTTAATTATTATTATTATTATTATTATTATTATTATTATTATTATTATTGGTATACATATGGACATGTTTGCCACATTTGGACATTTTAGAAACGAATTTCCTCTTCATTTCTTTCTATTTTTATTTAAACATCTCTTCTGGGTATAAAATGTCCCGGGGGCACATGCCCTCAAAGACATTAGGGAACATTTGGGGTGTGTGTGTGTGGGGGGGGGTGTGAATCTTTTTCTAACTCTGGAGGGTCCAGCAGGTCACATGTCACCTGAGGACCACAGTTTGCCAACCCAAACTTGTATTGTAAAATTGTATAGTAAAAATCTAGCTCTTTTAGGGAAAGGTATTAGATCTTATCATTTGCATGGCTGGTTTTCTTTTTGTAAGCACAATTTATCTATTAAACTATTTGATCTATTTGATCTAAGGAAAAGCGCTATACAAATAAAATTTATTATTATTATTATTATTATTATTATCATCATCATCATCATTATCTAGAGGGCTTCAAAAGACTTTTCAAAAATGAAATTGTATGATCCATTTGATCCTGTCATGATGCTAGCAGATCAGGATGGTGTGTAACAGAAAACGTTGTGTGAAGTACTGACGGGCTATATGTTTTACAAGGCTAAATGCTCATTTCCTTATGCAGTGTTTTGAACCAATAGCAATGCTATTCAATCTGTAACAGCAATAAAACCACAAGTAATGTTTGGTAAGTGCTGAAATGTTCTACATAAATTATTGTTTTCACTGTGTGTGATAGGAGGATAATGACAAAATGTTCTTCTTCAAACAAGGAATGTTTACTACTTCCAAACACTTTAAACTGCATTTAGTTCAATACACAGGCAGTAGACTGAGCCAGCTTTAATGCAATTAATTAAAAGTAAGCTCTACTCGGTCTTGTTTTGTTAAGTAATAGGGGCCAGTGCCTTTATATTGAGAAGTTTTAATTAAAACATTAACATTACAATTAGAAGAATTCTTAGAATAATTAATATTAAATATATTTGCAAGATAAACAATAAAGTATTAGAATTGCCTTTTCAGGGCACTGGGAAAATGCCTCACCAGTGCATGATGACCAGATGCCCTACTGTACAGAGGATAGTCCTCTACCTGAAACCATTCCATCTAAATCACTCTTAGTTTGCCTTAGTTTGATCACTGGTTTCTAGAGGGAGTTCAGGGTTGATTTACTCTAGGCCCTGTTTATGTTCATTTTGGCACAATGCATTTGGCACAATGCATGGAATGTGAGAAGTATGAATCATGAAACGTTAGATATTATATAACAAGAAATGGAACATGTAAATGTTGCAATACTTTTGGTGAGTGAGCTAAAGCAGACAGAAATGAGACATTTCCAGTGAGATAATTACACAGTGTTTTACTCAGGGAATGAAAATATAAGCAGAAACACAGTGGCATTAATAGTGAAGAGAGATGTAACAAAAGCAGTTGGAGATTTAATGTGAAGTCTGACTGAATAATATCAAGGTACCAACATAAGCATAATCCAAAATTATGCTTCAACTAGGGAGGCAGAAGAGTATGAAACTGAAAGATTCGGTATTGATGTCCAGGAAGAAATAGACCATACAGGAAAACAGAACATGATGATAATCATAAGCAATTGGAATGCAAAAGTGGGAAAGAGAGTGCTTTGTGTATTGCAATTGCATGTTACAGTTGCAATTTGTAGGGCAACACCCATTCATTGACATGAGTTATACAACATTGCCATTCTTCATGTGAACTGTGTAGTGCTGGTGTAGTACATCTTCACACGTGGGTATTTATACTATACTGAGGGGATGTTGGATGTAGCCAGAGAGAATTATGCTATCCCAAAAATGAAGGTTATTTCCCCCTCCCTTTCCAGAGCTGATGGTCAGCTCACCAATTGTGAGGTGTTCCCTTTATATTTATATTTCTGGAAAACTATCAACAAAATTAGTCTGGAAAAGTTCTATAACTGGAATGTTTTAATAAAATAGTAGAAAGTGAATTGTCATAAAAATTTTAAAAATGGAAATAAGTGAGAAGAGGAGGGAAAGTGACAATGTCACATGGATGGAATGTGGAACCAGATGTTTTAAGGAGAACTCTGTGATGAAAGGGTAGCTTATACTGTTTTATTTGTATCAGTCTTAACACTGTGTGCAGACTGTAGGCATGGGTATTGGTGGAAAAAATCTGGATCTCAAATGTAACAGATCTGTGCTCTTGACAATCAGTTTAGGAGAGGAAAAAGTAAACAATCCTTTCACTGAAATGTGTAAAAAAGGCAGGAAAATGTAAAAGCCTTAGCTTGTAACTATTATTTTCAGACATGCAGCTGCAGTTTATGATAATGTGTTAGGGTGGCAATAAAGCAGAAATAAAAACAAAACAAAGGGATTCTTGAAGCCTCTCAGTGTTTCAATATAATAAACCTCACTCATGAAAACTCTACACAAAATGAATAATTCAAATAGAGTGTAAATGATGGCTGACAACTGTGTGTGTGACAACTACAGTAGAACATAAAACCATCTGTTGTGCAGGTGCTTGGAATAATCCAGTGGGTTGTGTATTATTATTTTTTCTTGCCAAGGTTCTTTAGGATAAAACTATTAGGGATTCAACACTGCATGTGTGTAAAATATACTACAAAAATGTCCTCTTGATCTACCTTATTATAATTGATTTCATCTGCAGGAACATTTATGGCAAGGTGCAATCATACAAAACATTCCATGACCCACAGCTTGAAAATTACTTTGCAACAACAAATAGTTACCATTATAGTTTCAAGCCTCCCCTTATGCTTATTTTTAAAGTAGCTCTTTGCTTCCCCATTTCTCAATGTAACTAACACTGTTGTCTTTTTTTTTAGAGGGAGTGGCATGTTTGGGTCTGTAAGCCTGCAGTATAAAGCACACTCTCCACCTGTTCCTGTTATTATCCCCCCAATATCTCACAGCAATAGATAAAACACAGCCTTGTACTTGGGCTATATAATATCATTCTTGACCATTTAATGAGCCCACACCCCATAACCTTATAAAGGTTAGATGACAAAAGGAGTGAAATTATACCTTAAATTACAAATTAATGAATGTAGAATAGAATTAATTATAAGTAACTATATAGTTATTTCTAAACTCTCATACAACCTCTTAATGGACATGAGTTCACTGGTCAGCTGGTTTATAAGAACTTTCCAAAACGTACAAGTCTCCTCTTAAATTAAACCATTAGAATTTCAGCAATATAAAATGTGAGGGAAAACAAAATTTCTCAGGCAGAACTCTAAACCTTAAATCCAGTTGTTAGTCTCCACTAGAGTAGATCCACTGAATCAAGAGTATTGGTTTATTACATTCTGTTTGATGAAATAGGACTACTCCAGTTGGGACAAATAACTGGATTTATGCCTATATATCATCCATCTGTCCCTATTTGAGAGGAACTGTCCTGATTAATCTGATTTTAGAAGTTCCAGATTTTCTCATCTTCCACTTCCCTCTTTTATCCTTGGCTTATTTACATCACAGCAGACTGAGTTCAAAGTGCAAAATAGTTTGCACTCAATAAACTCAATTGGTGGAGAGGACAAAGGAGGTGAAATCTTGTCAAGAGACTCAGTTATAAGCAAACTGATGCACCCTCTTCTAGCTTGTATGCTCTTCCTCATTTATATCATTTGCATCCTTCCCACATTTTTATGTTGTTTGGCTACACAGGTTGTAATTTTCATCTGTGAAATACTGGACAGTATTTGTCTAGTCAGGGGTATAAATTATGCAGCTTTCCAGATGTCATTGGACTGCAATTCCCAGCAATCCTTACTCTTGACTATGCTAACTAGAACTGTTGGCAGTCTGCAGGCTGGCAACATCTGGATTGTTGCCCAGTTCTCAACCATTATGTGTTTAGCTTACCTGTGTATTCAACTATACTGGCCATCCTGAATTTGAGTAACTCTCTCTCTCTCTTTTTGGACAGATTCCTTTAACAACTGCATGGCAGCAAGTTCAGCCTGCTCTTTCTCATACCTAAGAGCAGAGGACTGACTGGCAGAGTAACTTCTATGGCTTTCTTGTTGTGTGTCTTTAAATCATTTCCAATTTATGGCAACCCTAAGGGAAACCTATCACAGGGTTTTCTGGCAAATTTCCTCAGACGAGGGTTTTCATAGCCATCCTTTGGGTCGAGAGGTTGTCACTTGCCCAAGGTCACCCAGGGGGTTTACATGGCCTAGCCAGGATTCAAACCCTGGCCTCCAGAGTCCTAGTCCAATGGTCAAATCACTGCACCACACTGGCTCTATAGCTAGAAAACTGGATTTGAGTCTGAGGATCATACAAGTGTTGCTTTTTCCAGGCACTCACTTGTTGTTGTTTGTTTGTTTGAAATATTTCTATATTGCCAATCTTCCTAAAATCAGGACAGCTTCTAATGATTAATAAAAAGTTAAACAATGACAAAACATTCTGTAGGCAAAGATCCAGTAAAGATTGCCAGATTTTATTTCTTTTTTGGAACTGTAAAAAGTGGCATTGCTATGGAAATTCATTGCAAATAAGACATGCATAAATATCAATATGTTATGCAAATTGTGTATTCTGTTGTTGCTTTTTAAAGCATTACATCTGCCAACTTTAATCGTGTTTTTTTTAATCACTTGTTATTTCTTTATTATTTTCTTGTTTTTTCAACTATTATACCACTAGTAGAGTAAATAACAAGAGTGTTCAGAATTCCCTTGATTCCTCTAAAAGAATGGGGGATTTTTTTCACATATTATTTATTTTCTTCTATGCATGCCTAGGTCATGGATGCTTTGTGGTCATAGTAGACTGTAACCCTGCTTCGATCCTTGGGAGAGGCAGGGAAACACAAATATATTATTATTATTATTATTATTATTATTATTATTATTATTATTATTAGGGAGCCTCCTCAATTTTTTCCAGCCCTCTTCCTATTCCCTAGCACTTGTATAGAAAATCTACCCCTGCACCCAAATTGGGTGATCCTGTATTAATTTGATTATAGGGTGGGATCATACCCTGGATATTAAAATTGCTGGAACAGGGATGGGGAATCTATGTTCTTTGCCCTGGTTTCATGCCAGGCATCACATAGAGAGCAAAAGAGTCTGGAAAGGGGGGGAAACCAGCAAGGAAGCTGAAATATATGAGGACAAGCTAAGGGCACTGGCTTTCTTTCCTCTGGAGAAGACTGAGAGGCCGCATGATAGCCATTTTTAGATACCTGAAGAGATGCCGTGTGAAAGATGGTGAGAATATGATCTCTAGTTCTCCAGAGACTAATAACGAATGAATTCAAATTGCAAGAAAAGAGATTCTACTTGAATATTAGGAAGAACAGTGAAAGCTGTTTGTCAGCGACTAGGATAGGACACAAACCAAAGGATGCAAATTACAAGAAAAGAGATTCCACCAAACACTAGGACCTATCAAGTGATACAAGCTGTTTGACAGTGGAATAGATTCAATAGGCAGCAGACCCTCCTTTTTGGCAGTTTTAAACCAGGTTAAGGATAGCCATCCCTCAGGAGTGTTTTAGCCATGGATATTGGCATGGCAGGGACTGAATTACATGGTCCTTGAAATCCCTTCCCAATCTGTGATTCTATAATTCTCTGAATGAATGAAAGGCAGAGCTCTTTGGAAATCAGCAGTTTAGATGACCTCTGGAACGAAGTATCTGCCCCTCACAGAACAGTGATTACACCCTGTGTAATTTTCCTATGCTAGAGTGGAGTTCCCATAATATAGCCTTTAGTTTGCTTCTCTAAGCCACTGATATCTTTATTCCTTATTCAGGATCAGTAACCGATACACTGACTCTACCAAATAATGCATTTCCAAGCATCACACATAACTCACTTTCCACATTTACTTACTTACTTACTGAATATGTATCCTGCCTTTCTATCACGATAGGATGCAAGGGATCTTACAGTAATTTCAAACAATGTTAAAATCTTATTTTACATTTTTTAAAAAAAGAATTAAATAGTATTTTTTTAAAAGTTTGAAAATGGTTAAAAAAACATTTCAAACATATAACTGCAAATAGAAGGTAAAAGCACAGCAGACCAATTCACACATGCTATTGCTACATAATTTAAATCTCAAATCCCTGCCTGCCTGACTCCTGAATAAAAGGTTTTTACCTGCAGAAAGAGAGCAGAGAGGGAGTCAACCAGACCTCCCTGTCTCCTCAGCCAAATTTCCCTAGTGGGACTGAGAGAAAACTCACCTCCACCCCTGCAGATCTTAAAACTTGAGTTGGTTAGTATAAGGAGATAATTGTCTTTTAATTGAACTATGCTGGCTATCCCCTTTATACTTATTCTCCTCCATAAATCAAACAATTTGGGCCAGTGGCAAAGAGAAAAAGAAAAAGATCAGAGAAAGGAGGGTTGGGAAGAAACAGGTGGTAGAAACCAAGGGAAGGATTTAGCGGAACAAGAGAGAAGGCATAGTGGCAACCACTTTAGGCAGCAGCTCAGCATGCATCACCTCATCACTGTGGCCTTCTTCAAAAAATGATCTGACAAGGCTGTATCCACACTGCAGAAATAATCCATTAAAACACCACTGTAGCTGACATGGCCTCCTAGAAACTGTAGTTTGTTGTGGCACCAGAGCTCTCTGATGGGGAAGGCTAAATGTCTCACAAAACTACAAATCCCAGAATTCCATAGCAATGATCCATGGCAGTTAAAGCAATGTCAAACTGGATTATTTCTGCAGTTGGGTTCAGCTTCTCTAGTCTGTTAGACCCCAGAGTCTCTCAATAATTTTGCTGTGTCAACCTCCAGTTTTCTTGATGAAGCTGATTAGCTCTTAGAAAGTGAATTAATCACAGTCCAGGTGGATGGAGCAGCCATCAAGTGGCCTTGCTAGAGAGGAGAGTGACTTTGAAGAAAGATGTTGAACTGGCAGCCTCAGGCTGTACAGGTGAAAAGGTTATACAAACTGTGTGTATGGAAAACAAATTTTACATCTTGTTAGTATGGTCAGACAAGTGGAATTCTCACTGCTCATTAAGAGGATATTTTACCATCCCATCAGGAAAAGCACATTTCTAAGATATGGAATGTCTAGTTTTGCAGATGAGTTATTTGAAATATTAAAATATATGTGCTTTTAAAAATATTCTGCAATTTATATTCAATCAGCTCCTGTATAAACATAGAAGGAAATATAAGTCCATTTACCTTTAGATTTGCTGCAGCACAGCTGGAATTTTAGCAAGTACTTTTGACACTATGTCATCATGATCTGCTGTCGCTTACATATTGATGCCATTTTTAGTACATTGGCTTTGACTAAATGATGAATCTGGTATACTACAAGGATCATTGATTTCCCTTGGTTACATAAGTATTTGTTCAGGTGTTCAGAGGGGAGACCAAATTATGCTGACAGGCCGGTGTAGTCCCACTGAATGAACAGATTTGAAATTTGAGTTCCCCTCCTTTAATCTGGCATCAAAGCTATGAGTGAACATACTGGTCCAGAAGGATTCTCTTTCTTTCTTTCTTTCTTTCTTTCTTTCTTTCTTTCTTTCTTAAACCGCTTTAAGAGCTCTGTCTTTTCTCTTTGTTTTTAAGATGCAGTTTTATAAAAAGATCTTATTTTTGTACCTTTTCTTCATTTTTTAAGTGTGTGTGTATGTGTGTGTATTCCTAAATCACCATTTGGTGCTTTTTTTTCTGCCCTCAGGAGTCTCAGCAAATAAAACAACCAGACATAACAGCTAGTTTTTTAAAACAACAACAACCATTAAGCACTATCATAAAAATTGCAAAACCATAATATGAACCACATAAACATCTACAAATACACAGTCAGGCCTAAAAATGTAGAAAGGTATAAAGTAAACAACAGTGATCAATTGTTTTTGTTGCTACAAATATTCCTGCCTCACCCTATATCCGGGTGGCATACAAATCAAATCAATGTAAACATGTTAGAATAATTAAAAAAAATAATAATAATCTGAATAGACTAAAAATGTCAAACATGTTCAAATAATTTTTAAATATCAAAACAGATTTAAAACTATGTTAATCTGCATTTTTGAGATAAATCAGTGAGATCCAAAAGGTTTAATAAACAACTATGTTTTTATCTGGTGCCTGGTAAATTGAAGCACTGAACCAACATCTGCACAGTCTCAGCCAACACTAACAAGAAGAGGAATAGAGTTGAGTGTTTCAGGATACTTATGGCAACAGCTTCAGACCCCTAATGTCCTTACCTAACAGCTTCATATAGATTACGAAGCGTACGGAGGATAAGATGGAGTGGTAGGGCACATGATAGCTTAATAGCCATGGGACTGAACAAGAATCCCCCAATACTACTCTCTTGAACCAGTCCTGTAGATAGCAATGGAACCACTGTAAGCATGTCCTACTATCATCCTTGTCTAGTAAAACACCATGATTAATGCTATCAAAAGTGGTAGTGAGAGCCAAGAGATTATCAGAATAGCATTCCCTCTGTCTTTCCCCAGAATAGGTCATCAATCAGAGCAACTAAACTTGTTTCAATGTCATAAAGGTAAAGATTTCCCACTTGATTTGATTGTCAAGTTGTGTCTAACTGTAAGGGGTGTGCTTATCCCTGTTACAAAGCCGAGGGAGCCAGGCATTGTCAAAGATACCTCCATGGTCATGTGGCCAGCATGACTACACAGAATGCTGTTCAATGCCATACCTTAGCCTAAAACCAGACTGAAACAGAGCTAGATAGATTCACATATGAAAAACCTCTAATGATTAAGCCACCATACAACCAATCACCTCACCGAGAAAGGGGATTGCCTCAGATGCTGCTGCCGAATAACAACAGGAGACCGTGCTGGAGGAAAGGCCACAACTTTATTAAGCAAACCATTGGTAGGGTTGGCACAAAGCCATGAGGTCAGGATCATGCGAAATCAACCCCACGTTTTCTGATTAACCCACACCTGGCACCCACCAGGCATTGGGATGACCTAGGGGCTAAGGAACACCGTATGACCGCATCTCTGCCATGCGTTCACATATTCGCTAAGCCCCTAGTCACTGGGAGGCGCTCTCACGTTATGGCCCCGCAATGGCCATCGTCTGCCCTATTCGCCCCCGGGTCCCGACTGACTCCCCAACCAGAGCTCCGTAGCCCTGGTACCACACGTGCCGATCCTGGCCTATGCTGCCGCCCCAAGTTGTGACAAAAAAACCAAACCCAAGCGGTGGGTGGGTGGGAGAAGGCTCAGCTCCTCCTCCCTTCCTGCTTGGCTCCTAACCATCCGAGCCAAGCGCGACTGAGGGCCGGGCTGGCAGCACGCCTATTAGGCCTAAGCCCGCGCCTCAGTACCCCAGGAGACTCCTCCTCCAGGGCAGCTGAACCAATCATCTGCCCTGGAGGACCGGAACTTACCATCTCTATAGACTTGACCACATGTGTTAAAAAGCAAAATTTTAACAGGATAAAAGTATCTTTGGCCAGTACTTAACTCACGACATTATGTCTGTCCTTCTACTGCCCTGCATTCATTAATGTAGTGCATCTCTTCATTGACAGGCAAATCCCAACAACAGGCTCTCAAACTCCATATTATAGTACAGGTGTAAAAAGCCTCTTCACTTCAGTCAGTGGTGTCACTAGGTTTGGTGTCACCAGATGTGGCAACTCATGGTGTAACTCCCCTCCCCATGGACTTCCTTCCTAACTCAGTGCCTGTCATTTTTTAAAATTATCTTTATATTGTTTGCATACTTGTGTTTTTGCCATAATTATGCAAACACAACAAAATTAAAAATAAATAAGCCAACAGCCACAGAGTTATCCTGCTTTGAAACAGAGAGTGGGAGGGGGAGAAAGGGGGAGAGGAGGAGAATCAGATGCCTACATGGCACTGACATCTATAATGCCAGAATTAAGGCAAAGAGTTTTGTCATACCTGGCAGCAGGAGGGGGAGATTTCAAAGAATTGTGCAAAAGAAGAGAGATGTGATAAAAAAAATATTCAAAGTGGTATGTTCCTGTTTCCTTTCATAACAAGATTGCTGAGAGATATGAGGCTAGTGTGGTAATGTCTTATGTGCTTAATTAATTAATCAGACACACATAATTAATAAAATTGATAGGCAATTTTAGCCTCAGGGCTTTAACACACTGCATTTTTTTAAAAACACATAAATAATCATGCAATAAAATGAATTAAAAACCTTCCACATTAATGCTTCCAGCATGCAGCCACCCACAGTGGTTTGTGTATCTATATGATCACCTGTGAATTAGTTCATCTTGAGACTTTTTTCTGTTTTGCAAATTACATTTTCCTTAAGATTTTCTGCAATTTCATTCAAATTGCATGAAGAAGAAAGAATGAATCCATGAAAAAAGTTTGTTTCTGAAGGTCGTATGAAGGGCTAGATTAAGTGTCCTCACACTCTTTCCTTAAATTGTCTCAGAGTCCACACACATTCCCCAAACTTAGTTGTTGAAGGGCTTCCTCGGTGTTTTTAAAATCATTTTCATTCTCTGAAAAAGTTAGGAGATTTTCACATTGGTGAAAGTGATGGGAGCATAGTGGGATGCTTCCATCGCTATCACACAATTGCACAAAGATTTTCAGATGACATCACAATAATCACATTATTATTCCTTGAATAAAGAGGAATTCTAGTGCTGCTTTTTATTCATGGGAATGTTGTCTGAAAATCTTCGTGCGATTGCATGACAGAGGTTGAACTGTATAAGCAGTTTGGTTAGCCAATGCCTAGATCCCAGGCAGTATGTTCCACAGCTGTGCTACTTCTGATGTCTTGATTTCAGCCTCTTACCTTGTCTGGGCGGAATGGCCTGGGCCTCCACCTTTCCTTGAGCTCTTCTTTTTTCTCTGAACCTGATCATCTGCTAAACAGAAGGAGGTGTTGGCTGGCTATCAGGTGTCTGTTGTGACTCCTCCAAAGGTAAGTCTAGTTCATCTTTCAAAGAAGATGAACACTCAAGGAACAGCATGACACAGAGGTGTGCAGTCTAGGGATGAAAAGAAAATGAAGGGAGTATTCAGTGAAATAAAGTCTGTACATGTGTGGCAATAGTTCTGGCCACTCAAGGCTTCTGTTCATATAGAAGAGCACAACCTCTGTGTTCACAATGGTTTCCTTTCCTGCTGTTTCTGAATCTATGACTTTTAGGGATTTGTCCAGGTGATATTTTGAAAGTAGATATATGCGTGTTGGGCATACTCCTTCTCATGTCGCTCTATGTACTAGAATGCTGTCTTTGCACACAATGTTAGAGACTTTCTGTTCATACTTTTCATTTCTCCCTCTTGTTGAAGCAATAGCTCTTTTACTTAAAAAGGTAAATGAATGTCTAGTCATAACTGATGGTGCTCATCTCCATTACTAAGCTGAAGAGTTAGCATGACTTCATGGAACACTGTTCCATGTACCACTGAAGTGGTACTTATTTATCTATTTGTATGTGCATGCTTTTGAACTGCTAGGTTAGAAGAAGCTGGGACTAGTGATGAAAGCTCATTCTGTCCTACATCACCTGGGCCTCAAACCACCAACCTTCTGACCTAATGATAATCAGAATAGGTATTTTAACCACTAAGCCATATCCCTTAGCTTTTACTTATCCTGACATCAATCCTGGGTGGCAGATCAGATTGAGAGAGATAGACTGGACCCAGAAAGCAGGCACCAACACATTTGAATTGTTCTGAATTATGATTTAAAGGTTATTATGGATGGAAATCAGAATTGGCTACTGTGCCAAAACTGTAAATGTTAATCTTCCATCAATCTCTTTTCTATAGTACACCACTGGAGCCTCTTAAACATGCAGCTTGGGGTGGTTCTTTGACATTTATTACAGTGTTTTGTTGTTCTCATTACTAACACACCTGCCATTACTTTGCTGTAATTTTATTAGCTGGGATGGGATTGGAGGCAAACCAAACTCTTTGTAAAGGCTGCATTATTGATCTCATTTAATCATGTCTTTAAAAGAACCATTTATCTGTTCATCCAAGATGTCTCATTCACCACTGAAAGGACAAAGGAAAAGCAGAATAATTAATTCAAGGGGAGTAAAGGAGTTGAAAACAAAAGAATCACTAATATTAGAGATAATGTCAGAATGGGGACACAATAATTGCCACAAGATTTATATTCTAAGCAACAGCAATGACAGTTTTTCTTTCCTTGCAAACAACAAGGATGATTTGAACTGGGGCCTTAGTATGATCAAAGGTTGAAGGTCCTCTGCCCTCACATCACAGTCTTGAGCTGACTTTCCCCACCCATGGCTAGGGGTCCAAACAGACAGGCCAATATAAAGGCTGCTTCGGGTCACTTTGGAGGTATACTGTTTAAATGATGCATGCTTTCTAAACGTCTGAAAGCCATGCCAAAGCCACGCTCCAGTTCTAAGGACTGAAGTGCAGCTTTGGCACAACTTCTGCCCTCTTAAGATGCGTGTGTCATTTAAACAGCATACCTCCAAAGTGACCCGAAGCAGCTTTATTTTGGCCTGTCTCTTTGGGCCCTAGATATTAAAAATAGGGCTAGGTGCATCTACGAATGACATATAGATCCCCCCTTTTTCTCTGTCTGGTCCATGTTTGGTTTTGTCATGTTTGTTTTCTCTATCCCCCCCCCCAACACACACACACACACACACACACACACACACACACTTGTGCATTGCTTTAATTACACCAGCACATTTTTATATGCATATATTTTGAATGCTCACATTTATTTCCATCATTGCATGGATTCTGGAGTGCCAGTTGCATCCAAACAATGAATGGTCTAGGAAATGCATACTGATACAAGCCTATTGAATCTTGGACCAAATTTGGATTCCTTGTTTAATATACCGAATTATGCCCTTGTACTGGGTTCTCCAGAGAGTATGCTGTCTGTACTTTGCCAGCCCCAGGCTGGGTAGTTAACTGAACATGCCCAGTCCCTCTGCAGACTAAATGTCACTTCTGGACAAATGTTATGATCTACTAGAGTATAGGCACACAGTTTGATAAGTATCAAAGACAACTTCTCAGCCACTTATACAGTTCCTTTTCTTGTCGAAACTCTTTGTAACATGAAACAAAATTCAACATTGAGTTCAAAAGGCAGAAATTCAAACACAGCACAAAAAAGAATAAGTAGAGTTACAAGCATACAAGTTGAATCTGGAATTATGCTGAATGTAATGGGTTTAGCTGGGCAGGTGAGGGTGAGGAGTGTTGCAATGTTTAAAAGTAGAGACATTGTTCTAATACAATATCTTATTCTTTCATAGGGCAAATGTACAGCTTCTATGCACTGCCAAATCCATTAGTCTTGTCTCACTTTTCCTTCCACCCAATTAGGAAGTCAGATATGTTTAGATACGTGACATTTAGGTATCACATAACAGCAATGGAGAATTTTTCACTTTCCAGGGGAACATCATATGTAACATTCTCACATTTTTTTTAAAATAAAGGTAACCAACTCTGTTCCATTTTCTTAGATCCATCACTAAAAACTTTATTTCTGAAGTTTTGAAGGTTCTATACTGTCAATTTTGCTTTGCCTTCTGTTCTCTTTAAATTGAAATGAGATATAAAGGAATAACTTTTTGAATGGTTTTATTATGTAGGAAAAGAAAACAGAGACTTAAATGTAAGATTTAGGAGCAATTGCTCCATTACCAGAATTATATTCTATTTAAATAATGATAATGTCTTAAAAGGGGGGAAATCCAAGAGACAATTTAAAGGTTTGTTTGCTGCAAGCTTGATTTTAGGTAGTGGAAAGGATAGAATATAAATATGGTGAAATGCAGAAAGAGGTTATTAGTTGAAACCGCAAGTACAGTATTTAAAGAGAGATTATAAAACAGTTTCCATATCCTAAAGAAAAAGCAATTGGGAGTTAGACATTAGACTCATTTCATTTATCGACATATCAGCCATCTGCAAATACTCAGTTCAAATCGCTCTCACAAGCTTTTATTTTTTTAAGTGCTTTGCATTTCAGAATGGTATTCTCGTTAGTTTTAAGTAAAAATTGTGATCATAGCTATCCTGGCAATTGATAATTCTTTCTTTCTAGGAAACTGGTGTGTGTGTGCGCGCGCGTGCGCACATGATAGTTATGTCTAAGTGAATCCAACTGTTTTCATGGGGTTTGCTCCACATATCACTATATGTTGGAGCACCACACTACTAGTTACATTTTTCCAGGGTCACATTGTGAAAGGGGAATGCAAACAGAATCTGCTATCCCCACCCAGCCCATTTCTCCACTTTTATTCACAACTGCTGTGCCTGCACCTTTTTTCCATTTGACACCAATGTTACACCAAAAGTATTACAGCCCAAATCTAGATACGAATCACAGCAATTATTTTTAGTGTGCACACTCTAAAAGACTGCATCTGTTAAACAAAATACATTTAATTGGAATAAGTTTTATTTTGATGTTGATGCCAGTTGCCTCAGCTGATTGGTTTAGGTCCAGGGTATATGATAGATCATATGTTCCCATATTAATCTGTCTATGTCCTGATATCTCAGTCTCACCATCTTCATGCATATATCTGGTGGGACTGGAAGACACAGCATTCTTCGTGACTGTTCCTTAACCATTAAACTCCTATCTGAAGGAGGCTAGAATGGCCCATACTTTCCTCTACATGCAAGTACTTTTTAAAAATATGCTGACAAGATTTTGATAATGTTTATAAAGAAAGATATTTTAATAAGGTGATGTTCTGCTTTTAATTGGACTGCTATTAAACTGCTTTTAATTATTTTTAATTGTATTTTTTAAATTGTTTTAATGATGTTGACAGTTCAGTTACAGGTAACAATAACCTTTTGTATGTCTTAACTGTATAACAAAATATAACTTAAATTTATTTAATCAATCCAATCAATCAATCAATCAATCAAATTGTAATAATTAAACTAAATTTGTCTTAATTTCTAAATTATTTTGAGTTCCAGATTTTTTGGGAAAGTTGCATCATTGTGATGATCAATACCATGATCACGATCAACAAGATTGTCTGTGCATCATGATACTGCTTGTACTAAAGTAATGTCTGGTTTAATAGTGCAGCTAATTTGATATTAAAAGATAGTTGGCTTCCAGTGTGTCAAATGAAGTCAGAAAATAATGTGTAATATTATTACTGCTGGTGTCGAGGGAGGCCTTTTTGTTTGCAAGATTGAATGTGCACCCCTCAAATGTGACCAGGGGCAGATATCTGCAGATCCCATTTTTGAATCGTACATGTCACTGTGATCAAGCTGCAGATGTTCTCCATCACATTGAAGCTTACCGCACAGGTCTTCAGGGCTGTTCTCAGAACGGCCCGGCAGGAAACGGAACGAGTGGGGGATGGATTTTACTGCACACTCCAGTCCCTCACTCGTTTCGTTCCCCCTCTCTTCTGTTCCCATTCCATTCCAGAGGGAACGCTTTTTGAGAACTGTTCTGAACAGTTCTCAAAAATTCCCCCCTCTGGAACGGATTGAGAACGGAAGAGAGGGGGAACGGAATTAATGAGGGACTGGTGTGTGCGGTAAAATCCATCCCCCACTCATTCCGCCCTCATTCCTGCTCCTTCCGTTCCATTTTCAGAATGGACCAAGAGTAATAGTGCGGTAAGCTTCATTGTATTGCTTTGTCCATTGTATATAATTCTGAGGGGAAAATTGTTAAGAAGGTTATTGGAAATGAATACCCCTTTGAATGGGTTATCATTGGAAGATCAGAACCCACATATAACCAAGTTAATGGCCAGTTTTCTAGTGGAGGCAACAAGAATATGGCTTAAATTTGAACAACGATCCTGAAGTTTTATTGTAAATTTTTATTGCAAATTTTATTGTAAATTTTATGTAAATTTTTATTGTAAATGCATGTTGTTTTTCTATGCCTAATAAAGGTTGACTGACTGACTGACTTATTGGGATTAGTCTCAAAGGTGCTACAAGATCCCTTTGCACACTGGTTTTCCTGACTAACATGGCTCAATGGCATTACTCTCTTTGGTGTCACATGGTTCAGGTTCCTGGAAAGAGCTGTGAATGGGGGCTGCCTACCATAGGCTGCCAACTGCCCAGCTAGGGGGCTAGAACCACAGCTTCCAGAATTCTCATTCAGGGTTTGCCTTGGTTGCTGAGACAAGACTCTAAACAGAAGGCATACGTGCACACCCCAGCAGCAGCCACTGCTTATGGGGATGGTGCTGTGTCCCCTGGAGGTCAGGGGCTGGCATGCTCCCATGCCAGATGCTGAACAGAAGGCAGTGTCTTCCAGCAATGGTTGCAGCTGAGGAGTCCATGCTGCTGCTTCCAAAGGTCCTGTTCAAGGTCTGGCATGACTGCTGCACCACACAATGAATGGAGACATTGTTTTCCCAGCAGCAGCTGCTGCTGAGGTCCATTCAGGGTGTGACATGGCTGCTAGGCAAGTAAGAAAGGGAAGTGATGCCCTTTCTGATTCACCCACTGGATGTGCCACCCCACTGGGTGTATACCTTCCAGTGTCGTCACTGCATTCAGTCTGCATCCCCTAGTGTTGTCTTTGACACTGATTTGTCTTTGAATTATTGATGAGTGTACACCATTTGGTATGCAGCATTGAGAAACAATACATGCATCTGTTGACTTCAATTGGGTTAAAATCAAAGTAAATGTCTGCCCCTGTCACATCTCTGATGAGTCAGATGGATAGTTCGTGACTGAATCAATCCCATTTTTTTAGGAAAAGTAGGATAATAATAATAATAATAATAATAATAATAATAATAATGGGCAGTTCATTTTGTTGGCAAAATATGATTAATTTTTTGTTTTCCTTTGTTTTAGATTAGAGTGGTATATAAATTATAATTAGAAAGGTACCAGATTGCATCTCAGTCTGGAAACTAAGCAAAGTCAGGCCTGGCTGGTACTCAGAGGGTGACTGTCAAGAAATACCATTTGATGTAGATCATCCAGAGACACGGGGCGCGATGTTATCAATACGCTGATGACACCCAAATAGTCTTCTCTATGTCTCCGACTGATGCAGTGACTAAGGATGGCATCTCTCCGCTCAATGCCTGTCTGGAGTCGGTAATGGGCTGGATGAGGGAAAACAGACTCAGCCTGAATCCAGAGAAAACGGAAGTACTTGTGATAGGTTCTCCTGGTCCTGGGAAGGAGGTTTGTCCACCAGTCCTGAATGGGGTCATGCTCCCTGTGAAGGACTCAGTTCGCAGTTTGGGGGTGCTTCTTGACTCCTTGCTTCACCTGACTCCTCAGGTGAATGCGACATTTAGGAGCACCTGTTATCAGCTTTGGCTGATACGCCAGCTGCGTCCCTACCTGGACCGGGGGGACCTTGAAACAGTAGTACACGCACTGGTAACCTCTCGACTCGATTTCTGTAATGCGCTCTACATGGGGCAACCCTTGTGCCAAACTCGGAAGCTGCAGTTGGTTCAAAATATGGCTGCCAGACTGGTCACTGGTAGCTCCAGGGCCAGCCACATAACACCTGTACTAGCAGATCTGCACTGGCTGCCAATTCGCTTCCAGGCACAATACAAGGTGTTGGTTGTTACCTATAAAGCCCTAAATGGCTTGGGCCCAGAGTACTTGAAGGACCGACTCTCCCCATACAATCAGCCCCGCACTCTCAGATCTCGTGGGGAAAAACTTTTGAGTGTTCCCAAGACAAGATACGCAGCGACTGCGCAAAGGGCTTTTTCTGTGGTGGCCCCGCAGTCTTGGAACGCTCTCCCTGAGGAGCTCCGCTTAGCCCCCTCCCTGGAATCATTTAAGAGAAACCTTAAGACTCATTTATTTCATCAAGCCTTCCCTCACATGTCCTGACTGTTTTGCTCCTGCATACTATTTATTGTATTTTTATATTGTTTTATTATTTTGATTGATTAATGATGGATTTTAATGATATATAGTAGTATACGGTTGTTGTTTTTTTATGAAGGACTTTAGCTGTTAATTTTGATTTTTAAACTGTGATTTTTATTGTATTATATTTGCCCACGGAGCTCCGCTCATCTCCCACCCTGGCCCAATTTAGGAAGGGTCTTAAAACCTTCCTATTCAATCAGGCATTCCCCGATTAATATCCTGTGGGCCTCCCTCCTCTCTCGTGGCCGTGAGGTTGGGCTAAGGGGTTTTTATTGTTTTTATGATTACTGTATTGTTGCTGTTTTTAACTTTGTATATTGCCTGCACTTCGGTGCATTTTGTTAGCCGCCCTGATCGTCGGAAGGGCGGGGTATAAATAAAAATTTTATTTATTATTATTTATTAACCTGTATCGTATTGTATCTTATTCTGTTTGTAAACCGCCGTGATCATAGGAACGGCGGTATATAAATAAAATTTCAATCAATCAATCAATCAAAAAATATCAGAGGATTGCAATGGCAAACTATGTCTGAGCATTCTTTGCCTAAGACAACTCTATGGAATTCATAACACACACATGAGACCCTATAAATTATTCTAAATAGGAAGTAAGCCCTGTGGGAGGTAAATTAGCCCCAAGACCCACCAAAATTCTATCCACCATACTCTAGTGGATAGAATTTTGGCCTTAAAACATAACTACATTCAGCTATAAATCACATTCGGTGCCATTTCGATGAATACCTAAGAAGCCAAACTAACCACAAGCCAAATCCAAAAACAGAGAAGGTATCCTGTTGATTGTGATAACTTAAATCTTATTCTGACCAATTGTTCTGCTGAAATGCCAAAGGCCTCTTATAGAAAAAAAATAGAAGAATATTTTGTTGGACAAAAACAAACAAAGTATTCATAAGAATAATTCATTCCAGGATAATAATGCTGAATTCACTAAAGGCCCTGTTCAACTCAAATGTTCAGAGAATAAATGTGGTCAAAATTCTCCTTCAAGAAAGATTTAAAATTGGCTCAGTTTTTCCTTTCAATTCAGGGACTTATATTTTTGGTATAGGGAGTTCACACAGAGAGACACTTGAGTGACCATAACACTGGCCCACATAATAAGCCCATAAGGTAATGTGGCTAGAACATTCTGTAGAAATTATTTACAGATATAGACAATGTGACCTTCCATTTTTTGTTGGCCAGCAGCTGCCATGAGTTCTTCCCAATGCGGCCCATGGTGAGGAATCTTGGAAGGCCATATACTATTTGCTCTATTTTTAGGATTTGTTGTTGTTTGTTGTGTACTTTCAAATTGTTTGTGACTCAGGTGAACCTACCATGGGGGTTTCTGTGGCTGAGAGTGTGCGACTCACCCAATGTCACCCAATGTCCCCCCCCCCCAATGGCTGAGTGGGGAATTGTACCCTGGTCTCCAGGGCTGTAATTCTTTGCTCAAACATTTGAGAAATCTGTCATGTGCCATCAAGTTTTTTTCCTCTAAAGATTTCTTCCCTCCCTCCACACGGCAAAAATATTTATAAACTGTATTCTCATTATTAAGTCTAAAAACAAGGTGTTTTTAGAAATGTTTGTTCAAAAATAGTATGGTAAACACTGTGAAATACATTTTTGCACCATACAACTCAAAAGATCCACTCCCCCCCCCCCCCAGAGTATGCCATAAGAAGTTGTTTCCAATTTATTCTACTATAATTGTGGGCCTTTCCATGTCTTGATATTCCTGAGCAGTGCTAATAATCTGAGCACAATTTGATTTTCAAAATATTGGCATGTATGACTGAAATAAACATGATGTTAGCTAAGAACATTGCCAACAAACCAGTAGATGGAAAGTTTATAATACAAATGTGCGATAATATGATGTCATGTTCCAGAACGATTTCTTTCTCTCTCTCTATAAACATGCATTAAGGAAGAATCAGACAATGTATTAGTAGTTTATACAAAAGGCAAAACAGAACATTCTAGAATGTCATACCCACATCAAGAATGCCGACTAAACATTATCTTCTGTAGCAGCTCATTTAGAAGTGACATTTCAAACTCACTGAACTCATTCACTCTTTGTATATTAACTGGGGAGGGGGATATAATTTAAATAAATCCATTTATGGCCATTTCCCCTGACAGAACTTTGCGTATTGAATATATACTAGATGTGCATTGAAGCATTGTGCTTTCATTGTTTCTGGAGGCCAGGATATGATTGGCAGTGGATCGGGATGCAGTGAATATTTGCACGTGGTACTTCTTGGAATGGAAAGGGAGGTAAAAAGAAACAACTATCTTCCAAAAATGTAGCTTTTCTGTATTATTTCAACTCATTTTGAAAAATCCAGCACACCCCCACACACACACACAACATGATCTGAAGAAAAGAAACAAGTGTAACTTGCACAGAAATTATCCCATGTTATTGGTCCATCTAACTCCAAGATTGTTTTTGTCACTCAAGACATCATGCAGGACCCAATACGCAGGACTTTATCACACAGGGGGCTTCTCATGAGTAAATTGCCATAAAATTGTTAGAAACTGTAAAAGAAGCATAATCGGGGTTCACACCCCTGTGTGCTTCTCCCAGGAGTAAATCATCATGAAGCTGTCGGGGCTCGCTTCTTCCCTGGAGCCACCATTTGACAATAACAGAAGATCCCGTTATTACCAAATGGCAGCTTCAAGGATTATTTACTGAAATACTCATGGGAAGCCTCCTGTGTGATAAATCCTTCAGACTGGTTTGTGCCACAAAAGTGAAACCTGTTTATGTGTGTGTGTTTGTGTGCGTGATTTGCTCACCCACATTATTGACTTGATTGTTCAAAAGGCAGCACACATGCAACTTCAAAAAAAATTTTTTTTGAAAGATTTTTGTGGGGTTTTCAGGCTATGTGGCCGTGTTCTGGAAGAGTTTATTCCTGACGTTTCGCCAGCATCTGTGGCTGGCATCTTCAGAGAAGCCCCCACAAAAAACTATGGATTCCAGCCATGATAGCCTTCGACTTCACAAGCATTGGAAAATTGGTTAGAAAATGGGTTTCTTGAGTACCAGCTAATCTTGACAAGGAAACTCCACGTAAGATGAGAATCTCAACAGTTCAGGACTTATTTTGTGTAAAGAAATGTAGTTTTCTTTGCACATAAAAAATGTTTCTGAAAAAATATTCCATAAAAAATGTAGAAAACTACATTTATGTCCATAAATATTATCTTTGCACTTCTTCTTTTTGCAAGGAACTTATTCTCCAAACAAAATGCCATTTTCTGTCAGAATAACAGTGCATGCTATGGTTTTGTTATGCACGGAATTCCTGAACTGCGAGTAGTCTTCATAAGATGTGGTGTTTTCTGTACTCGCTTCGGCAGCACATATACTAAAATTGGAACGATACAGAGAAGATTAGCAAGATGTGGTGTTTTCAGTTTCTTGCGGGGGGAAAGGGGTTAAAATGATTTATTCTTGCCTTTAAGCAGAACCATTATGAAGCTTTAGAACTTTACTTTTCAATGAGGTGTTAGAAATTGCATTTTTTTTTCAGAGATAGAGCATTATTATTTCTGATACTAAACCACCACAGTAACTTTTGAATTATTGGACAATGAACTTTTCTGTTTCACTGTTGTTTATTATATATTACCATGAAGGAACTCATAGACACCAGATATTTCTTTTCCATTGAAAGTCCTTACTTCATGCAATTCCATGGTGTTCAGCTTTACATTCAGTTTTGGCTACAAATATTATCAGCCATGTTAGCAGGTGGACTAGCATTTGTCATGCTATGCACTATAGAAAAAACAATAGAAATGATTTTTGATTAACTTAGTGCAAAGGTTTGAGCTGCTCATCCTCTGTGTAAACAGATTGATATAAGTAATAAATGGGGAAGGGAAGAATGTGTGAAAATATTGAAAGAATGATTTTACAAAAAAGGTTTCTTGTGTGTTGCAAAACCCTAATGTGGAGCATCCTACGTTGGTGAGAATCTTACTAATACAGGATTTATGCTGCATGAAAAATGCATTTGGGTTTTCTCTCATAAATAAATAAATAAATAAATAAATGATATTTTTGGCTGAAAAGAACAGATTTCCTAGGAAAGGGGGGAAATGCATTTTTCATGCAGGTAAAGGGACACATTTCTTCCAAGAAAAAAGGCTTCCTACATGGAAACAATGTTTTCTGCAAAGAAACAACTGGGGATGGACAGCTTCGTGGGGGCCAAGGGCCAGTTTTATTAGATTTCCCACCTCACAGAGAACAAGCCTAAATACTTCCAGTTCCTGTGTATTTCCTCCCAGAAAGGTGATAGGGAGTGATGTTCTTCCATCTCCTGTTGTCATTTTGAGAGGAACTGCAGAGAAAAACAAGGTATTTGGTGTGTGTGTGTGTGTGTGTGTGTGTGTGTGTGTGTGTAGAACGGGGTTTCCCAAAATGTAAAAATCCTCACTGCTGTTGGAAGAAAACATCTTGAGGCAGATGTGTTGAGTTACTTTTCTTTTCAAGCATGTGAAAATGTGCACATGTTTCTTACATTCTTAGTCCCAGACTAGATGTTCCATAGACTAGAATGAATAGAAAGCAGCTTCATCATATATTCATTACTGGAATCTTACTGGTTTCTAGATCTGGTTGTATTTCACTTGGAAACTCCTCAAATTACTGACCTACTATTGGAGAGAATCCAAGATTGTGCCCACTAGGGTGAATGAAAATTTTGTCTCAGTTCTGTTTTGGAATGAATTTATTAAGTCACTTTTTCAAATTTAGAGTAGAAGAACCTTTAATTTTAAAACTGGAACAGGAAGATTCATCCATCTTGGATTAAAGTCTTGAATGGTTAAACTCTTTAAATTATGGAACTGAATCTGTCTGCAGTCACCCATGTTCATGGTAAATTAAGGCCCGATACAGATCGGTGCTTTGTGGCAGTCTGCGGGTGGAGTTAGGGTGCAATGTCTGCACGCTGGATACCCTAAACCCACCTCCAGGGTGCCACACAGCGCATGCCATCATGACGCCCCTTTGGTGCTCCATCCATATGATGCAGCACCAAAGGGGTGTTATAAAGATGCACCACCAAAGCTTTGGTGCCTCTTGCATTTGCGGCTCCTTTTTGCACTCTCCAGAGGCTGGATTGGGGCTCGAGGTGAAGTTGCCACAGCCCTGATCCAGCTAGTAAAGGGGCAGCTGCATGCTGCCCATCTGTACAGCACCTATGTTTGCTATCCCTTTTCTCCTCTTCTAAGCTCCTCTTTTATAACTCCTATATTGCAAGCAATTGTCACCTGCCCCTCTCCATATTTCAATAGCTATACTAAATACATTTTGCCAGAACAATGCAGGAGGATTTCAGTTGATTCATTTTTTATAAGAGTTTTCTGAAATGTGCCAGCTTTGGACTTAAAGTCCTTGTCATTTAAACTGTCCATATCCTGTAATTGTACAGACTGGATGAAGGGAGTTTTGTGTCATTATTCAGTTTTGCTAGTTTCACCCACAATACAAGAAATTTGCCATGAAAAAGTTTATGCAGGAGGCTATGCTCACTGCAAATGCTGTGGAAATAAGAACTTGTTCTGTAATTTGGTGGCCAAACCTCAGGAATGCATCCTTTTAGAACCTGGCTATTACTGTGTCTTGGACACTCTACAGACAAGCCTGAAAGTACCATGGGAAGAATTCATGTTCCCCTTGAGTGTTTTGGAAAAATAGTTCTTGGACATCAAACATCAATATCAAATCACCAATTACATGTTCCAGCCACTGTCAATAATGCCATTTAATTGCAATCTGGGATGTTAAATTAAATCCACATGGTAAAATATGCATTTGAGATTGATTCATTTATTACATAAATACATTAACTAGCTACTTAAAGTTGGTTAGCAAGGTTTCAGTTCAGTGTAGGAAATTGCTCTGCTAATCCAACCACTTCACTCTGTATTTTTCTACTACATAAAATACCACACATAATGTTTCTAAAAGGAATACACATTAGCTTGGATAGGGCTGCACCTAAAATTCACCAGATTTTCCAAGGATAGTGTAGTTCTTTGAAAGGGTGTGGTATTTTTTCAACGGTACTTAATTCTTGATGGGAACAGTTATGGGGAAGTCATAACCAATAATGGTAAAGGATCCATTCTGTACCCTTGTTATTCCATTCCTTTGCTTTTCCTTGCAGTGGACAATTTTGAGACTCTGATCTAAACTGGATTATAAGCATTAATTTGGAGATGGGGCATCCACACTTCCAACTTGATTCCCTTTCCCTCATTTCCATCTCTTGCCCACCCCATCTGCCTTAGAGATGCTCACATATACAACCACAAAGGTAGAAGATGCATGGCCTTCTTTCCTCATTATAATCCATCATCCAGTGCTTTTTAACATTTATATGAAACTGCTGAAAGAGATCATCTGGAGGCATGGGGTGGGATGCTATCAGTATGCTGATGACACCCAAATATATTTCTCCATATCTTTAAAAACAGCTAAAGATAGTGTGTCTCCTCTGAATAAAAATCTGGAGGAGGTAATAGACTGAATGAGGGAAAAAAAAAACACCTCAAGTTCCTCCAAGCAAAAGTAGGAAGAAATTTGCAATTCAAAGAGCTTTCTTTCTTTCTTTCTTTCTTTCTTTCAGAAAGGCAAATGATACATTCACCCTGCCCTGTTCAGATATGACATTACAAATAAAAATGGTTGCTGCTGTATTTTAAGTCACTCAGAAAAAACAGGCAGTCTCACTTACGTTTAATATTCCCTTAGGGATCCATTGGAAGTCTTCAAGATTTTGGAGTGGGGAGATTTGTTTCATTTCTAAGGTTTTTTAACCATGTTTATGACAGGCAAAAGAAACTGGTTTATGGTATTGGAAAGTGTAAAAGTTTAAAACCCCCAATTTTATCTGTCAAACTTTAAGATGTATTCCTATTGATTTAGTCCCAGCCCCACCACACTGGATCCTCTTTACTTCTCTTTTATGGCGTTTTACCAGTTTTGGAGATTTGTGATGCTCTGAAATGAAAGCTTTATATTTCCCCCTTCTCTCTGTCTCTACCGTGTGCTGTTGTTCTGCTGCATTATTAAAAGCACAAGTAGAATGTGTTGCATTTGGTTCGTATAGCAGCACCTGCAGTATCCCTCAAGGAGGCCTGGAAGGCTGTTCATCATTGTGTATTCAGCACTGCTGATGGCACATATGTTTCCTTCTGACAGTTTCTTGTAGAGAATATTACTGGAAAATGAACATTTGCTAAGCTGTATGGCTTGGCAATACTTTGAAATCAAAACTTTTTAATGGTTCAGAGAGGGGAAAATATCTCAGCAACTTTGAAAATATTGCTATTAAATGATAAGCAACGTTATCCTTTCTGTTCAACCAGCAGTACCTCTCTGTGCATGATGGAGTAAGACTCACCGAAGGCAGTAGAACCATTCATTCTAAAAACCCGGTACATGCACTTAGATTTGGAGAGCTGAGAAAAGGGGAAAATGTTGAGTAAAAGTGGACTCAATATTTATTTATTTCCTTTTGTTTCTATGCCACCTTTCTCCCAGAAAGGGTCAGACTGGAGTACTATTTTGAATGGATAGTTTTCCATTTAGAGTTGCAGTACCAAAAAATGTGTAATGAATTTGGATATCATTTAGTTATTATCTTCAATGGTTAAAATAATTGATGTTTCTGTTTTGGCTCAGTACTAGAATCATTTTAAAATTTCAGATATTCAGTACTGGCTGTTCCTTAATTGGTAAACTCTTGTATTGATTTCTATTATTAGTTACTCTGAATGACTGCTAAGAATCCATCTATCTCCTTCTATAATGTGCATGGATGCATATATTCACAGATAAGGTCAGCATTGCCATGTAGTGGGGGATAATGGGGTCAAACCTGCAGAACTTAGATGGCAGTGCCCCCCCCCCTCAAATCCACTTTCTTTTCTTTTCCCCCCACAAGACATTGCTTTTTCAACTAATGTCATCATCCTGCCACAGGATGATGTCATAGAATTAAAATAAAGGAAACAATGCTCTTCATGGTGATTTCCAAAATTTCAAACAATAGAGATGGATCTGTGAATATTTATTTTCAGTAGCTATCCTCTGGATACTTTGAGGTGGAACGTGTGACAGGTAGTAATACAGAGATGCAATCATGGTATTACTAAGTGCATTACTGATTTATGAAGGCAATTAATAATTAACTGAACACAGATTCGGAAACTGAATACTCAGGCTTAAAAGAAGGAAGCCATAAAAGCTATTGTACATTGAGTGAACATGAAAGCTAAGTAGCGAATAAACCGCTGTTCAGGAAGCCTTTTTATCATGTGTCACTTCAGGTATTTAGTATTCAAAGGTTTAAATTGCTCCTGCAATGTAGGGCAATTCACTGTGTGTACCAACAAATAATTTTGAATGACAGCTCTGTATGATATTTTTCTCAGTCAGGGAATGAAGATAAACATGTAATTTGGATCCAAGAATCTATTCTTGACATTTATTGACAGATATCATTATATACACCGTCTGAGCAAATTGACTGGAAAATTATTCATTAATAAATAATAATGAGTGAGTAAATATTTGATGTACAACCTAAGTTTCCACCAGTATTTACTTCCTGCCATTAAGGACAAAATCCTTGTTCTCCTGTCAATATTGATCAACTCTGATCAGCATATAATGATTGACATTGACTTGAAATAGAGCAATAGTTATACAAGACCTCCTGATGATATTATTATCCAGGTGACTTATGACTTAAAATAATAAAATGCAAACAAGACATATCGCCATAAAACACATTTAGAGAAGAAACATTGCAGAGAGCCAACAAAAGCTAATCAGGAGTCAGCCAGCGACAGCCAACAGAATTTTGATCTGTAGGGGAATATAATTCTGTTGTTGACAGAGTCAGATAGGGTTTTGGTTTCAGACAGTGAGGGTCTGGCTTTGTGAGAGTCCAGAAGTTAGGAACTGTGAGGGCTAAAATTCAGAAGGAAAGGACTTAGGTCTAAGACCAAGCTCAGAGTGAGGGAGTTCATTCCCACTTACAGATAAATCGGTGTGCAATCCGAATCAATGGATCAATTCGACAGCGGAGCGTACTTCCCACTACATTTGCCCCAATCGCATTTTTCCCCTCTAAAATAATCCACTTGTGGTTCACATTCATGCATGAATCTATTCAAAAGGGGCCCACTCCAGCTGGCTGAGAGGCAAATTTAAATCGATTCCAATCCACATCGGGTTCACTCTTATGCGGAATTGATTTATTGAAAACAACGCAGAAAACATCATCGTCAAAAAGACATGGGTTAAATGAGTCTGGCACATGGCCCCCCTCAGAATTGCTTCAGCGATTCGGTTTAAGTGGGAAGCAGAGTCATTTGAACTGGTTCAAACCGATTTGCGATCTGATTTAAAAGTGTCATGGCCAGCCAAGATCAGCTCTCGGAGGATGACAAGGGGGACGAGCCTCCTCCAGAGCAAGAGCTAATTGAGGTTACACCAGGTGGTAATCCTGTTCTGCCAGGTCCCAGCTGTGCTCTCCCAGCCCCAGAGGAGGAGGCCCAACCAAGTCCTAGTGCTAGTAAGAGGCCTCCTGTGGTGCAACAGCCTAGTGGTGACTCTGGGGAGGAGGTTTGCCTGGATGTGCCTACTTACAAACAGAGAAGAGCTGAGAGTGCTTGCAGTCACAGATCCAAGAGGATTGCAGAGAGGCAATTAGCCAACCAGCCTCAGGTGGCACAGGGGAGAGTTTCCCTTACTTAAGCTGTAGAGAGGCTTCCACTCAGTGCCAGAGTTTATTGCATGATCCCTTGGTATGATTGCTGCTGGCACTGGCTCCTTGTATCTTGACTCCTTGTTGCTTTGACCTTGGACTGCTTTGACTACTCTGACTCCCGATATCCTGACTTTGGCTTGGCTTCTCGGACTGCTCTCACGCTTACTCATTGCAAGGTCTGTGTCCTGCTTCCACTTGCTGGGCTAAGCCATTCTTATCGGCATGTGTCTGTGTGTGCTGGCTGCAGTCCAGGATGAAAAGGTAGTGGGAATCAGGCCAAGGACAGTATGAGGATCCTGAAATAGAATACTTATTTAATAGATTTATATAGTTGAAACAAAGTGCAACAAAAACAAGTGAACATAATCTTGTAACAAATGAAATATTGACAACCAATATTTAAATAAAAATTTATTGTTCTTTTATTCAAGCTTGTGTGAACCTGTAATTATTGTCCATGCTACTAAGAAATAAAGTAAACCTGTAGATTATAAATAAAAGTGGTTTGAAACTTTACATATTGAAACTTTACATGTGGCTGTATAATATTCTCTAGGGATGCCCACTGAGGTAAAAGAGGTTTGGTGAAGGAGAGGTTTGTCACATAATTGTACTGATTTTTAAAATTGTTCTTGGAAAATAAAATAAAAACTCTGAAATTGTTCACCAAACATCAAAATGAGGGATAAGAAGCCTGACTTGTTTCATACTTCTATAGTAAACAAACAAAATAAATGGTGAATCTTCTCCAATGGCAAGTTATCATTCTTTTTTGTTTTGTTTTGTTTTATTTTAGGGGGATCCAAGTGAGATTTTGAACATTCTTTAGACTGTGTTTGTTTGTTTGTTTATACTCTGTAAATATACAAAAGTTGTGGTAAATATTGCCTTATTTCATATACTGTTAAAAAGCAGTAAAACTAGATTGTATCTTTTTGATCATTCATCCTATCCTATTGTGTTTGCTGTTTACCTGTGCTTAGCTAGAAAGAGTGGGAAAAACCCTAGCTCTACACAGAAACAATTTGTATGAGTTGTAGAAATATAATACCCGCACCATCCCCAAAATATCTTAATGACTTGGTCTCACATTAGAGGCGAGAACTCTCACAGGGCTTAGGAGCTTTTGACAGACTGTCATGAACTATCAAGGGGGACTGTCTTGACCCAAATCGCACCAACTGCAACCCTTTCACACATCCAACCTTAAAGAAAGTTTCTTGGTAATGTAATTTCAGAAACAGTTTGTCACAACTGAGATATCAACCTTCCTAGCAGGAAACTATCCCACTTTATTTGGTGAGTCAACTGAAACAAGGGCTTCTGAAGTGGCTTTCAAGGCTAGGATTAGTACACATCAATTTTCATGGGTTTCCTGGTTCCTAGCCATTAAGCTCTTTAAAGGATAAATCTAGGTGTGGAGTCATTTGACATTTCTGTTATCTCACATTTGTTGTTCTTGTTTTATTCAATTTTTATCCCACCATTCTCCCATGTAGGAGATTCAACAGTGCTAACAAGATATCTAAAAACAATACAGATTAAAACTATACAAACGCATAAATAAAAACAAATATTTTAAAACAATTAAACAATTAATGTTAATATATTAAAATTCATTTTTTAAAAACAATACATAAAACACAAAATCCAGCACTGTACAGCATTAAAAGCCCATCCTAGTCAGTTTCTAAAATCCTGAGAGCATAAAATTTCCTTCACTGACCAGCAAACACCATTCTTGCCACAGTTATCATGTATAAAATTATTTTCAAATGTTTTCTGCTTTCTTTGTCTTCTATCATACTTAATGGAAATAGTTCTGGTTCCAATTTTATATTTATCTTAAATATATCTTGAATTGTTTTGTGTATTTCTCTCCAATACTTTTTGTTTGTTTGTTTGTTTGTTTTTTGGCAAGTCTACCACATATGATAAAATGAACCTCTTTTTTATGACATTTGCAGCAGTTCCCCTCCCCATATTTATACACTTTTGCCAGTTTTGATGGTGTCATGTACCATCTATGCCTCATCTCAAGGAAGTTTTCTTTTATATCCATGCATGCAATAAATTTCAGATCTTTCCCCCATGCTCTTTCCCATTTCTCCAATTGTATATCATGCCCTACATTTTGAGACCATTTTTGTGTGGAGTTTTATAGGTCAGCAGCAGCACTATTAATTTGATTATTTTTTTTAAATCTTAAATTCTTCAAATTGCATTTGTGAATTACATTTGAAAGAAACATTTGCATTTTTGAAAAGCTCATAAAAATAAAGCAAATGCTATTCACAACCATCTGTGTTGGCCAAAATCAATAGGTACAACTATTCCAACAATGGAGAAAATAATATTGCATGTCAGAAAAAAAAAAAGATGACAACTCAGACATAGTACAACATTTCAGTGGAGAATGGTCAGCCGACTGATAGCTGACTTTCACATTGTTTATTTCTTTGTATGTGTGAAGACATTTTGAGCATGGACTACAGAAAGGCTTAAGAGTGCTGGATATCATCTGAAAGTTTCCCTATATATACTTGATCTAACCAGTAAAACAAATTTGGAGATATACATAGTTCAAATAGGCATAAAGAGGGTAAAGCTGCCATTAGGAAGATAAGTAGCTCCAACAGACTTCAGGCTGAACATGACTGTGGAGGAGAAACTAAGAAAGGAAGAAGACTACGCTGAAATTGCATAGCAAAAATGCTGTTTGGTGCTCACAGCATAGAAGCAAAATTGCATGCCATTGACCCTTACCACTACCTTTGAGATCTTCAGGAATAAAGTGTAATGGGCTTATTTTGGGTGGGTTTTTCAGGCTATGAGGCCATGTTCTAAAATAATTTATTACTGACATTTCATCAGCAGCTGTAGCTGGCATCTTCAAAGAATGTAATGGGATTGTTCATGAACTATGTCATGAATTTAGAGGCACAGAAATAGTAATAATGAGGTAGTATCACAGAACTGGTAATAATGAGGCACACAGTGATGTACCAGACACTCTGTAAATCCCAGAAAAGAAAACTGGAATAGAATTATCTCACTGTTCCTTGTTCACAATTTATATTCAGAATATGGTTACAGTAATATGTACTATAGAGAAAAGAGAGTCAGCATACTGTAGTTGTTGGACCATCACTCTGGAGACCAAGGTTTGAATCTATGCTCAGCCACAGAAACCCTTTGTGTGATCTAGGAGTGTGGTGGAGTTTCCTTCTTTGGAGCTTTTAAACAGAGGCTGGATGACCATCTGGCAGGGGTGCTTTTATTGTGAGTTCCTGCATGGCAAGGGGTTGGACTGAAGGTGTCTTCCAACTCTATGATTTTAGGATTCTAGGTTTCTGTGAGCTTTGACAAGTCACACTCTCTTTGTCTAAGAGGAAAGAAAAGAAAAAGATAGAAAAAGAAAACCTCTTATGAACAAATCCCACCAAGAAAACCCCATGATAGATTCCCCTTAGGGTTATAATAAGTTGAAACAACTAGAAGGCAGACAAAAACATCATCACCACCAACAACAACAGTATGGAGAATCATAGAAACATAGAATCATAGGGTTGGGAGAGATCTCAAGGGTCATCCAGTCTAACTCCTTGCCATGCAGGAATACACAGTCAAAGCACTCCCAACAGATCCATCCCCTGCTTGAAAACCTCCAAAGACGGAGACTCCACCACACTCTGAGGGAGTGTGTTCCATGGTTTATAAAGCCAGCATTACTAATAGACAAATGTTTTTCTTTTGTTTTTGTATTGTTGTTGCAAGGATTCAGGGAGATCAAAATAGTTCAAAAAGTAACTTCTCTAGCCCTGTTTTTAGTTATATGGAAATGTCAAGCTTAGGCATGGGTAAACTTTGGATGAAATTTACACATATGTCCTATAATATTTTTTACACATGTGACTTACTTTATGAATGGTCTCTCTGTTCATGGATCTCTCTGCCACCTTTCCATTTTCTGAGTCCTGCTGAGACTGATATGTAAGTCCAGCTCCAGCCTAGAGAGAAAAGGGACATCCTCATCCAAATCCCATTTACAGAACAGTAACAGTGTATACTGAAGAAGAGCCAAATTGAGATAGGCTTATATTAGAGAAAAATAGCAGACTTGACTCAAAAGTGCTATAGAACATATCAATTTTATAGCACTAGTTTGTGTAAATAAATGAAAGTCCTCTTTCTAAATTGTGTAAGATATGTGGATATTTTAAATAAACACACAAATGTAATGCTGTTAGGGAGAAGGAAAGATTGTGTGCCAAGAAAATAAAGAATATGAACTATTCAGTGTAGAAAAGCAACATGAGGTTTGAATCCTTCTCTTTGGAATTCAGACACATGTTGTTTCATGGTAATTTACACCATGCTTGTCAAAGGCATCCCTTTTCTTCCTTATTCTCCAAGAGAAACAGCTTTTAAGAAAAATCTTTCTTTGTCCCTGCTTTTCCTCATGCATATGACCCAAGTGAAATCCAAAACACTGTCTGAGCTTGTGAAAGAGTGAAAGAGAAAGGCAAGCAAAATTGTATGTGCAGAAATCTTGCCAAACTCACAGCACTGGACCACTTCAGAGGATAGATGAGGGATTATTCTGAATCTGCTCTTTATAGGAAGATTTTTAAAAAAACAGTTTAAAATTTCTCTTCTTGTCCCTCACAAGAAAAGCCTCTCATCATTTCAAAGGAAGGAGTCTTCTGGCACCTTTAACACTAACCAGTGTATTTCAACATAGGTTTTCATAGACTCAGTCCACTTCTTCAGAAGCTTGGGCTGAAAAAGAATTGGTAAATCTTAAAGGAGTGACAGAGAGCCAATGTGGTGTAGTGGTTTGAGCATGACTTTGGAGATCAGGTAGCACCTTTGAGACTAACTGAAAGAAAGAAGTTGGCAGCTTGAACTTTCATAGAATTAAGTCAGCATAGTTTTTTGTGGGTTTTTTGTGCTATGTGGCCATATGTTCCAGAAGAGTTTATTCCTGACATTTCACCTGCATCTGTGGCTGGCATCTTCTTTCTCCGAAGATGCCAGTCACAGATGCAGGTGAAACGTCAGGAACAAATTCTTCTAGAACATGGCCACATAGCCCGAAAAACCCACAAAAAACTATGGATGCCATCCATGAAAGCCTTCAACTTCACATTAAGTCAGCATGTTTACGAAAGCTCATGCTGCCAACTTCTTTCTTTCAGTTAGTCTCAAAGGTGCTGCAAGATCTCTTTACATATTGGTTTGACAGACTTACAGCTGTATTTTTGAACTCTGGAGATCAGGGTTTGATTCCCTGCTTGGCCATGGAAACCCATTGGGTTATTTTGGGCAAGTCACAAAATTTCAGCCCCAGAAAACTCTTGTGACAGGTTCACCTTCACTGAAACTTGGAAATGATTTGAAGACACCAAGTAAAAACAGCAAAAATAAAGTGACAAAAAATCTACTTTCTTTTTACATAGAAACAAAATAACAGTGCTACCAATCTGAAAACTAACACATCGAAACAACCTGTTGATATGACCACTAACCACCATATTTTTATACTTTGAGAGATTTTTTTTTAAATTTAAAATTGCAAAAAACCCACTAAGTTTTTCATGAAATGAAATAATGCATTTCATACTTTCAAAAATTTGTATTCTGCACAAAAATGTTGATTCCATGCAAATTAATGTTTTCCAAAAAATAAACAATTCTGAATGTGAAAATTGGTTACTTAAAAAAAAACAACTCAACAATCTCTCACAGCTCTCTTTGTTTGGGTGGTGGGAGTAGAAAAGATCTGCTTTTGCATTTAAAAATAAATAACTGAAGGTATTTTATCCAAGTCTCACTGCATATACAAAGGCAGCAGATTGGTGGAAAGAAACCTAACTAAGGAAAAGTAGCACCTTTGAGATGGAGTGAAATAAGCTTTTGTAGACTGAAAATGTATCTTCACTGTAGAAATAATGCAGTTTGACACCACTTTAGCTGTCATGGCTCCATCTTGCAGAATCCTGGGATTTGTAATTTTAGGCAGCACTAGCACACTTTGACAAAGAAAGCTAAATATCTTGTAAAATTACAAATCTCAGGATTCCATTGAATGGAGCTGCAATACTTAAAGTGGTGTCAAATTGCATTATTTCTACAATGAAGTTTTGATCCACATCAATGGAAGCTTATTGTGCAACTTCTTTTGCTCAGTCAAATGTGCTACAAAATCTTTTTGCATACAGATATTCCACACTAACATGGCTATGTCTCTGAATTCCATCCCCTAGGGAAAAACAAGTGTCTGTCACCCTAAGATCGCATGGGAGAGGGTTTGACACAAAGAAGCATCAGTCTATACAACACTCTACTTGAAGGAATATATAATGAAGACAAAACTCCAGCACACATACATTCAACCAAAACAAAAATCACTTGCAGTTAATATTTGCACTTTAAGCAAAAAAAAGATTGGTACTCATTATGTATATGTTAAAATAGTTGCTTGAGTTTGGAGCTATTGTAAACAAACTTGGACAAAACCAATCCAAATATGGTGTGATTGAACTCTTCCTAAGCTTAATATGTGCTTATTAGGTACCCTTATTTAAGCCATCATCCCGTCAGCTTCACCCATCTATCTGTAATGTGGATGTAATAATTATGATTTATGTTGTGAGGTTGTCACAAGGATTACTGAAATAATGGATGGAAGGGCTTTGAGCACTCATGGGCAGAACAGTGGTTGAATACTAAGTACTATAATTAACATCTTTTAATTCTCCCATTCTTAACATGTAAAAAATAAGCTAAGGTGCTAGACACCATAAAGTTGTTCTTTTTATCTGTTTTAAGAATTGGATCATGCCCATAGAAAATATTAATTTAATGAAAAGGATGGTTTTGAAAATCTCAGCAGTCCCAAAATTTGTACTCTATCACTGTTAGAGTTCTCTTCCAGAAGAGGAAAAATGTATGTTGACCCAACTGAAAACTAGACAATCTAAATGGCGTAAAAGGTTATGTTGGGGAGGGATCGAATATTGCCAATTGCATCCAGATGACTTCAGATCCAAAAGCAATGATAGCTGAATCTGGTTTTCTGTGGCTGTTAGCACATGCTATAATATCGTGCTTCACTCTAGGACCCAGAGCAATGGATGCAAGCTACAGGAAAAGAGATTCCACCTCAACATCAGGAGGAACTTCCTGACAGTAAGGGCTGTCCAACAGTGGAACACACTCCCTCGGAGTGTGGTGGAGTCTCCTTCCTTAGAGGTCTTCAAACAGAGGCTGGACGGCCATCTGTCAGGGATACTTTGATTGACTATGAACTCTACTGTTCTTTGCAAACATGATGTTCTCAGCCAGGGTTCATACTTCATATGAACTGCAGATCTTAAACAAATGAAGTGGGTTGGACAACGACTAGCGCACCATTGGCAGAAATCTCAACTCATATCTGACAAGACACTTCATTGGACTTTTCTTAGGTCCTATCAAGTAGTGATAGATGCAGATAAAAAATCTTTCTACTTTACATCTATCGTATCTGTGAAATCTCGTCCAGCTGAGCTGTTCAGGGTAGTGAGGAATTTAACTCAACTGTCCCGCACCCAGAACCCTCTATTGGATCTAACTAAAGCCTGCTGTGATGCTTTTAATGATTACTTCACAGGTAAAATCTCTCAGATAAGGACTGATCTGGAAGCCAACTTTAAGATAGGCATCAAGCGCCAAATTGAGTTGGTAAGTAATGAGGGCATGGACAAGCTCCTTAGTAGTATGAAAAAGATGACTTGCCCTCTCGACCCTTGCCCAACCTGGCTGGCCATCTGGGGGGGGAGAGATATAATTAAGCCAATGCCGGCAAATATAATTAATGCATCTTTGTTGTCTTTGTCTTCTTTGTTTTCTTGTCTTAAAGAGGCAGTGGTTAGACCACTCTTTAAAAAGCCTTCCCTCAACTCCCTCGACAGAAATAACTATAGGCCAGTCTCATTGTTGCCATTCTTGAGCAAGGTGATAGAGAGGGCAGTTGCCAATCAACTACAAACAGTCTTGGAGGAAACTGATTTTCTGGATCCATTTCAAACCAGATTCAGGATGGGATACAGAGTTGAGATTGCCATGGTCACCTTAGTCAATAATCTCTGCCTGGGCATTGACAGGGGAAGTGTGACCTTGTTGGTGCTATTGAACCTCTTGGTGGCCTTAGATACCATAGAAGAATCGTATCCTTCTGGAATGCCTGAGAGATTTGGCTATCGGAGGCACCTTTTTTTTACAGTGGTTCTGTTCCTACCTTTCAGGTAGATTCCAGATGGTGGCATCCCTCATGGTGCCATCCTGTCTCCCATGCTGTTTAACATTTACATGAAGTTGCTGGGTGAGATCATCCGGAGACATGGGGTATTATCAGTACGCTGATGACACCCAAATATATTTCTCTATGTTTCAGACTGATGCAGTGACTAAGGATGGCATCTCTGAATGCCTGTCTTGAGGCAGTAATGGACTGGATGAGGGAAACCCGACTCAAGGTGAATCCAGGTGAATCCAGGTAAGACAGAGGTACTTGCTATAGGAGCTCTGAACCTGGGAATGGAGTTCTGTCAGCCAGTTCTGGATGGGGTCACACTTCCCCTGAAGGACTCTGTCCACAGCTTGGGGTGCTCCTTGACTTGTCACTTCAGCTGACAGCTCAGGTGGATGCGACAGTCAGGAGGACTCTACCTGAAAGGTAGTAGCAAAAAGTGGCACTGCTGTAATTTCCAGTTTTGGAAAATAAGTATGTGGACCATATCAGATAGGGAGGGCTAGAAAATGACTCTCACCACTTCCATGCATGCTGCAATAAATAAACAGAGATTAGCTGGCTCAGTGAAACACTCATGAGAAGCAGTAGCAGCTCTAGTCAATCAGAGGCTTCTGGCCATATTGAAATAGAGTGAGGCCTTGCTATCTGTGGGCTTGCCATCTGCAGATTTAAACATCCATGGAGAGCAATGTCCGCAATGATGGGAAGTGCACATGGTTGTATTAGCGGTCATGCACATGTTGTGCTGCCACTAGGGATAATGGGACTTGAGGTCCCTTTTTTGTATTGGTGTGTGTGTGTGTGTGTGTGTGTGTGTGTGTGTGTGTGTGTGTGTGGAAAAGATCCCCCATGGATACGAAGGTGCAACTGTAACTTTTGATCTTGAGCATCAAACTTCATGAAAAACCAGCGCTACTTGACATTCATATATGACTGTTGGGTTCAATTTTCTGCCAGATGATTTTATCTCTGACGCATGATGCCAAATATCTGTGATAAATATCTGTGATAAACTGTGAAAAGCCAACCCCAAAAGGAGTGGATTTAATCCACTCCTGCAGGTGGCCCATTTGAAACTGTGGTGCCAGCCAGCTTTGGAAACATCCATGTAGTTACCATGGTCCTGGTGCAATTGGCCACTCCTTCTGGGTCCCATAGTTACCATTTTCTTTGCTTTGCCCTTTCATCCTTTTTGATGTACATGAGTTGTCTTAGCCTCAACAATTCCTGGTCATCTCCTCCCACACATTGCACAACCCTTGTTTAATGTAGTTCCCTCCCCATCCATCCAGTCTTTGTTATGCTTTCTGGAATTTTGTAAGTTCTTTGGCATCATTTTCCTTTCCCACATCCTTCATATTGTATGTTACATGCCTCTAGGTATTACACTTGACTTATCCACAGGTCATACCAAAATTCATAATTCTGGTCCCAAAACCTCCCCTTAACATGAAGTCAACTTATAGCTGAGTATATATGGTACTTTAAAAAGAGAGAAGATGCCAGCCACAGATGCTAGTGAAACATCACAAACAAACTCTTCTAGAACATGACCACATAGCCTAAAAAACCCACAAAAAAATAAGTTACCTAAGCTCTGTCCAATGTTTTCCTTGGAGTTCTAGGAAGGGACAGCTGCTCTTTCCTCTTCCAACCCTGAGAAGTACATAGGGACACAATCCAGTGCTACAAAGCTACATTTCCATGGAAAGCAGAAGCAATAGCCAAGCTCCCTCTCTCTCTCTTGTGTGTATGTGAGTGTACTTGTGTATCTTGAATGGGCTTATTGTACATGCTAAATATATTTTAAAAATACATGAAGTATACAACATATATAAAATGCAGCAAAATGGTATTACAGGCAGCAACAAATTATTAGAAGAAATAATATTTTTTTGCCTCCAAAAAGGTCTGCCTGTCTGTCCATGTAAAAAAAGATGTATGTGTATAGTATGTTTGTGTATGTGTGCATGCAAGGCTTTAATTTTAAATCATTTTAATTGTTTAATTGTTTTTTAAACTTTTTATTTTTAATGTTTCAAACTTAGAGTGTTTTAAATTTTGTTATCCACCTTGAGTCCCTTTACCAGCAGGAAGGCGGGATATTAATAATAATAATATACCTTATTTATACTTCCATATTTAGATTTTCACCTATTTCTACTTCAAGACTTGTGAACATGGATGGTGAAGTTTGTAATACTTATTTAACTCATATGATAATGGACCCCAAGAGGAATCCCTTTCCATCTGTTCAGTAGCCAAACACCTCCGATCCCTGATTGAGTGTTAGAACTAGCCTACAGTCCCATAATCCACAATACTTTCAAATCAGCTCTTTGGGGAATCAAACAATTTAGTCATATTGAAATCAATGGAATGGAACTGCCTTAACAGCATGATTGGAAATATGCTCTCTTGTCGGTGCAATATCATCTTTTCCTACTTGGTCAGCCTAGAAAGGATAAATGGGGCACCAGATCAAAGACTGTCTGCTTATAGGGTTCCCAATCTCTTTGAAGAACAGACTTAAAGGAGAAGGTGAGAGGAGAAAATGAAGACAGTCAAAGGCAATCAAAATACTTCCCAGATGATTTTTTTAAAAAAGATGACTGCAGACATCAAGTTGATAGAGTTGTGAGGAGGAGCAAAAACGAAGTTAGGAAGACTGATGGCTACATGTGGCTAAATGAAAAACAGGCTGGGATTGTTTTTAAAATGCAGGTGTAAGTGAAGGAGCCTTCTCTTTAATGTTAAGAGCTAGGACAAGGGTCTCCATTAACATATTTTATGGGGTTGGAGGTGAATGAGAGATAAATAGAGGCAGTGAGAGAGAGAATGCCCAGGTCCCAGTTACAGATCATGTCTCTTTGTGAAAACACCATCAAGGCTTGAAAACCAAGCCACTTTATGAAGTCTGGAGGGACTAGCTGATAATTGAAGATATTCTTCATGACCTTAGAATAATGAGTGGAAAGAAGGCAGTGGTAAGTCAGGAAAACATCTTCCCCCCCCCCCCTTTTTTTTTTTTGTAAAAAACCAACTTAAGGTGGTTTATACAATATGCTTATGAGGAAGTAGACTTTAGTCTACAAAAGCTCATGCTGTCAACTTCTTTCTTTCAGTTACTCTGAAAGGTGCTACAAGATCTCTCTACTTAAGGTGGTTTAGTGATGAAAATGATATGTTTATTCCTTGTGCCTCTGCTCTCATTTTCATTTTATCATAAGTGAGCTAAAGTAGCAATAATTCTAGTTATAGTAAATTAGGAATGAAATAGACTAGCAGAAGGTGCAGCTTGAAGCCGCCCCTTCCAAAGATGGATTGGGGCTGAGGCAACTGCACACAGCAGCCCAATCTGCCTTGAGGCAATCCAAAAAAAATGAGCAGCAAATAGCCATGCCATATAAACACCACATCACTGGAATGTCATGCTGCCCACATGTAAATGGCCAGGCAGTTTCCATGCAGCTTGGGAGCATGTGGTATGTAAACATATACGTGTGTGTGACAGGACATATATTGTTTCCCCTCACTGCAGGTAATATAAGAGACTGGACATTAGGAGAGAAAAGATTATGGAACAAAAAATCTATTAAAATCTGCCAATAACTTTTTAAAATACAAAGCAAAACCTTCTCTTTGGGCCCAAGCACACAGGCCAAAATAAAGCTGCTTCAGGTCACTTTGGAGGTATAATGTTTAAATGCTGCATGCGTCCGAAAAGGCCAGAAGCCACACCAAAGCCATGCTCCAGTCCTAAGGACTAGAATGCAGCTTTGGCACAGCTTTTGGCCTGTTAAGATGCATACTTCCAAAATGACCCGAAGCAGCTTTATTTTGGCCTGTCTGTTTGGGCCCTTTGTTATCTATACTGTGTAGGAAATCTAATATGGAAAGTACTTCCTCCTTGACCCTCCACCACAATTACGAGCAGAGAAAGAACCTGGAGTCTTATTAATTTAAATATTTGTAAGTTACCTTTCTGAACTTAGGTGCGTTAGAGACCGCCCCTTTGGGGCGGCCTCTAGGTGCTCCTTTCCCCGGTGTATTGGGCCTCAGCTGCCACAACGGCAGCCTCCGAGGCCCCGATCTCCCGCTTTCCAGGCCGCGAGGAAGTGGCAAGAGGCCACTTCCCTGCGGCCTGGAAAGGGGTGTCCTTGGGGCTTTAAGTCCCAAGGACACCCGGCGGCGGCAGAGAGGAGGAGAAAGGGGCCGCTTGGCCCCTTTCTCCTCTGTGTCGCTGGGTGCAGCCATGTAAAGGCTGCGCCCAGTGACGCAAACCTGGAAGGAGCTCCGAAACGGAGCTCCTTCCGGGGCCGCAGAAAGGGTGCTCTATCTGTAACAGGCCATAGTCTATCAACATCAGTGTGTGTGTGTGTGTGTGTGTGTGTGTGTGTGTGTGTGTGTAAAAACTAGAATGTAATCTTATTACAATTAACTTTTAAATAAAAATAAATTTTATTTATTATTTATTTAATCAATTAATTTCTGTCCCGACTTTCTCCCTGAAGGGACCCAAGACAGCTCACAAACAAAAAATTCTAAAAACATAGTGCAATAAAGCAATGTAAACATCAGCTAAAAACAATATAAAATTACAAACATTAATACCACAATAAAATCAAGATACCCATCCCATAGAAAACCTATCCCATGACTACACATTAAAAGCCTGCCTGAACAGAGCCGTTTTTGCCTGCCGAAGAAAGGCAAGCAAGGAAGGGGACAGCCTTGCTTCCTGTGGAAGGGCATTCCATATTAGAGCAGCCACCAAGAAGGCTCTCTCTCATGTCCTCATCAGGTGAGCCTGTGATGATGGGGGGACCGAGAGAAACCCTTCCCTGAAAAATCTAGCAGGTTTGTATGGGGAGATGTGGTCTCTCAAATAATGTGGACCTAAGACATGTAGAGCTTTATAAATCATAACCAGCACTTTGAATTGTGCCCAGAAATGACCCATCTGAGAGGATTAATTACATGTCCCTTGAAACAGGTATCTATGAAGGAAGGGTCACTACTAAGGAGGACCTGTCTGTAACACCTACCAGTGTGAGTGATCAGTTTTTAAGCAAGTCAACAGAGGAGGCATGACTAAAATAAATAAATAAATAAATAAATGCTAATCTTAAAGCACAGCTAGGCTCATTGAAGCCCAGGAGCCTCTTCAAGTAATGAAACTCCAAACCATTTATGGGTTTCAGAAGGTAAAAGAGACAGAAAGTACACTGGTATCCAGTCCAGCAAATACAGAATCAGTAGAATATATTCTCACCATCCACTCTGACATGCTTCAAAGCAGAAATATTCTTGAACCCAGAAATCCTGAAAAACCTAATGAGCTTTTTGCTGCATGACTTACTGAGGGACCCCTGGCTACCATGGACAGAAGCACTTTTGATTCTGTGAAAACTAGGAAGTTGAAGTCAATAAAAATATGAGTGGTTCTGAATAAAAAATATTACGTGAACAGAATTTTGAACATTCTACAGTTGGCCCTTCTTATACATGGATTTTTTATATACAGATTCAAGCAGCAACAGTTTGAAAATGTTCAAAAGAAGTATAAATTTCAAATATCAAACCTTGATTTTCCATTTTTTATAAGAGACACCATTTTGCTATGTTATTATATTTAATGGGACTTGAGCATCCATGGATTTTGTTATCCAGGGGGGATCTTGGAACCAAACCCTAGCATATAACAAGGCTCCACTGTACTACCTGGTCTAATGTACTTGTATTCAATTGGCATCTTACTCTCTAAAACGAGTTTCACTGAACAACGTTACACAGAAGCAATGATGATAGAAAAGTAAAGATGTTTTGTCCATCATCACTGCCACAGTATATTTTTGGAGATCAGTTTCTACATGAGTTAACATGCACCCATTATAAGCCTTCCCCCACCCCTTGTGCCAAATTATCACTCTACTTCTTTCATCACCTCCAGCTTCTCAGAACACCAAGAACCTCATGTAGGTAGATGATATGATCAAGGACACTTATTAATGGTTGCATTGATGGCTTGAGTAATTTCCTTCCTCCAGAAATTTAACAGGTACTGACAACATACATACAGGACATAAGCAGAGCAGTAGAGGATAGAGAGGCTAGGATATGCCTCATACACAGGGTTGCCATGATTTGGGGTTGACTCAAGGGAAGTTAATAACAAACTCATCATAAGGCAGTTGGCTAAAAAGTTAGGAACAACCATGAGAGGTACAGATCCCATAATTTCTGAAGGATGCCATCAAAACTGATACACTTTGCCATGAAGAGATTATAGTTGGAAGGTCAAACTCAATATGGTACCAATGTATCCATGATAATAAATTTCACGCTTCACCTACTTACAAAGCACATCTCTGATTGTCCAGATATGCCTTGTGTTGAAACACATATTTGTCCTTTGCCCCAATTGTGGGAACTCCAAATGTTTCCATGAGTCTCCAATATTCTGGGCACCCAAAATATTTAAAGCGAAGGCTTTTATATTTTCAAATTTCATACAGATAGTACAATTTTATATGCTTCCTATGTTATTAAGGAAATATTTTGATGACAAAAGCAGTAAAATGGATGTAGGTGTGATATGAAAATAAGTACCTGCATATTTCTCCAAAATTTCTGTTTAAAGAGAAAAATGAGATTAAACGTTTCTGCTCTTCCTCTCCCCCTCCTTGCCATCGACTCCCAAATTCCTTGAAATTTAAATTTCTGTTTAAAGCCTGTGCCTTGTGTCATTATCATTCTTCTTCATCCACATTTCTACACTAGATATTGTAGCTTTAACAAGACAGGTTGGTAGACTGGTTTTCTGGTGATATAATTCTTCATTTATTGAATCATTTCCTATATTGCTATGTATTTTATATGTATTATCCTACTAGAGAGGCCCCTTCCCCACCATCACTCCCTTTGTGTCGAGTCTTTTTAGATTGTAAGCCTGAGGGCAGGAAACTGTCCAATTAAAAAGATTTTATGTACAGCGCTGTGTAAATTTACAGAGCTTTATAAATAAAGGTTAATAATAATATAATAATAATAATTCATTAAGTTTGTTTTTGAAGGTGGTTATTTCAGCAATTTTCTTCTCAATTTGAGAACTTTTTTGAAAACCACATATTTTTGAAGGCTATTTGCAATTCAGCACTTATTCCAAGCAAAATTTGCACATGGTGGTTTTTCACAGAAAAAAACCATTTTCTTCATGGAAAACAATCCTTCAGTACATAAATATGAATTCTTATGCAAAAGAAAATGTTGCGTTCTGTGCAGAAATTCTGCTTTGTATATAAATCAATCATGTGTGAATTTTACATCGAATAAATCCCCAATTACAATGCATTCTGCATAGGAATTCATATTTCTGTGTTGAAAGATCATTTTCCATGCAGAAAATGCTATTTCTTAGGCAGATAATAGCAATAGCAAGTAGCAATAGAAAATACATTTCTATACAGCTTATCAATGAACTAGCACTCCCTAAGCAGTTTACAATATGGAAGCCAATGGCCCCCAAACAAGCTGGGTACTCAGTTTACCAACCTACAAAAGGATAGAAGGCTGAGTGGACCTTGGAGCCCTCCTCTATGATCAAATTTACAACGTTCTGGCTCTAGTGACAGCATTTAATTACTGTGCCACCAAGGCTCCTGAAATGCTGTTCTCTGCACAAAAGAACAACATGCAAATTTTACGCAGAATAAATCCCAAACTGCAGATACTCATCCGCCCAGGATTCTACTTATTAGTATTTCTCAACACTAAAAAACAACGTGTTTTTAACCATTTTCTGAATATTTTCAAATATTTTTTCATCCTTATTCTGTCCATCCTGTGGATTGGAACCTTTGTCATTTTCCTCTGTGGACTTGGGAATATAATTCATTAGGTGGATTTGTAATTGGTTAACCAGTAGAACCGAAAGGGTGCTTAGCAATGGCTCCTCTTCATCCTAGAAAGAAGTGACCAGTGGGGTGCCACAGGGTTCTGTCCTGGGCCCAGGGCATCTTCATCAATGACTTAGATGAAAGAAATGGCAACGTGCTTATCAAATCTGCAGATGACACCAAATTAGGAATAGCTAATACCCTGGAGGAAAGGATCAAAAGTCAAAATGACCTTGATAACAAAATGAATTTCAACATGGAGAAATGTAAGGTACAGCACTTAGAGTGGAAAAATGAAATGTATAGATATAGGATGGGGGACATCTGACTTAACAAGGCTATGTGTGAAAGGAATCTATGAGTCCTAGTAGACCACAGTTTGAACATGTGTCACAGTGGGATGTGGTAGCTAAAAAGATCAATGAGATTCTAGTCTGCATCAATACTAGTGTCTAGATCAAGGGAAGCAATAGTGCCACTCTATTCTGCTTTGGTCAGGCCACACCTGGAATACTGTGTCTAGTTCTCGGCACCTTAATTCAAAATGGATGGTAAGAAACTGGAGCATATCCAAAGGAGGGTGACCAAAATGGTGATGAGTCTGGAAACCATGCCCTATGAGAAGAGGCTTAGGAAGCTGGGTATATTTGACCTAGAGAAGAGAACGTTAAGATGTGATATGATAACTTGTTTAAATATTTGAACATCCATATTGATGATGGAACAAGCTTGTTTTTTGCTGCTCCAGAGAACAGGATCCAGAACAATGGATTCAAGCTACAGGAAAAGAGATTCCAGCTCAACATTAGGAAGAACATCCTGACAGTAATAGCTGTTCAACAGTGGAACATACCCCCTTGGTGAGTGGAGTCTCCTTTTTTGGAGGTCTTTAAACAGAGTCTGGATGGCCATCTGTTGGGGGTGTTTTGATCGTGAGTTTCTGCATGGCCCTTGTAATCTCTTCCAACTATTATTCTATGATTCTAGTCATTTAAGAGAGAGATCAAAGAATATGGATTCAATCTATGCTGGATGGAATTCAATCTTGAGACTAGGGCCCGAAACACACGATCCAAACGAGGCAGCTTCTGGCAGCTGTGGAGGCATGTTGTTCAGATGATCCATGGCCCCAAAGTGTCCAGAAGCTGCTCCAGTGCTGGTGAGCCTGGTGAAAGCCTGGTTACAGAAAGGGAGAAGGCCTTCTTAGTGGCTGCTCCAGACTTTGGAACACCCTCTCTGGGGAAGCTGGAATAGCCATCTCTTTGCAGTCCTTCTGCTGATAGGTGGTGATAGTGGTAGCTATGATTATGATGATGGAAGTCAATCACTTTAATTTAAAAATTAAATAAATTTGACATTTTAAAAAAAAGTTATAATAGAATTATATAATAAATGGGCAAAACATAGTGGGGGGGGGAGGGAAGTACCCAGCTTGTTGGGGGAAATCAGCTCATAGTTTGTAAACTGCTTAGAGAGTGATGAGTTCAACAATAAGTGGCTTAGAAATGTACATGCTATTGCTATATATAACAAATTAGAGAGGGGAAAGAAGACACAAGAAAGCAAGTAAACAAAATAACAAAATAGAAGAGATAACAAGAGGACATAAAAGTGACTGCCAGTCTCTTCTTCAGCTGCTGTATCAAAAGCTTCATTATGCCTCCACCCTCTGCAAAACAAAACAAAAACACACTTCTTTCCATAAAGTAGCAATACTTCATTAAAACTGGCTTAATGTAAAAATTAGTATACTAAATACAAAAAGGTAATACAAGGTTAGCTTCCCATTATCTATCCATTAGTAATAGTTAATACTAATAACTCATTCCATTTAAATAAGATGTTTCTCCACTCTTCAAAATTAAAATAGTAGGTTTCATCGCTATCCCCTTCCCACAAATTTATTTTTTAATCATTAAAATTAACCATTAGGCAAAACCATTATCCACACTGTATAACTCCAGTTTTACCCACAATACAGCTTCAACCTAAATGGTAGTAAACTCTATTAGCACAAAATTGTTTTTTTCTTTAAAATCAAACACTGTTATATATTAGTTAATCACCTCATTAAGACTAATACACGAGTCAATCCCATATCAACACCTTTTAAGTCATTTAAACCTCATTTTGTACATTATTTCTTGATTTTAATATATGTTTTCCCCCTCCCAAAATTGACAAAATAAATCCTGCTCAATTAACAATACATATCTTTGTTTTCCACAATCCTTCTCCCACCTAATCTCAACCACCTCAGTACTCAAATGCCAGTCTTCTTTTCCAACCTCATTGTTACTATTCTTCATGACAGATCCACATTGTTTTTAATAATTTCCATGCTTCCAAAAATCTCTGTTATAGTGGTTTGAGCTTCATTCATCTGTTTACAGAAACCTGGTTCCCCATCTGGTTCCATTCTGCTATCAGCTCCTCGGAATCTTCTTCCTTTCCCTTTCCATAGTCTGACAATTTTGTTCCTCGTCATTCAAACCCTGTGGCAATTGGGTTGCTTCTTCCAAATTAGACTCCTCAAATTGTTCAGATTTTTTCAGAGCATTCATGATAATTTATTGTCCCAATTTCATCTTCAAGGGACTTTGATCTGGCTTGCAGTATTTTTTTTATCATTTCATTTATTTCACTAAGCACTGTTTGGGGGGGGGGGGGAGGTGACTGCATTGACCCCCCAAGGGGTGCCCCTCTTCTCTTTTGAAACACATTATTTATTATTATTATTATTATTATTATTATTATTATTATTCCACATCCAGAGATGAAGCCTGATAAGAAAGAAGCCAACCTTATCATGCTTTCCCCGTGAACTCATGTGCCTCCTTTCCATCAAACCAAAAATATAGTTTCTCAGTGTCCCCAAACAAATAAATCTAAATAAATTATCCAGTATAAACCAAAATCTGTAGAAAATTCAAATAATGCCACTGCTCTTTTACAAGCTTCATTTTTTAGTTCTACTTATTTTGCCTTTTTAAATATACAGCCATTGTAAAACTTATACCAAGGCTCTCCTGGTTTCTAAAAGAAAGCAGTTTATAGAGGCCAAACTATCCCAGCTCATCAATGAATTATTTAATCCAAATGTTAAACAAAAAAATGTTAAAACTAAATTAAAAAAAAAGAAAGGAAGATTTTGAATCCTTTGTTAATGAAGTAATGTTTTCAGATGGCACTTGGGCATGATGAATAATCCTGATCTCACCCCATGCTGTTTCACTGACCACTGGCCACGAGTTCCCACAGCAACTGCTGGGTAATGGAGCTCTATGGGCAATCCCCTGTAATCTTCCTTTGATCTAGGAAGATATATCTCTGAGTGGAGATTACTTCCAGTCAGTTAACAGCTGCATTCCCCTCTCTCTTTGTGGAGCATAGCAGAAATGGAAAGCTTTCAGGTTGTCATCTTTCACCAAAGTTCTAAATTGGCCATTTTTATAGATAATGTTAAGCAGAGTTGAACATGTGGTGCCACTATGCATGTGATAACCTTGTGAATTGGAAAAGCAGATTCACACTGTTCCTTGAGCAACGTATATAAAGATGTGTATTATGTAAGGCAGCCACACATTTCATATTTGCTTGAACGCTGAATTGTAGTGTTGTCATTCATTAATGCACAACTAGCATATAGCTGTGGTGCAAAGTTAGAATGTTACATTTGACATGGCATCTCAGGCCACATACAAAAATAATGATTGCATCCCTATCTATTTCTGTCTCTGTATCTTTATCTCTTTCTTTTCTCCTTTTCCAGGGATTATATTCAGCAATGGGGAAAGATGGAAGCTGTCCTGGACTGTGGCCAGCACACACAGACACACACCAATAAGAATGGCTTAGCACAGTAAGTGGAAGCAGAACACAGACCTTGCAAGGAGTAAGTGTGAGAGCAGTCCGAGAAGCCAAGCCGAAGTCAGGATATCAGAAGTCAGAGCAGTCTGATAGCCAAGCCGAAGTCAGGATACCGGGAGTCAGAGTAATCAAATCAGTCCAGGGTCAAAGCAGCCAGAAGATAACAAGGGTCCAGTCCATTCCAAGGTCAAAGCAACAAGGAGTCAAGATACAAGGAGCCAATGCCGACAGCAATCACACCAAAGGATCATACAATAAATACTGACACTGAGTTGAGGCCTCTCTACAGCTTAAGTAAGGGAAACTCTCCTCCATGCCACCTGAGGCTGGTTGGCTAATTGCCTCTCTGCAATCCTCCTGGATCTGTACCTGCAAGCACTCTCAGCCCTTCTCTGTTTGTAAGTAGGCACATCCAGGCAAGCTTCCTCCCCAGAGTCATCACTAGGCTGTTGCACCACAGGAGGCATCTCACTAGCACTAGGACTTGGTTGGGCCTCCTCCTCTGGGGCTGGGAGAGCACAGCTGGGACCTGGCAGAGCAGGATTATCACCTGGTGTAGCCTCAATTAGCTCTTGCTCTGAAGGAGGCTCGTCCTCCTCCTCTTCCTCCTCCGAGAGCTGTTCTTAGCTGGCCATGACATCAGCAGCTCCGACGTTTTGCCCTCACTACCCTCTGCAACTTTAGCATGGGGAAGAGAAGCATTGATGAAAGGATCCAAGAGGAATTGGAGCATCTCCTGGAACACCTGCAAAACACAAAGAGTAGATAGCCTCTCTCCACTGTCCCCATTGGATTCTTCTTGTGAAGATTAGTTCCTGTCTTTAGGCCACTCTGGCAGATCCCAATCAAATACATATCTTGGATAAAACACCTGTTGCCAGCAGGTTTTGTTCATTTGGGTGATATATATGATCCTTAAGGTACAAAAGGTCTCAAAAGTTTTGTGTGTGGGGTGGGGTATAGGCCAGGTCCTGAGAGAACCGAAACTAAAACCTATGTAGGGTTATCTTAATTAATTCTTCCCCAGTGCAGGAGTCAACATGTGAGAGGCTGAAATGTCTGAAAAATGTGCAGGGAATATTCCCTTCACTGACTGCCTAATGCCAATACAAACAACAGATTTTAAATCTGGGCCAGTCTGTATTGTGGTTACCTGAAAGCTGAACTGAGGAAAGTTACTTATTTTTTATACTTCCAGAGAAAGCATTTGAGTTGAAAAACCTGCTCATCTGTGCTACCTCCAATATCATCTGTGCCATTGTCTTTGGAAAGTGATATGAGTACAATGATAAGAGGTTTCTATCCATTGTGGCCTTAATAAATGACAACTTTGAGATTTTTAGCTCTCCTTGGGGACAGGTAAGTCCTAAAATATACTTTTGTGTCAAATATTTGTGCATTTTTCCTAGAACTCTGTTGATGATGTGCATATATAAATTGGGATTACATGTCTATTTTATTTATTTGTTTTGTTTTTTGGAATGGTGCACAAGCAGTCATTGCTCCATTATGAAATGTCCAAAGCATCTCCTCCAAACTACACACATACTTTTAAATCACTGTCCATTGAATTATTATACATAATTATTTGTTTTGCTGCCTGGGAAATCCACTGAGCAAGAGTACTGGCTGCCATGAGGCTTCTATAACATTTCTCTCACTTTAAAGATTATCAGACAGGAGGAAACTGGGGAAGAAAAAGGCATACTCCTGGCAAAGTTGTGCAATCGTGCTGAAGATTTTCAGACGATGTTGCAGTTATTCAGGACTTAACCTGGGATTTCCCCATGAATTATCTGTTGCTGTAGCATTCCTGGATCTTCATGAGTTAAGTCCTGGATAAGCGTAATGTGTCTGAAAATCTTCGGCGTAATTGCATAACTTTGCCAGCAGCATGCCTTTTATTCCTGTAATTCACCCCATCTGATAATCTCCTTTATTAAGTATTTATTCTTGCAAAAATGCACATGCAAGAAAAAAAAAACCTGGATGCCAAACTCCCCCCCCCATACATATCCAAAAACAAAAACAAAACAAAACAAAAACACATGGATTCTCATGTAGACACCTACCAAAGTGCAAATTTGTGTTCAGGACTGGACTTTGTGTTTGTGAACAAAGAACAACATACTATGGGAATTCTTCATTTTTGTCTACAAAATGGAAGAATGTGAAGATTTGTATATCTATTTTCATTCTTCTAGAGAGTCAAGTCAAAGAAAGAAAATATTCAGTAACTTCATTCTTGAAAGTAGTAATGAGTTGTTTTAGTAATTTTATTCCTGCTGTGAAAAACTCTCAAAACTGCACAATTTTTTGGGGGAAAAATTGCACTAAGGTACTTATTGTGCACAAAATGTGCACATAGTTTTCATAGTTTGCCCTCCTCCAGTCTGCTGGCACTTCTCCTGTTCTCCAGGAGTTTTCAAAGATGATTGCCAATGGCTCCGATATTACATTTGCCAGTTCTTTTAATACTCTTGGATGGAGTTCATCTGGTCCCGGAGACTTAAATTCATTTAGATTAACAAGGTGTTCCTCTACTATCTCTTTACTTACTCTGTGCTGAAATTCCCCTATTCTGTCCTCTGCTCCATTATCCTCAGGTTGAGCACCCTTTGCCTTTTCTGAGAAGACGGAGGCAAAGAAAGTGTTGAGTAATTCTGCCTTTTCTCTGTCCTCTGTTAACATTTTGCAATCTTCTCCACGCAGTGACCCTACTGTTTCCTTCTTCTTCCTTTTGCTGCGGACATATCCAAAAAAGCCCTTTTTGTTGTTCTTAACCTCTCTAGCAAGCCTGAGTTCATTCTGCGCTTTAGCTTTTCTGACCTTATCTCTACACATGCTAGCTATTTGTTTGAATTCCTCTTTGGTGATTTCCCCCTTTTTCCATTTCTTATACATGTTCCTTTTCAAATTTAGCTGAGCTGAAAGTTCCTTGGTCATCCATCCTGGGTTCTTGCAACACCTCCCATTTTTCTTTTTCACTGGAACTGTTTTAATTTGTGCCTTCAGTATCTCCTTTTTTAGAAACTCCCATCCATCTTGAACTCCCTTCTCTTTTAGTATTCCTGACCATGGGATCGCCCCCAGTATTTCTCTAAGTTTACTGAAATCCGCTCTCCTGAAGTCTAGAATGCGTGTCTGACTATGCCTGGCTTCTCCTTTCCACTGTATAACAAACTCCAGGAGAACATGGTCACTTCCACCTAAGGATCCCACCACTTGCACTTCATTAACCAAGTCATCCTTATTGGTTAGAATCAGATCTAAAATAGCTGATCCCCTTGTTGCGTCTTCCACCTTTTGGACCATGAAATTGTCTCCAAGGCAAGTGAGGAATTTACTAGACCTTGAGGATTTGGCTGAGTTTGACTTCCAACAAATATCAGTGTAGTTGAAGTCACCCATCACTACTACATCTCTCCTTTCTGAGTGTGTGGTCATCTGTTCTAGAAAGGCACCATCCAATTTCTCCGTCTGACTTGGGGGTCTGTAGTAGACTCCCACCATAACATCCTTGTTGTTTCCCTGCCCTTTAATTTTTATCCAGATGCTCTCCACCTGGCTTCCAGGATTGATGTCCTGGATCTCTTCACTGGTGTAAATATCTCTGACATATAGGGCTATTCCTCCTCCTTTCCTGTTTGGCCTGTTTCGCTTGAAAAGGTTATACCCCTCTATTTCCACATTCCAATCATGAGACTCATCCCACCAGGTTTCAGTGATGCCTATTATATCGTATTTGCTTTGTTGTACCAGGAGTTGAAGTTCATCATGCTTATTTCCCATGCTCTGTGCATTAGTGTAGAGGCATCTAAGACCATGTGTTCCCTTTACTTGCTGCTTGTGCAAGTTCTTTTGCCTCCCACTGTTTGGTCCTTGCACTGTTTGTCTTGTTCCCTCTCTGTCAGTTTGACTATCTTCTCCAGTCTTTTTGCCTTCCAGAATACTGTCTCCCTCCCCCACATAACTCAGTTTAAAGCCCTCCTGATCAAATTCTTGAGGCTATTGGCAAAAATGTTTTTGCCAACTGGCGTGAGATGCAACCCATCCCTTGCCAGAAGTCCCTCCTCATGGAACCGCAACCCATGGTCCAAGAATCCAAATCGTTCTTGGCGGCACCATCTACGGAGCCAGTTATTTATATCCGCTATTTTCTTCTCCCTTCCTGGACCATGCCCTTCGACTGGCAGAAGAGAGGAGATGACAACCTGTGCATCCACCTCTTTCAACTTCCTACCCAAAGCCTCATAATCCCTTATGATATTCTGAAGGCTATGCCTTGCAGTATCATTGGTTCCCACATGAACCAAAAGAAAGGGGTAATGGTCAGTGGGCTTGACCAGTCTTGTCAGCCTCTCTGTCACATCACGGATCTTTGCCCCAGGGAGACAGCACACTTCCCGAGACATCTTGTCAGGCCCACAAACCACTGGTTCAGTGCCTCTCAGCAAAGAGTCCCCGATGACCACCACACGCCTCCTTCGAGGCTTAGTAGCGGCCGTTCCCTTTGGTGGAAAACAGAAAGTGTGTTGTTTTTTTACTGTACAGAAAATGTTGTAGCGGATGACTTCTTTATTCAGTGAAAAAAAGTACATATGGTTTTTGTACACAGTGAATAGCATTATCTGCATTGGAAACAGCATTTCTGTGCAGAAATGTTCCGGGAAGACAATGCCAAGTTGTATATAAATAAATAATAATAAAAGTTTTATTTAGATCCTGCTCTTCTACCATAAGGCAATCAGAGCGGCTGACAGTATAAAAACATCAGATAAGCAACACAATATTTCATAACTCCCTCTTAAAAAGAATTAAACATATTACTATTAAAATCACTCTATTAAATAAACTATTGAAACCAATAACAATAGGTGAATAGTGGTATAATACAAAATAGGCAGCATATGCAGGAGTTCTTTCATGCTGAGTGAAAACTATTCCAGAAAGGCCTGCTGGGAGAAATCCATCTTAATAGCTTTTTCGAAGCAATCCAGGTTGGTGATTTGATAGATCTCTTCCGACAAGTTGTTCCATAATCTGGGAGCGGTCTTGGAGAATGTCCTCTGGGAGGCTGCAGCCAGTCTGGTCTTTTTTGGCTGAAATAAGTTCCTCCCAGAGGACCTGAGAGTGCGGGGTAGATTATACAGAAGTAGCAGATCCCTTAGATAGGTTGGACCCAGGCCATGTAGGGATTTAAAGGTAATAACCAACACCTTATACTGTGCCTGGATTCTAATAACCAGTGGAGTGACTTTAGAATCGGTGTTATCCGGTCACTCCTAGAATTTCCAGTAACTAACCTGGCTGCCATGTTTTGTACTAATTGGAGTTTCTGGACTAGGCACAAGGGTAGCCTCATGTAGAGCGCATTACAGAAATCGAGTCGTGAGGTTACCAGTGCATGTACTACAGTTTGTAGGTCCTTTACTTCTAGGAAAGGGCGCAGCTGGCATATCAGCCGAAGCTGATAACAGGCTCTCCTGACCATTGCATTCACCTGGTTTATCATGTGAAGCGATGTATCTAGGAGCACCCCCAGACTGCGAACACAGTCCTTTGAGGAGAGTGTGACCCCATCTAAGACTGGAGGTTCCAACCCTATACCTGGTTTGGGGGCCCCTACTGTAAGTACCTCTGTTTTGTTTGGATTCAACTTTTAGTTTATTTTTCCTCATCCATTTGAGAAACACATTTTAAGTATCATTTTTTCAAATAAGTTCTATCTATCCCTAATTCAAGGATCTATATACTATCAAGTTTCAGAATGGCTTCCTTACCTTTTCAGAGTTCCCACATACTTTGGAGATGTAGGCCCGTTACAAACGGGCAGGAAAGTATGCGCAGAGCACGTACTAGGGTTAGAAAGGGGGGTGCTTCTGCACCCCCTAACCCTAGTGCGCGCTCTGCGTGCACAAAATGGCAGCAGCCGTTCCACATGGCCGCCGCCATGAGGACGTCACAACCATGCCACCTCTATATGGGGTGGAGTGGACGTGACGTCCTTGCTCCGTGCCAGGGCGCTTAGTGCGCCCTTAGCGCGGAGCAGGAAGGAGCTCTGTTTCGGAGCTCCTTCCTGGTTTGGTCCGCTGGGCACAGCCTTCACACGGCTGCGCCCAGTGGACGAAAGGAGAAAGGGGCCAAGCAGCCCCTTTCTCCTCCTCCCTGCCGCTGCAGGGTGTCCTTGGGGCTTGAAGCCCCAAGGACACCCCTTTCCAGGCTGTGGGGAAGAGGCCTTTTGCCGCTTCTCTGCAGCCTGAAAAGCGGTGGATCAGGGCCTCAGTGGCTGCCGCTCTGGATGCTGAGGCCCCGATACAGCGGGGAAAGGGGCGGGTGCAGCCCGCCCCAAATGAGCGGTCTGTAACCTGCCCTAGAGTCATTTTCTACCTTTTCTGGTGGAGAAGCTCAATCCAGCTGCACGTGCCCAGAAAAGGAGAAATGGTTGAACTTGAATGATGTGTGTGCATCTCTTCTGCTTTCTCCTCTATCTCAGCAATGTCTTCCCTTTTTTCATGGACTTCATCCCTGGACTTCATCATAGAGTGTTGTCCAACAATATAAAAGCCTCAGAGTTTGTTTTAGAAGAAGCTAAGGAACATGAGGCTACCTTGGACCCCAGCTCACCTCGGGATTTTATTGATTGCTTCTATATTAAAATAGATCAGGTAAGATAAAATCATAAGATCATAAAGGAAGGAGGAAATCCCCCCCCCATTTGAAATTTCCTGCGCCATCAGACACTGATAGTGACTGGTTGCTTCTGTGTCCATAGAACAGTAACGTTTAGTTTGACACTTGAAGGAACTATCTAAGTACAGAATCTGACCCTCTCAGTTTTTTAATTTAAAGCCCCTCTGTCATGAGGCTCACCACAAAATTAAAAGTCACCCACTCAATGTTGTTTTTAAATGCCAAGGTTTCCATTGCACTTCCATTGCAGCTGCTTTTTCAACCATTGATCTTCTCTTCCTGAGGGATTCAGCCCCTAAAGAGTGTATATCATGTCACATCAAATCACTAACTGTAGAGAGTTGGGCACTGGGATTAAAGGACCTGTGAACAACAACTCAAGCAGCATCAAAGCCAGGCAGAGATCAGATTCCAAGGAAGCAAGAACATTAGTATTGTCTTATACCTGTGATGAATTGCTTAGATGGAGGGGAAGTAGGAAATTCCAAGGAGAAGTGAAGCAGGTGGGGCTCTTTCACCCATCTTTCTTTTTAGAAGACTATAGGTTTTCTTCTTTCTGTTTTTCATTTTCTATTTCATGTTCATTAGAGTTCACATGTTTAGGCACCTGGGCCTCCAATGTTGTAAGCAACAGTATTGTCTAATGAGGAAATCAGCTTCAACATTCCCCTTAAGGGTTTGTATTTTCAGGACATTTATAATACAGGAGGATTGCTCATTTTAATTTATATAAAATTATATAAATAAAAAATAAATATAGACAGAGTAGTTAGCATATGTTCCTGCACATTCCTTGTAAAGGAATATTCTACATCCGATAGACATTTAATTCCTTATGTATCTTTCCTTGTAGACACAAGGAGATACCTGGGAGTTGGAGGCAGAATGCATCCTTGAGTTTTGCATTGTTCTGAGGACTCACTAGAACAGTGTATTTTACTGAGCACATGAAAACTGACTTCACTGACTGAACTGCATATTTCTCTAGGACAAAGATAATGATAAATTGGAGTTCATCATTGAGAACCTGGCTATCTGCGTGCTTGACTTATTTGGAGCAGGAACAGAAACCACCAGTACCACTCTCAGATATGTGCTCCTGATCCTCCAGAAATACCCAAAGATAGAAGTTTAAAAACAACAATTTAATTTCGGCCTTCTTTAAACCCCCTCAGGTTATTCAGGAGGTTCCACAGAACAGATCCCTGTTGGCTAAGGTTCTACATCAGATTATATATCTTAAATCTCCACACATGAAATAAGGCATAATGGTTTGAATCCTGTTAGTGTTTTATGCATGTGTACATTTCCTTATGTGAACCAACATGGTGTAGTGGTTTTATTGTTGGTCTAGGAAGATTATCAGATGGGGATGGGATATCCTTGTCCCATCCTTGTCCTGTCCTTCCTGCATGATTGTGGGAAGGACTTTCAGATGACATAGTGCTAAACCAGACATTGTCCCATCTGAGAAGTGCAAATGACAGTGACCACACAAAAGACTTTCATATGATGTTGTGCTGATCCTGTCATTGTCCCATCTGCAAGGTGGAATTGTCCTGTCCTTGTCCTTCATTTTGCATTAATAGAAGAACCCGTTAATGCAATTCCATTTCACTGAAAGGTTTATCACAGGACCAGCACATCAAGAGTAAAAGTCTTTTGCACAATTATTGTCATGGACAGGACAAGAATGGACTTTGCTCTCGTCCCCATCTAATAATAACATCTATTATTATTATTATTATTATTATTATTATTATTATTATTATTATTTATATTTCCCACCTCTCTCTGTGGATCGAGGTGGGGTTACAACAATAGAAACAACATTACAAGATAAAAAACTACAATTTCATACAAAATGCACTCAATAAAACAGTAAAATAGCTATCAATACAATACAATACAATACAATACATAGAATAAATAACTTAAAATACATATCTTTACAAACAGAGGTGGGGTATTTCTAACTCTCGTATAGCAGATTGGGTGGATAGGCTTGCCGGAAGAGATCCGTCTTAAGTGCCTTAAGTGATAATCTCCTAAGACTCTGGGGACCGGGGTTAGAATCTCAGCTCAGCCATATAAACCCATTGTGTAACCTTGGGCAAGTTATACTCTCTCAGCATCTGAGAATGGCAATGGCAATGCCCTCTGAAGAAACTTGCCAAAATAGATTCACTTTAGGATCACCATAAATTGGAAATAACTTGAAGACACACAGCCACAAACTTTCATCTATGCACACAGCTATACCATTTTTATCACTGCATAATTGCTGCCTTCAGTTCATAACGGTTAGTTGATTTCCAAAGGTGCTCTGAATTGATTGGGATTGTGAGGACACCCTTTTCTCATTACTTGTTGCACAATAGGGTAATAAGTAGGCACACTGACATAAACACATTAAGTTTCACAATGTTGATATTCAGAAGAGGAGTGGAATAGCATAAGAACTGTTTAACGACATATGTTCAAACTTTTTTTATGCAAGCCTGATGTCAGCACTCATCCTAACTGTGTGATGCGACCCTTGTGATGAAGGGCAATGTTGCACAATTGAATGCCCAAGTGAATATGTAAGGCATGTATAATCAGCACAAGGATCCATAGACATGAATTCCTGGAACTCAAACATTTGCAACAATACATTTAGATAAAAGGCAAAAATAGTTTTTCTTGGCATGCAATATTTTAAACTCTTCTGCACTATGATAATTCTTTTATTTCTTGACACTTGTATTTTTATCTTTTTACTCAATAGAAAAAAATACTAGCAAAAAAGGCTGGAAGACATATGCTTAAGTGAGTTAAAAGACGCAAATTCAGAGCTTTCTGCCAGTACACTGAAATAATATTGGGAGATGTATCTATTCCTCTGAGATCACTATCATCAACTTGACATAACAATATACTGTATCTCTTTCTTGGTGCTTAGATTAGAGTGAGTGTAGTGTAGTGGCTTGAGCATTAGACAACAACTCTGGAGGTCAGGGTTTGAATCTCTGCTCAGCCATGGAAACCCATTGGTTGACCTTGGGTGAGTCACACACTCTCCACTCCAGAAAGCCCTGTGATAGGGTCACTTAGGGTCACCATAGGTCAGAAACACTTGAAGGTACACAACATGAAGAAGATAAACTGGTAGAATCAGGTAGATTAGCGGGGGGGAATCCCCACTGAGCTGGCATCAAAACATCCTCAAAATATTCCATCAACTTACAATAAGCGTGTGTGTGGTGCCCATTGAAGCCTGCAGACATCTCTGATGTTTCTTGAATGTTTGTCCCCTGGTACTGAATTTCATCCATCTCATGACAGGGAGAGTGCAGGAAGAGATCGACTGGGTGGTTGGCCACAGATGCTGTTATCCATGAGATCCAGAGGTTCATCCCACTTGTCCCACTGAGTATCCCCCACGTAGTGGTCAAAGACACATCATTCAGACAATATGTCATACCGAAGGTAAATTCTCTACTTCCTCTTCAAGAACCTGAAGTGATTCCCCTGCAAACAATGCTCTCTTAACATTGTTTGGATCAAATACAGCTTTACTTCTTCTCAGAGCATTCACTCTCAATATTTTGGTATTGGGCAAAAAGTATCTTCCTGGATCCTTTATTGCAGGTCCTTCTATCTTGACAACACAAATTGAGTCTCACTTATTATCCAAAATGTTTATTTTCCAAAATAAATTGTAAAACTACAAATCCTAGGAAATAATGCCTTTGGTGCCTTTGAAAATGCCATCTTCCTATGGAATCCTAAGATCTAAAGTTTCTGCAGGGCAGGGAAGCCTAAAGACCTTTGAAAAGCTACAAATCCCAGGAAATTTGAAAAACTACAAATCCCTCACCCTCCTTCATCCAGCCAAGCCACAGGGGTCCCTTCCAACTCTAAGATCCAATTACCTGCCTAAATCCTCAAAAGGGAAAGGTGGGATATAAATAAATACTTATTATTATTATTATTATTATTATTATTATTATTATTATTATTTATTACATGCTCTCAGCCTTGGAGGATTGGCAATGGCAAAACCCTTGGACATGTCACACTCTCTCAGCCTTAGGGGAAGGCGGTGGGTCCCTTCCAACTCTAGAATTCTCTATGCATTCCTACACGGCTCCCCCTCATTCCCTCCAAGCCCTCCAAGGAGTTGGAGGGCAGCGTCTCTCCTGCCCCATGCCCTCTGAGTCCTCCAAGGATGTGGTATTGAGCGTGGTCTGCCTCACCAAACTACAAATACCAAGTTAAATGTAAATTTGCCTCCGTTCATGGAACCTTAGAGCTGGAAGGGACCCCCAAAGGTCCCCACTGAACCGGTGATGTCATTGACTGTGAGCATGCAACCTGCCCAAGGTCACCCAGTGGCTGAGCCAGTATTTAAATCCATGCTTGGCACTCCACAGTGGACATGCACTTTGTGACCTTGGACAAATCTCACACTCTCAGCTTCAGGGGAAGGCAATATTGAACCTCCTTTGAACAAATATTGCCAAGAAAACCCCATGACATAAGTTGGTAACCAAATGGAAGAGAGAGAGAGAGAGAAGAGTTGACTGGGATAGGAAAAGTTACCTCTCCAGATTTTGAACTGCAGTTCCCAGCATTCCTGGTATGAGATGCATTTCCTAGATCTTTAATGTGGTTCTTGCAGCAGTGTGTGTCCCAGAGAGTAATATTTCAGGATGAATTAGAATGAATTTTGTTTTGGAATATGGTGGAATCACCACTTGATTATATTTAAAATTATAAATTGTAATTATGAAAAGGCATTGGACTTTCTGGCCCTTGGGGTCCCTTCCAAATCTAGAATTTCTGGTTTGCAGAAATTGTTGTGGTGCTGTGCCTTCAAATTGTTTTAAGCTGTTTAGACTCTGCCAAACCTCAGTTTTGCCATGTTGTTCTAATCACTTCAAAGGAAGCTCTGTAATGCAAATTAAATGAGCACCTATACATGCAATTAGTGTAATTAGAGTAAATGCTCAGCTGTCCTCTTTTGTTATTTGGGACTTTTCCAGCAAAGATCTGTGACTCACCTCAGAGGGAGGGACTAATAACTTAAAAAGAATGCAGTATTTAGTAAAGAGAATTATTTTTAAACAGCCTCGCTTGGCACTTCACAAACAAGAATGCAGAGTGCAGTTCAGAAAGGTTTCCAGAGTATGATGGTCAATCTGATTGACAATGATCACTCAAATCTGGTTAACGTTCACCCATCATTGGGCTTTCAACTGTTTAAAGTTCAGTATTGCAGCACAGTAACTCATCCACCATAAGAATCAGGAGCCAATCTTCCTGCTCATTTCTGGCTGATGAGATGGAAATTTCAGGGATGGACACCACTTTCCTGATTACCAGTATCTCCTGCCTTGTTCTTTATGTCATCTGGAAGAACAGGACTCGGAGGAATGACAAGCTGCCTCCTGGTCCTGCTCCTCTGCCCATCATCGGGAATACTCCTCAGTTGAAGATCAACCATTTGGACCAGGCTTTCAGTAAGGTAATTTGAGAAATAAAAACCAGTCTCCTAAACAGATCTAAATCCCTCACCACAGAGATTACAACCTATTGTTCATCATAAAGGAGATAACAGAGGAAAGGGAAGGACAGATAATCCTTATACTTTCAACCAACAGCTCATTGTGACACATTACTATATAGAAGTAATCAACTGGATCAGCTGGTACAGAATAAGGATGAGGCCATACCCCTTGAATATAGTAAGCATATCCTCTGTGGCATAATATAATGCCAGTATGTAGAGGAGATGATGATGATGATGATGATGATGATGATGATGATGATGATGATGATGATGATAATAATAATATTTTCCCACCTCTCCCAGGTGGATCGAGGTGGGATCACAACCCAGTAAAATACACGACATACAATAATAAATTACGATAAAAAAAAACTCTTCTGGCCAGAGAGAGGAGGAGGAGAGAAGGCAGTCATTTTGAGTGGTGTTTGAATCTTTTTCAAAAAAAGCCTTGGGAGAGTGTGCTTGTTTCTGTGGGGGTGGAGCTTCTGTGAGTCACATCTGTGAGTCACTAGGGGGTGGAGCTAGGAGACTAGCTCTATATAAGCTCTATACACCTTCCAGAGCTGTGCACCTAGCGGCGAGCAAGTTTTTTTTTTATCTAAAGAAATCTATAGCAGAGGCAGCAAGTGAAGAGCAAACCTTTAGTCAGAACCTTGCCCTTAAGTACAAGCTAGCAGCCGGGACATTCCTATAAAGTTATATTCCCAGTAGATTGAGCTCTCTGCCATAGAGTAGTGAAAAGGCCAGGTCATCAGGGGCCTCAACGTTGGTGTTTACCCAAGGATTTTTTTTCAACAGGAAGCTGACAGTCCTGTTTCAGAGATTAGTAAAGACTTCTCAATATGGACACTGAGGGAACTACTGCAGTCACATGCAACACTTGTGGGATGTTTGTCTTCTTGCCTACAGAAGTGGAGAACATCACAAGAACCAAGTGCAAGTTGGTAGCACTCTCGGAGAAGAAAGTATTGCAGTTGAAGTCCAAAGTAGCTACGCTTCAGCATATTAGGGAGCAAGAGGATTTCCTGGACACAACAGAACTAATGATCTTGGATGAGTACCATGCAGAGGAAGTTGTTGGGGCAGAGGAAGTCACTTCACATACACAGGAGGCAGACAGCAGGAGGAATGTCACACAGAGAAGTAGGCCAAGAAGGGGTTGTTCTGGGAGCTTGGAGCTAGAGAATCAATTCGAAGCTCTTTCCCTTACCAAGGAGGACGAGGAAGAGCAGCATGGACAGACTTCAGGGACAGAGCAGGGGAACCTGAGAGTCCCACCCGAGGGAACAGTTGCTGCTAAGCCTTGGAGGAGGCGTGTGGTCGTAGTGGGGGACTCCTTGCTGAGGGGTACAGAAGCAGTGATTTGTAGGCCTGACAAGATGTCTCGAGAGGTGTGTTGTCTTCCGGGGCAAAGATCCATGATGCAAGAGAGAGGCTCACAAGACTGGTCAAGCCTACTGACCAATACCCCTCTTTTTTGGTCCATGTGGGAATCAATGATACTTCAAGACACAGCCTTCAGAACATCAGAAGGGATTATGAGGCTCTTGGTAGGAAACTGAAAGAAATGGATGCACAAGTTGTCATCTCGTTTCTTCTCCCAGTCGAAGGGCATGGTCCAGGAAGGGAGAGGAAAATAGCAGATGTGAACAACTGGCTCTGCAGATGGTGCCGCCGAGAACAATTTGGATTCTTCGACCATGGGCTGCGGTTCCATGAGGAGGGGCTTCTTGCAATGGACGGGTTGCATCTCACACCAGTTGGAAGAAATGTTTTTGCCAACAGTCTCAAGAACTTGATCAGGAGGGCTTTAAACTGAGTTTTGTGGGGGAGGGAGACAATATTAAGGAAGGCAAAAGGGCTGGAGAAAATAGTCAAACTGACATAGAGGAAACAAGACAAATCGTGCAAGAACCCAACGGTGGGAGGCAAAAAAACTTGCACAAGCAGCAAGTAAAAGGGACCCATGGTCTGCGATGTCTCTACACTAATGCGCAGAGCATGAGAAATAAGCAAGATGAACTCAAACTCCTAGTACAACAAAGCAAATATGATATAATAGGCATCACTGAAACCTGGTGGGATGAGTCTCATGATTGGAATGTAGGAATAGAGGGGTATGACCTTTTTAAGAGAAACAGGCCAAAAAGGAAAGAAGGAGGAATAGCACTATATGTCAGGGACATTTACACCAGTGAAGAGATCCAGGACATCAATACTGGCAGCCAGGTGGAGAGCATCTGGATAAAAATTAATGGGGAGGGAAACAAGGATGTTATGGTGGAAGTCTACAACTGACCCCCAAGTCAGACGGAGGAATTGGATGATGCCTTTCTAGAACAGATGACCACACACTCAGAAAGGAGAGATGTAGTAGTGATGGGTGACAAACTCAGCCAAATCCTCAAGGTCTAGTAAATTCCTCACTTGCCTTGGAGACAATTTCATTGTCCAAAAGGTGGAAGAGGCAACAAGGGGGTCAGCTATTTTAGATCTGATCCTAACCTAACAAGGATGACTTGGTTAATGAAGTGCAAGTGGTGGGATCCTTAGGTGGAAGTGACCATGTTCTCCTGGAGTTTGTAATACAGTGGAAAGGAGAAGCCAGGAATAGTCAGACACGCATTCTAGACTTTAGGAGAGCGGATTTCAGTAAACTTAGAGAAGTATTGAGGGCGATCCCATAGTCAGAAATACTAAAAGAGAAAGGAGTTCAGGAGGAATGGGAGATTCTGAAAAGGGAGATACTGAAGGCACAATTTCAAACAGTTCCATTGAGAAAGAAAAATGTGAGGTGTCTCAAGAAACCAGGATGGATGAATAAGGAATTTTCAACTGAGCTAAGTTTTAAACGGAGCATGTATAAGAAATGGAAAAAGGGGGAAATCACAAAAAATGAATTCAGAGAAATAGCAGGCATGTGTAGGGGCAAAGTCAGAAAAGCTAAAGCGCAGAATGATCTCAGGCTTGCTAGAGAGGTTAAGAACAATAAAAAGGGCTTTTTTGGATATGTCCGCAGCAAAAGGAAGAAGAAGGAAACGATAGGGCCACTGCGTGGAGAAGATGGCAAAATGCTAACAGACAGAGAAAAGGCAGAATTACTCAACACCTTCTTTGCCTCAGTCTTCTCAGAAAAGGCAAAGGGTGCTCAACCTGAAGATAATGGAGCAGAGGACAGAACAGGGGAATTTCAGCACAGAATATGTAAAGAGATAGTGCAGGGATACCTTGTTAATCTAAATGAATTTAAGTCTCCAGGACCAGATGAACTACATCCAAGGGTACTAAAAGAACTGGCAAATGTAATATCGGAGCCATTGGCAATAATCTTTGAAAACTCCTGGAGAACAGGAGAAGTCCCAGCAGACTGGAGGAGGGCAAACATTGTCCCCATCTTCAAAAAGGGGAAAAAAGAGGATCCCAACAATTATCGTCCAGTTAGTCTGACATCAATACCAGGAAAGATTCTAGAGCAGATCATTAAACAGAGAGTCTGTGGACATCTAGAAGGCAATTCCATAATCACAAAAAGTGAACATGGGTTTCAGAGAAACAAGTCATGCCAGACAAATCTGATTTCTTTCTTTGATAAAATTACCAGCTTGGTAGATGAAGGGAATGCTGTGGATATAATATGTCTGGATTTCAGTAAGGCCTTTGACAAGGTTTCCCATGATATTCTTGCCAATAAGCTAGTAAAATGTGGGCAAGACAAGGCAACTGTTACATGGATTTGTAATTGTTTGATTGGCCGAACCCAAAGGCTGCTCAGCAATGGCTCCCTTTCATCCTGGAGAGAAGTGACCAGGGCTCTGTCCTGGGCCCAATGCTATTCAACATCTTCATCAATGACCAGGATGACGGAATTGGAGGCATACTCTTAAAATTTGCAGATGACACCAAATAAGGAGGAATAGCTAATACTCCAGAGGACAGGATCAAAATTCAAAATCGCCTGAATAGACTAGAAAGCTGGGCCAAAGCTAACAAAATTCAACAGGGAGAAATGTAAGGTACTGCACTTAGGGCAGAAAAATAAAATGCACAGATATAGGATGGGGGGCATCTGGCTGAATGAAACTATATGTGAAAGGGATCTGGGAGTCCAAGTAGACCAGAAGTTGAACATCAATCAACAGTGTGATGCGGCAACTAAAAAGGCCAATGCAATTTTAGGTTGCATCAATAAAAGTATAGTGTCTAGATCAAGAGAAGTAATAGTGCCACTGTAATCTGCTTTGGTCAGGCCCCACATGAAATATTGTGTCCAGTTCTGGGCACCACAATTCAAAAAGGACGTTGAGAAACTAGAGCATGTCCAAAGGAGGGCGACTAAAATGGTGAAGGGTCTGGAAACCTTGCCCTATGAGGAACGACTTAGGGAGCTGGGGAAGTTTAGCCTGGAGAAAAGAAGGTTAAGAGGTGATATGGTAGCCCTGTATTTTGTTTCTTTTCTTTAAGTAATTTTTTATAATTTTGCCGTAATTGGGCTATCTGTTCTGAGGTGTTTCCTTTGATACCTTTGTCTTCAATTTTCTAATTTCATTAACTAGACTTTTTTAAAAATCTTTACACTCCTGGTCAAACCATGTCTTAGGTTTGATTCTGGTATTTTGGGGCACATAGGTTAAACATAATAAAGGTTTTATTTGTGATATTCCAGCCTGATATGCGCCTATAATCTCATTTGGTTCTTGCAGGATTTTTTCCCTAAGTTTCACAAATTTAGGAGAGTCAAGGGACTTACAAAGCCCTGTTTAAATATTTGAAGGGATGTCATATTGAGGAGGGAGCAAGCTTGTTTTCTGCTGCTCCAGAGAACAGGATCCGGAACAATGGATGCAAACTGCAGGAAAAGAGATTCCACCTCAATATTAGCAGGAACTTCCTGACAGTAAGGGCTATTCGGGTATGCTTTGACTGAGATTTCCTGCATGTCAGGGGGTTGGACTGGATGGCCCTTGTGGTTTCTTCCAACTGTATGATTCTATGATCCTCAGATGAATAAGAAGTAGACTTTAAGATGCATATGAGAAAATAAACATATGAGGAAGTAGTCTTTAATCTACAAAAGCTCCTGCTGTCAGCTTCTTTCTTTCAGTTAGTATGAAAAGTGCTACAAGATCTGTCTACATACTGATTCTACAGACTAACATGGCTATATCTTTCCATAATGTAATGTCTTCATGTGTGAGACAAAAAACTCTTTCCTTCTGCCACCCACCCACCCCCCGTTTTTCTCTCTCTCTCTCTCTTTTCCTGTAATATGCATGAATTTGTGGATATTCATAGAAATAGGAACAATCAGAATCAAGTAGTGATGCTAGAAATAATACAGCTTCTCACTCCTCTCCTTAAAAATTAAAATCTTGATGTTATGCAAAAGAGGATGGCAACTCTTATCAATCATTACCTGCACAATAGCAGTGAAATTGCAGTTGCAGTAGCCAGATGAACTCACTGTTAACTGATTGTCGTAACTGATGATTTTAAGCTTTCTAATCTTGCACACTGTTTAAAACAATCCTGACTTCATCAGGAGGTTTTGATGTGAATGGAACTGAGGGCTGAGAAAAGAGCTATTCTGGCTTCTGCGCTAACACTTCAAAGTTTCTGAATTTTGTTATTTCCAATTACTAATAGCACTCGCTTGCAGATAAGTGTACTGTAGGCAATTACTATCTTTCTACTTATATTTTGTGCCTTCCTCTACATGTCTGTTCATCAGAAGTTATGAGATTTTGACCAAAGAACCTACCCTTCCTTAAAGTAATGAAGAAACATCATTTAAGAATTGTGTAAAGATCAAATGATAAATGGAAAGAAATCACTTTCAGGCATGATCCTTTGAATGCATACTCGTGATAGATTACAAAAATGGCCAGACCACATTTTGTACCTTGAGTATAATTTTGGAAATGGTGACTATATATATATACGTGTGTGTGTGTGTGTGTGTGTGTGTGTGTGTGGAGGGAGGGAGGGAGGTGCTGCTTTTTCCTGAAGTGACCATTTTACTGCAAGTTGTCAAGCTTTCAGTCAGAAGTCATTCCTATCACTATTTTCCTGATTTTTTTAATGGCCTTACCCTGAGTTGGGAAGAAAAATGCCACCACTATACATTGTCTCTGTCTTCCCAACTCATTCCTGCATACTCTCTAACTGTCTCAATTTGGCAGGGACAGCCCCAACAAATTCTATGTTGTCTCAGACTTTTTAGCTTTTCCCCTATTTTTTTGTTCCAGTATCTCTCTTCTTTTCCCATCTTTCTTCTTTGATCAACTGCTTAGTTCAACTGCTGCCAATTAAATTCAAATGCAAAGCAATTTGCACTCAACTCAGTGGAAGAATTGGAGAGTAGCTTAGAAAAAAGCAAACTGTTGCAGCATCTCCTAGCTTGTATGTTATTCTTCTTTAATAACTTTTGCCACCTTGAATACACTGATTTTGTTTATCCACATGTGTCCTGGATTTCATTTTTGAAACATTTCTGTCACTGTAGTCTGTCATCATGTCTGTAGTTTGCTGCCCATTTGAGCCTTGTGTTGTTCTTTATTTAATGTTCAGTTCTTGCATAACAAGAGTGAGATGTTTATCACACTATGCTCTTAAAGAGGTACTATTCCAGTGTGACTCCTCTAGCAGCCTCCTGTTGCATGCTGGGATTGGCAGTTTTAAAGAGCTGAACTTCTCTGCCTGAGAATTCTAAATACCCCTCCTTAAAACTGCCAATCTTGTAGCCACCCAGATCTTGATTGGCTGAAATTCCCAGCACTCCCTGCCAACATATCCAATGGTCAGTAAAACTAGGAGTTCATTTCCAATAACATCTGGGGGTCTGCATGAGTCAAACCCATTTTCTACAAAATTTCAAATGATAGTTTCCCCAACACAACAGCTTCTATCACAAATGAAAAGGAAGACATGCAATGTATGAGTCAAGATCCTATACTGGAGTTGTGTAGCTCTCTGCCTGTGAACTAATGTACTGCTAGTGCTATGCAATCCTTGTGTTAAATGACAACATTACACCACTGGATGTGTATTTAAATGTGTATCCAAATACATATGTATGCCTGCATGCAAAGTGGCACCACAGGAATAAGTCCACTTCTTCAACCCTGACAATGCATACATTCTGCATCAGACAAAAATGTCCAACTACATCTGTAAGTAGAGGCTAGATGGTCATTTTTAGGGAGTGCTTTGACTGTGCAGTCCTGTATGGCAGAGGGTTGGACTGGATTGCATTTGTGGTCTCTTCCAACTCTATGATTCTATGCCAGGAAAGTACTTCTCAGAAAGTTCTGAGAAGTACAAAATGGTTTTGACTGTAACTAAAATAATGATAATTGGTGCATGCAGGGCTTTTAAAAAATATTTTAGAAACATATTTAACAGAAACTGAAATCACTATGAACCAATTTAGACTTCCATGTCATACTATAACGTAAAATAATTGCCAATTCTCTCAACATGGTACTTTTCCTTTTTCAACAAAATGGGTTTACACATTTTGGTGCATGGGTTTGTATGATGAACATAAATGTGCATATTACTGGGCAGATTCAGGATCTGGTGTTTAAGGTCTGAAAAATCTGGTGCTTGAAATAAAAGTGCTTTGTGTACCCAAAATAGTAAAACAAACAAAACAAAACCCTCTGCCATGATCAGATTCAATTGTACAGATATATGGACACATATGATGTCCTAGGTCAAAATCTGATATTTGGAAGCAGACTTTCAGTCAAATGATGGGGCTTCATCTCCCTTATTCCAACTGACCTCTCAGTTTGAAAATCTTTTTTAGAGTGTTTCCTCTGAAATATATTTGGAGTGTGTGAAGTGGGGATTGCGCCTTCTTGGTTCAGCTGATGAGAATAGATCCAACAGTGGAACAAAGTGATTTCACTTCAAGACTTTATGCTAAAGGACCTTGGTTCCAGAAACAACTTAATTTAAAGGTTTGTACAAAAAACAATGAATAAGATGACACAAAACACAAATATGGAGCTCTTTTGCCATCTATAAACAGACATACTGTAAATCATGAGAGAGAGGTTGTGAACAGTTGCAGATCTTGGAACGTTACTTTTAAAAACTAATTGGTTGCAGTCATCATTTTGAAACTTCCATCACAAAGATGCTAATATTTATGTCAAAGCTGGAAAATATGTGCACATATAACTATAGCAGTAAGATCTTCTGACTTTTGTACCATAGAAAGTGAATGTTATCTTTCTAGCTATTTTTTTTTTTTTTTGCAATAGTAAAAGCATGCAGGATCTATCATAGCAATACATGATGTATATCAAGTTATACATCATAAGTTGCTTGTATATTCTATTATATGGAATATAAGTTATATAGACTGCAACTATGGTAGTTATAGCACAAGAAGAATTGTGCTAGGTTTCATTACATCACAATGATAATGTAATTAAGCCTGAGCTATTGCCAAAAAAGAAAAAGAAAAAGAAAGAGAGAGAGAGAGAGAGAGAAAGAAAGAAAGAAAGAAAGGGAAAAGGGAAAAGGAAACTTACTACAAGTAATATGTTATTTTGTGATGTTTACTCCCAAACTCTAACTAGGTGCATTGAGCTTACAATATAAATTCTATATAATATCTAAGAAATATTCAAGTTGTCACGCCACAGTGTCTAGCATATATAAGCAAGGAAATGTTTCTTTGTAATTTTATAATGAAATTCCAATGACATTTATGGCTAGAATAATATACACTTTCCTTGAATTGCTAGTAAATGGGGAAATGGAAGAAGACAGAATGTCAGAAATCCAAACAGCAGTATTACTGAGATGCTGGCACAGGAATATCCTAATTCAGGGAGCTTCTGTGAAGTGATTCTTTAACAAGCTCCATTTGTCAGAAATATAGGAGGATTTCATTTCCTCACAATGACAGATCTATTTGGGACTATAATAGGGTTAATGGTGATTATTTTGATTGGAACCTATTGGAACATGGAGAGGGGGAGGGGATAAAATTGTTGAGAAAGGATGAAGTTGAAAGGAGAAAGAGAAGACATTTGGTGCAGCAAGAGTTTGATGATCCTTCAAGAAGAGATGTTTTGAGTATCATGCTCTGAAAGTGTCTGGTCAGATAGATCTAACTCCAAAGGACAGTTGTGCCTTTTCAAACAGTGACCTGAAGTGCTGTAGACGTGTCAATAGTCCAAAAGCAAGAGGAAGGTCAAAGCTCAGAGTAGGGGTGTCCTGCCAAGGAGATTTAACTTTACAATTAGGGGATTATTTCACTTCATTGCTAAATTGTGTGTTACCATATTCCATCTCTCTCTTTCTCTCTATTTGTGTAGGTACATGGATTTATATAAAGAGAGAACAAGAGCTGATGTTCATGCATTGTGTGTGTGTGTGTGTTATTGTACTAATTTTTTATACCCTGACTTTTCCCCAAAGCTAGGATTCCAGGTGGCTTTATTGTTATTGTGTGATTTCTGACTTATGGCAAGAAAACCCTATGAAATTAATGGGGTCACCATAAGTCAACAGAGACTTGAAAGAATATACACATAAATAAATACACACACAAATTGATATTCATCACCCCAGAAAACAACCATGGTTCCAGCGGTGATAGGTGCTCTGGGAACAATCCCAAATGGACTGACAAAATAGCTTTTGGGTTTCTGAAAAACACAATGAAAATGAAACTGAATTTTTCATATCCACGGCCAAAGTTTTGGAACTTGAAAAACTAAACTTGTAGCATATACAAGCACAGAGAGCCAGTGGATCAGTACTTGGCTCTTGAGTGGTCCAATTTTTATTTACACCAGTTCTGGGGTAGGCCTTTGGACCATGTTATGTTGTTTCTTCTCTTTGTCCTTGACTGAGGAGGCCTTTTCCAGTTACGGTATGACAGATTCAGGGCTCCTGTGTGTCCAGGATACAGTCTAGCACCATGAGTGATGTCTTCAAGGTAGGAACATAGGCAATTTGTGTACCACAAAAATTCAGTTTCCACTAATAATAATATTCATCACTGTGTAACTGACCAACCCTTCAGAGGACGGTGGATACTTCATGTATTTATCACTGTTGATGACATTATCATTTCATTTACTCATGCCCACCCACAAACATCAGCTCCATGAACCAATTTAGTCTGAGCAATAGTGCTGTATCTATTGGCATATATTGCAATATATGGTTGAGGGAACGTTTTACACATTCTAATCCACTAAACTAACCATTAGTCTACTGGTTTTCTCAACTATGGAGCAGAGTACCCTGTGGCAATCATTTTTCATATCTGACTAGAGGACACAAAATACAGTAAAATAAAGAGGAATAAGTATACTGTCCTTTACTTTAAAACTGTGGTAGAAGCTGTTTGGCTTGGGAAAGTCCTACAAGCAAGTTATATACAGGTTTAGATTTATACAAAGAGCAAGAAGAAAATCCATTATCATGTCAAATGTAGACTTAGCCTTTAAGGAATTACTTCATAAACTTAATTAAACACATTAATCCTTTAAACAGCAAATTAATGTTCCAAGTGATTGGTACGGCTGGGAGATTTAAACTATAAATTCTGCTAAGCAGGTGTATTCCATCTTATCTTGTTTGCAGTTCTCTAAAATTAAAAAAAATAGAGAGAATCTGTGAATAGATACAGAAACAGAAATAAGTCAGACCAGTGTAGTCACATGGGCCAAAATATTCCTAGTGGTTTACATTGATTTAACTGGGTAATACATCAGCATAAATGCTTCTTGGATGTTGGGCAAGGAAGTGTTCAGTACACACTTGTGCATAGCAATTTTGACTCAGCTGTGCAATGGCAGCCAGAGAGCACCTGGGTACAGCTCTTCTCTTCCACTCAAATGTCCACTGAATGTAGGATGTGCTCAGGCATTTTCTTGGTGCTGTTCTTCAGCCAGAGGAAAGGAGCAACCTCAACCTCATAGTCACTTGGCCTAATTGGAACAGTTGGAGGGTATGTAACATCAAATCAGATCTTAACTTACTACCGGTGATCAGGTACAGGCCATGGCTTAGTCCAGTGATTCCCAAAGTCTGGTCCTCCAGGTTTTGGGGGCTTCAGCTCCCAGAGGTCTCATCCATCTTGGCCTGTGGTCTGGGATTTTGGGAGATGAAATTCAAAATATGTGGAAGGCCAAAGTTTCGGAATCTATGGGACTGCACAGACCAGCAAGAAATGCGCAGTGTCAGGGTGGGGTGGAAGCGTAGCTGCCGCCCTCCTTCTACCCTAACTCTGCCTCCAAAGAGGCATCATGCCACCCACCCAACCAGATGGCAGGCGGCATCATGACATTTCTGTGGTGCAGCATTTACACGTGCTTCACCGAAGAAATGTGGAAGAGCCACACTGGTGGTAGCAAGGACGGCTTTTTTCCACCCAAAAAAGGAGTAGTATTTTGCTGCTTGTTTTGGGGCTGGAAAAATGCTGGACTGTGGCTATGGTGTGCAGTTGCCACAGCCCCAATCCGGCAAGCAAAGGGGTAGAACAGAGCCACTTCTTTACGGCCATCTGTTTTTGGCAATTATCAATACAGCATTTCACTGTGAGATATTGAGGGGGGGAAATCAACATTCTGCTTTTGACTACAGAGATTTGGGTTGCAAAGCATAGCTAGGCATGGGCATATGTCCTCATCCTACATGTATAGAGCTTTCAGTGCAGAGTTTTAGTTACATTTTGCATTACCTGAGAATTATAAGAATTTTTTCAAGCTCTGCTTCAGTTTGAACTGAGGCCATGTAAGCATGTGATCAAATTCCCCTGCTTTTCTTAAAATATTCATTGAGTCACACATGTGCCCTAATAAGGTTTTAAATTAACAAACCTAATGACCTCTTCAGACGTTTCCTTACACCAATGTGACCGAAAGGCAGCCTAAATTAAAATATCATTCCAAATGTAAGATGGATCCTTTTCAATTGCTCATTGTTTCTTAGCATTACCTCTTTCCAAGGAAATAGAAATTAAAGTCTATTTTACCCTTATCTTCTCAGGTCCATCAGTAAACAGACCGATACAGACTCTCTCTTACATCTCAATAATTGCCAGGCAAAATTAACAAGCTGCTAATGTTTTGAATTATGAATTGGAGGCCAGCTTTCAGGGTAAGCCCTTCAGGTCGATTGAGCTGTCTGCCCCCTATTCTCTGGAAATAAGTGACTGTTTATTCATTTCCCCTGATTAGGAGACTGCTTTGCAACCAGATAAAAGAGGTTCCATATTAAATGGGAGACCCTGGCCTTTTGTTTTGCTTTCTGGATTTAGTGCTAAACGTTACAAGGAATTGGAGATTGATTTTGCTCAGGAAACAGTGCCAGATAAAACAAGAGACATGCAAGCAGCCCTGTTTATAGAATGGAATGATGTTATCATAAGAAGGCAGAAAAGTACCTGAACAACATTAAATGGGGCCCTACAGGGCTACTGAGAAATCGAAGTATACACCGACACACACACACACATACGGAGGGGGGGGGGTGGCTTTGGGAAAGAGAAAGATTGATCATTTCAAAGTCACAACATTTTGGAAAGTTATGTTTGCCAGTTCCTGGCATTTTGTCACCCACTAGTGTGATCAAGAAATGAAATCCACAATTATCATCATCATCATTATTATTATTTCTAAAAGATTTGGTCTATAAAGACAGAGTTTGACCCAGTCCTCAAAGATTTCCACCTACTTCTATGGCAGAAAGAAAATAGGACTATTATTTGGGACATAGTTCAGTTTCTGAAAGGAATAATTTATTCTCTGCCATAAACAACTTCTCCTTGGGGTCTTTTCACACTACACATTTACAGTACTGATTTTAATTTAAGTATCATAGCAGCAGCCTATGAAATCCTTGCATTTGTAGTTTAGAATGCTCAGACCGTGGACACTACCATGCGTAACCAAACTGCATATCTCAAGATTCCACAGGAAGGAACCATGGGAGTTAAAGTGGAATTAGACTGCTATAACTGTGAAGAGTCCTTAAATCCTTACTTCTTACGGCTTATAAAATGGGGTGTCTTTGACTAATTCTTTCTTACTGCAGACCCCAGTGACCATCAGATGCATACTTGTGCAGGTTCCTTTGATGGCAAGGGACAAAATGGTAAGGGATGTGGAACAACCAGGGGTCTTGTAGTGGGAAGGGAAAATCTGCAAAAACTGGAGACATCAACCTATTCACAGATGGAAATGCCACCTACTTAGGTAACATCCTCTTTGCATCCAAGTGCCTTCTTCATCACAGACAGCATTAGCTCCCATTTGCTTTACTTTTCACATCTGATTGACTACCACTGCCTCCTAAGGTGAAAAATAAAACCCTACACTTGAGTATAGTTGGGGAGGGGGAAAGCACCATGTGCACATTTTTCCTGATAACTGTGTGGTCTGGTTTTTGCCAAGAGATACCACACAGGACAAAAATGCAGGTCCATACCCAGACTCCTGGTTTCTTGGGGTACCCACACTCACTTTACATCTTACAAGTCAAAATGATGAGTACATCACTAGTTACATAAAAGAAAATGACAGGCTACATTCCCATTCAGCAAGCCTGCTGTCAAGAGGAAGATGTGCCACATGGCACATGAAAAAACATATTTAAAAATGAAAAGAAGGGGTAACTTATACACTCATGTGCACAGCTTGGAAAAGTTACTGTTTTGGACTACAAAATACTCTAAGTGCCTATGTTGCCTGGGGTGTTTTGGAGTTGTAGTTCAAATAAATGATTTTCTAAGCATTGCTAATGTCTGAAGTCATTAGTTTCTTCCTCAGATACCCTTTTTGGTTAATAACCTGATGAGCCAGTGAGATATAATAAAACTGCAGTTTATTTGGAATTGTCATTTCTTGGGTCTCCCACTATTGCCCCTGATCTCAGCTGTTCCCTGTCTTCCTTGCATTTGCAGTTCAAGCAATGGATGACAACTGTAGCTGACAAACTGAGTAATAATGGCCTGTTACAGACTGCCAAAATAAAGCTGCTTCGGGTCTCTTTGGAGGTATGCTGTTTAAATCATGCATGCATCCTAAGAATCCGGAAGCTGCACCAAAGCTGCACTCCAGTGCTTAAGAATGGAGTGTGGCATTGGCGCGACCTCCGGACTCTTAGGACCCATGCATCATTTAAATAGCATACCTCCAAAGAGACCCGAAGCAGCTTTATTTTGGCAGTCTGTAACAGGCCAATGTGGGTTATAACTGCAACAATCACTTCCCCACTTAAGGGCAATTTACATGTCAACTTTAAAGGGACGCTGCCCATTTCCCAGGACTCAGGAGCACATCAGATTTGCTAATGACACTCTTCTTGAGAAGAAACCAATGTTGAGGATTCAAAAGGCAAAGCCATTTTCTCATTGCATCAAGCTCAGTGTTGTGAAAAGTCAGACTTCATGATATTTCAATCTAAAATTGGGAACTCGCCTTTTCTTCTCTCTTTTTCCTTCTTCAAGAATAGACAAGCCAGATCTTCTCAATGGGGTTCTCTGCCACATGGTAGCAGGCAGAATTTCATAGCAGCAAGTGCTGACTTTCATAGATTTAGAAACTTTTTAAAAAGAAAGGGAAAGAATGGGATCTATGTGTGAATCCTCTGTACTGGAATATACCATATTTTGCGTTGAAGAAAGTATACTCAAATCATACCTTTCTTCCCAACATTCATTTTTAATTTTACAGCCCCTTATGAGATCTGTATCTAAGAAACTAGGCAAATTTGTCAAAGAAGATACATTTTCTCCCCAGTAGGGGAGAAAGTAGGATTGTCAGGCCAGTAGCATCCCATTCCCTGAGATTTATCTCACTCCTGAGACCAAAGAACTATTTGTGATGTCACAAGGGTGAGCCATTGTGATATCATATGGGTGGGTCCTAGTTAGGATGCCCAGATCTCAAGCCTTTTCCTGGAGTGTCAATATATACATTTTTATTTAAGCAGGTTTTTGACAACCTCCTTCAGAGACTTTAACGTCTTCTGTCAGCTGTCCATTTAGTCCCACAAAACAACTGTGTTAAAATGTAGATTTTGGATTAACCAAAGTAATCTTTCATCAGTGTTACTATCAGCTAGCTTTCTCCAGAGCTGGAACTTCTTTACTCAATCAAAGGCTGAATGCAGTTTTATAAAAGCCACAAAGAAATGTTTAGAGGGTCCCTGTGTGTGTGTGTTTTTTTAAAAAAAAAATGGTGAAGAACAAAACATTATGGTACTATGACCTTTTCAAAAGCCTGCTTATGCTTCTTTGATTCTGTTATAAGCTTTGTCTGAAGCTATATGTTTGTACTATAAATATATAGAACATAGTTTAGAAAGTACAATAAGCTGATAGTTCCATAACTCATTGTTGTATTTTTTTGTTTGCACTGGCCTATGACTTATGGTAATAAATATTGTAGATTGGATTGGAGTCCCACTGTGAATTCAGCTGTCTCATAAATTCCTACTAAGAGTATAACATTAGGCATATTAAGCCTGTGGATATAGTTAAGCCACTATAAAGTTTGGTCATTATGGTATACTGGACTTAACTCATGCTTGGGTGGAGTAGGGAGATCCCTCTGTCTGTTCTGTTTCTATTTAAGAGAAATGATAAAATTCTTTTCTAGCTTCCTGATTCATATGTGATCTCACCATTCCAGGAAACTCATAAAACTCATATGTTGTGCAAGCCACAAGTGACATATTATGTTTACAACAGGAATTAGTGTCTGCATAGGCAGTTCTACTTCCACTGTCAATTAAAAGGTGAAACTTATAATGTCAATTGAAACCATCAGATGATTCCTCTTGGACATAATTATCAGTCTTCACCAGGGGTAAAGAACTATAATTCATGTGGTTAAGTACTAATGATTGTCAGGAACTCAAGGGCCTACACTGGGAACTTTGGCCCTAAACAGACTAGCACTTTGTGCCAGGCTGAGCCCAAAAGTAAGGCTAGATAGGGCTGAATGGTTACACATGCCCAGCCTTACTTTCGCCACCCGTGCACAATCCTGGCATGTGCCTGTCCATACGGGACATGCCATGATGATGATGATGATGATGATGATGATGATGATGATAATAATAATAATAATAATAATAATAATAATAATAATAATAATAATAATTTTATTTGCATACCGCCCTTCCTATGATCAGGGCGGTGAACAGCAAGTAAAACAATACAATACATCAACAGTATAAAGCAAAAATAATTAACCATAAACATCAATACATACAATAAAACTGTTAAAACCAATTTACAGCTACCCCTACTGTCAGGGGGGGTGTGTGTGTGTGGAGACTAGCTGGAGCTTGTGTCGGGGAATGCTAATTGAAACAGGAAGGTTTTCAACTCCTTCCGAACTGGGCCAGGGAGGTGGCCGAGCGGAGCCCATGGGCAGCGTGTTCCAGAGGGTCGGGGCACTGATGGAATATGACCTCCTTGTTGTGGAGCAATCTAGCCCGTGGTACCCTCAGTAGTGGCTGCCCAGATGTTCTGAGGGTGCGGGACGGAATGTATGGGGAGAGCGGTCCTCAAGGTATCCTGGGCCAAGCCATATAGGGCTTTATAGGTTATAACCAACACCTTGTATTGCGCCCGGAAGCGCATGGGCATCAGACACCCAAACAGTGCTGGCCGGAAGGAGCGTCATCATGGTGCATGAGCGCCACAATGGTGCCCCTTCCAGGAAGCTGCTTACAGCAGTTTCTCTTTGCTCCCGAGAGGGAGCAAATCGTTGCTGTGGTGTGCGGTTGCTGTGGCAACAATCTGGGACAAACAGGAGGGCATTAGCCGCCCATCTGTTGAGGCCCTTTTTACCTTAAGTTAGAGAACCAGCCATGTAAGAATCTTACATTTACATACATTTACAATATTTAAATACAATAAAAGCACTTGGGGCTGCTTCTTCCCATTTCCACACTCACATACTCTTGTTCAAAATAAAATGCATGGTCAACACTCCCCACATACCCTGCCCCATACAACAAGACAGTGTTCTGGCACCTTAAATTGAAAGGGCATCCGATTACCTCTTTATTTTCCTCTTTCCATGTCCACACCCTCAGCATTTTTGCAAACAGTGAAGAAGGAAAGGTCTTTCCCTTTCCTTTCCTTTCACCTCTTCTCCGCTTATGTAAACACACACACACACACACACAGAGATAGATAGAGATAGAGATAGATAGATAGATAGAGAGAGAGAGAGAGAGAGAGAGCTGCACATCCATTAAACATGCAGGAAGTAAAAGGGAGGCAGCAGAGTAGAAAGTATTGTTGCAGGGGGAGGGAGTTAACTACCCTGGTGGTGTTAACAAAAACCAATCAAACAAAAACGGGAAGAGGAGGGCAATTAAGAAAAACCTTGATCGGCCAATATACTTGACCACTCGGGATAAGCGTAAAGTTTCTTTTCTCTCCTTTCTCTGTCCTGCATGTGTCAGTGGGTCAGAATGGGATTGGTTGTTGTTCTGCTTCCTGCTTCTCTTGCTGCTTACCATACTTAAGAGATCCATTACCCTCCTTATATTCCCACCAGGTCTCTTACCCAAATCACACTGTTGAAAGTATTTCTGATCTGCTCATCTTCATATTGAATTTTATCACAGGGCCTGCAATGATTTTTGTTTGAATGTGTTAGTTATTCATACGAACAGTGTGAGTATGTATTGTAGCACATAGCAGCCCACATGCTGATGTACTTTAATTCTCTGGGATTTTCAGTGGAGTAATAGCACTTCAACTAATAGAGATTCTCAACAGGAAATCATTCCATTAGAAATCAGTCTTCATCGTTAAATGAAATTTGTTCATAGTAAAGAAAACAAATCATGTCAAAAAGATTTGGCAGGCCCTGGGCAAACCCTAGACATAATTTTACATTTAAATAAAACATGAACAGAATCTTTTAATCTTTGGGATAATTTGCTAAAACTAGTTCAAGGTATTAACATATCATGATATCTAGTTATCTTAGCAAATAATAGTAGATAATATATGTACAAATGCAAATTGTGTCTTGAATAATGTGCCTGCAACCCACAGAGGCATATCTGTATACCATACACTTAGCTACCTTGAGCCAAAATAGCATAGACATGTGCAGTCATAATTATGATTAATTAGATGAGTACTACTTCTGAAATCTTTGGGAGACATTCCTCCCTCCCCCTGAGCTTAGTGGGATATATACCCTGAAAGCACCCCACTCAATATCTAGCACCTTGCCCAAAATAATCCTGGGAGTGCAATTTACAATTTAAATGTAACCCTGTCAGGCCTATTTGAGGCAAAATTGCAGAGTTGATGAAAGGAAATGATGTCCCTACCTCTCGTTCGAAAACTGCTTCCTGTTTTGAGTTGGGGAGTCTAAAACAGGCATGGGAAGAAATAACATCTTATATGGCAAATCACACATACCTGGAAGCTTCATGAGGGCATTAGTTACAACTTTGAAGGCATAGTATTCTGGGGTGGGGACAGTGGAGTGAAGGGGATACTAGGCAGCTGGGGAAATGGAGAGCCAACTGGGGCCTTATGGAAAAAGTATCACAAAGGTTGCATTGTGGCCATTCCTATGGCGGGTTACAAACCGCCATAAAGTACGCGCCGCGCGTATTAGGGTTAGGAAGTTTCTTACCTTCCTGACGGCCCTTCCTCCCAGTACCGCGGAGCGCGTACTTTTTGCGGTGCCCATCCACATGGGCGCCGCCATGCTGAGCGTACTGGACGTGTGTGTCCAGACGGCGCGGCGGAAGTGACGTCGCGAGGGCGCCACTCCACCCCTCACGGCGCCACTTCCGCGTTCAAAAAGGAGCGGCATTTCGCTGCTCTTTTTTGCTGCGCAGGGAAGCCTCGCGGTCTGACAGCTGGGGCTTCCCTGCGCAGCGAATGGCGGCGGCGGGAAAACGCCCCTTGAGGGCCGTTTGTAACCCGCCTATGTTTAGCAATTATCTTCAGTAAACACCCTGCATCCATTTAGGAGCACTGGAAAAGGTCCAGTGTGAAAAGTGCTGGGATTTTTATTTTATTTTTTGCATATTGGATTTTCCGGTAATACCCAAACTTGCTCACAGATTTTAATGATTAGTTCACCCATCAAGCATCATCTTACAACAATCTGGCAGCATTTTATTACCAGCATATTCTGGCATAACTAGAAATATAAAATACTGTATACTTTAAAAAAATATTTGCATAAGGAAGTATTAAATACCTTCTTCTAAGCCTTTCCAAATGTAGTTACACCTCTCCATCAAAAATCAGGGAGCTTGCTGGAGACCAGCAGGGGGTCAGGGTGCACCTGATTGCATCAAGCTGCTCCAGAACATCCAAGTATGAAGGTGAATCCTTTTACTAGAGGTGAAGGTAGCTTCATCCCTGGCTGCTCAAGGGAAGTTGGGCACAATTGACCTTTGCTGCTCTTGGCTCTCCATTCAATAATGTAGAGACTAAGGAGTTTATTGCATGGCTAAATAACCCAGTTTACCTTTGCGGTTTGAATCTTAATTCGGGATGCAGCTGAGTATTATCATACTTAAAAGGCCATTGATGCTGCGCCTGAGGGCAGCCGGCTAACTTCTGGCTAGAAGCCACACTCAGCTGGCTGATTTTCAAAGCTGGAGCTTCCAGTTTTGAAAAGAGGCTGGCTGAGCATGGCTTTTATCTGAACATTAGCCGGGCTGCACTGGCCAGCAGCATCAGCAGCATTTTGATTATGATCATACTGAGAGCATCCCAAATTAAGTTTCAAACCGGCAAAGGTAAGACAGGTTAATTAGCGATGTGGTAAACTCCCAAGCTGTATTAGTAGTTTTTGTTCCACACCAAAGTAAGACACAGAGAAAGGGGTCAAATCCTTTGCCAAAGCGTCACATTTGATGTATTGCTCCTCCCACCATGGTAAAAATTGTTGCTTCTCTACATACTTTTTTTATATCACCTGTGAACCAGAAAGAGGTAAGAATGTAAGAAGAGACTGCTGCATGAGCCCTAACTTGGCAGCATCCTGTTTTTCTACAGTAGCTATAATAGAAACCAGGATGGATGACTAAGGAACTTTCAATCGAGCTAAGTTTGAACGGAACATGTATAAGAAATGGAAAAGGGGGGAAATCACAAAAAAGTAATTCAAAGAAATAGCAGGCATGTGTAGGGTGTAGGGTACAGAGATTTACATCTTAATACTGACTAAATCAGAAAGCTAAAGCGCAGAATGAACTCAGGCTTGCTAGAGGTTAAGAACAACAAAAGGGCTTTTTTGGATATGTCCGCAGCAAAAGGAAGAAGAAGAACGATAGGCCTGCGTGGAGAAGATGGGAAAATGCTAACAGAAGATAGAGAAAAGGCAAGATATATCAACACCTTCTTTGCCTCAGTCTTCTCAGAAAAGGCAAAGGGTGCTCAACCTGAGCATAATGGAGCAGAGGACAGAAAAGGGGAATTTCAGCACAGAATAAGTAAAGAGATAGTAGAGGAATACTGTTAATCTAAATGAATTTAAGTCTCCAGGACCGATGAACTACATCCAAGGGTATTAAAAGAACTGGCAAATGTAATATCGGAGCCATTGGCAATCATATTTGACAGCTCCTGGAAAACAGGCGAAATCCCAGCAACGGAGGAGGGCAAACGTTGTCCCCATCTTCAAAAAGGGGAAGAAAGAGGATCCCAACAATTATCGTCCAGTTAGTCTGACCAAACCAGGAAAGATCTGGAGCAGATCATTAAACAGAGAGTCTGTGAACATCTAGAAGGCATGCCATAATCACAAAAAGTCAACACGTTTTCAGAGAAACAAGTCATGCCAGACAAATCGGATCTCTGTCTTTGATAAAATTACCAGCTTGGTAATGAAAGGAATGCTGTGGATAAAGTATATCTTGATTTCAGTAAGGCCTTGACAAGTTTCCCCATGTCATTCTTGCAAACAAGCCTGTAAAATGGGGACTAGACAAAGTAATGTTAAATGGATCTGTATTGGTTGACTGGCCGAACCCAAAGGGTGCTCAACAATGGCTCCTTTTCATCCTGGAGAGAAGTGACCAGTGGGGTCCCACAGGGCTCTGTCTGGGCCCAGTGCTATTCAACATCTTTATCAATGACCTGGATGACAGAATTGGGAGCATACTTATCAAATTTGCAGATGACACAAATTAGGAGGAATAGCTAATACTCCAGAGGACAGGATCAAAATTCAAAATGATCTGAATAGACTAAAACCTGGGCCAAAGCTAACAAAAGAAATTCAACACAGAGAAATGTAAGGTACTGCACTTAGGGCGAAAAAATGAAATGCACAGATATAGGATGGAGACACATTGCTGAAAAGTACATGTGAAAGGGATCTAGAGTCCAAGTAGATGATAAGTGAACATGAGTCAACAGTGCGATGCAGCACTAAAAAGGCCAATGCAATTTTAGGCTGCATCAATAAAAGTATAGTGTCTAGACAAGAGAAGTAACTGTGCCATTGTATTTCTGCTCTGGTCAGCCCCCCCCCCCCTGGAATATTGTGGCAGTTCTGGGCACCACTTTTCAAAAAGGACGTTGAGAAACTGGAGCGTGTCCAAAGAAGGGCAACTAAAATGTGGAAGGTCTGGAAACCTTGCCCTATGAGGAGCGACTCAGGGAGCTGGGGATGTTTAGCCTGGAGAAGAGAAGGTTAAGAGGTGATATGATAGCCTGTTTAAATATGTGAAAGGATGTCAGGTTGAAGAGGGAGCAGACTTGTTTTCTGCTGCTCAGAGAACAGGACCCGGAACAATGGATGCAAGCTACAGGAAAAGAGATTCCACCTGAACATTAGAAAACTTCTGCCACTGAGCTCCGCTCGTCCACTACCCTGGCCCAATTTAGGAAGGATCTCAAAACCTTCCATTCCAGCAGATTCCCGAATAAACACCTGTGGGCCTCCCCCTCTTTTTCGGCCCAAGAGGCTGGCTATGGGGCTTTTTCTACGCTTGCTGTTTTGTTTAGTTTGTGTGTCTTTTTAACCCTGTACGACTGTTTTTAATATGTTGTGAGCGCCCTGACGAAGGAAGGGCGGCATATAAATAAAATTTTTATTTTATTATTATTTCCTAACAGTAAAGGCTGTTGACAGTGGAACCCACTCCCTCGGAGTGTAGTGGAGTCTTCTTCCTTGGAGGTCTTTAAACAGAGGCGGATGGCCACCTGTTGGGGATGCTTTGATTTGGATTTCCTGCATGGCAGGGAGTTGGACTGGATGGCCCTTGCGGTTACTTCCAACTCATGATCTATGATCTATGATATACTGTTCTTCAGCAATGGGTCTCTCAGATACAAGCTGACAATCAGTGCTGTATTGTAAGACTTTTCTTCAGGGATGTCCCAAGACCTCTGCCCATAAGGCTAAGCAAGATGGTGCCCCCCCCAAAAAACAACAACAACAACAGGATGATACCTGAGTCCCTGGTCTAATTTGCACTGCAGAAATAAGGTTTGACACACTTTAACTGTCATAGATCAATGCTGTAGAATCCTTGAATTTGTAGAACTGTGGCATTAGAGTCCTCTGACAAAGGAGGCTAACTAATCAACAAACCACAAAATCCCAGAAATCCTAGCATTGGACCATGCATTTAAAGAGGTGTCAACTGGATTATTTCTGCAATGCAGATTAGAATTTTGACACCGGTAGTAGGAGGGCAACCCCCTTAACCAGAGAGGCAGTAGGCTAGTTTAAAAGACGTGCACTACTCACAGTGCAGAGCTGTCTGCTCCAACAGCTCCGCTTCCTCCCAGCACTCTATGGCTGAAAGAACTATCTCATGCTGATAATGGTATGGCTGCCCTAACTTTATGGAGTGGCATTTGGAGAAGCTATAGACCTTTTTGATAGTTATTTGGCAGCTTTAAAAATACGTTCATTTTAGAGATTCTGTGATTAGGAGAAAACATATATATTTTTTAAAAAATGTTTTTAGAAGTGCTTCTTGCTTCTTGCAGGAGGATCTTGTTTATCTGTTTCTGTTGAACACACCACACACACACATTTAATTTTCTTTTTTGACTACAATTCATGAAGAAAAGCAATAAGTAGGACACACAGGAGTATACACTGGTTGTATTGTTTGTCTCCAAATTTCACACCATTGTATGACAAAAAATGGTTGAAATTTTGGATTCCCAATCTATGTCAGTGGAGGACGACCCGACTTCTGAATCTGATTCATATTCAAAGTCTGCACAAGAATCTGACAATGTCAGTCCAGATGATCAAAGCTATATTTGAACTGCCAAAGTGAACTCCAAACCAAATACGTAGACCTTTCACAATGCTAGAATACAGCCCTTTCTTCTGGTTAGGATCATCCATTTCTTTCACAGCCAGAAAAATTCATCCAGAGTCTGGATGTAAGAAAGGCAAAGATTACATAATATATTTCCATATACATCAGCATCTTTTAAATTTTAACAGGGAGATGATTCACAAATAATCCTTTAATCTATAGTAGCTGCCAAAACAAGCAGCATATTTGCAGAGAGAAAACCAAAATAACCAGCCCAGTGTTTTCGGCTAAGCAGTATTTTACTAAGACAAAAGCCTTGATGGGTGTCAATGGGAATGATTCTGAAGCAAGTGTGAAGGGAACTGGGCTCTCAGAAAATGAAGAAAGCACCACCACTCTGAAAAGCAAAAATCCACAGCCTGAAAAGATCACTTTGATGGTTGATTAATATGAAAACAGATGGAGATCTTGGGAAAGAATGGAGAGAAAGCCACCACACTGAAGGGCAAAATTTCATACTCCTCAGAATTGCAAGTTCCTGTTTCTTATTACTCTTTTATTATTATAATTGCGTGACTGTGGCTGGACCTCTAGTAACCTCCTTGTTAGAGTGTTCAGAAAAAGCTGCTCTCTGCAGTCAGACAGGAAACCTTCTCCTTTAACCCCTCCCCCCCTTGAAACCCAACAATGCCTCATAAAATATCAGATCACAGATTAAAACAGACGGACTTGAAAGTTCAGAAAGCGTAAACTATGCCTGCTATTCAAATAACGTTAACCTATTTAAGATGGAAAATGAAATGGGGGGGGTCAATATGAACATGACTATTATAAAAGCATTTTCAGGTCCTTGCTCATGTTCCTTGTTTGATCTAAAGTGGAAAATTGACTTTTAAGTGTTTACTAAAGATGACTAAACCCTGCTTAATTGACCTGGTGGACAAATGAACAATGATGCCTTAGCCAAGACGTTAATCATTTGGGGTTTTAAAGATAATCTTTTCTGTATTTTATTCTTACTGTACACCTGTGGGCAGGAATAGACTTCTATTTCTTTCTCTCTTTTTTTCTTGCACAGACTCAAGTATTTTTCCCCCCAGGTGATTTAAAAATAATAAATAGAAGATGGTGAAATGCTAACAGAGGAGAGAGAAAAGGCAGAACTACTCAACACCTTCTCACAAAAGGAAAAGGTTGCTCAACCTGAGAAAACTGGAGCAGAGGACACAATAGGGAAAACGCAGCACAGCATAATAGCATAAATAAAGATATAGTACAGTAATACCTTGTTAATCTAAATGAATTTAAGGTGGGTTACAGACCGCCCAAAAGCAGCAGCCTACACCCGCCCCTTTCCCAGCCAGATTGGGGCCTCAGTGGCCAGAGCGGCAGCTGCTGAGGCCCCGATCTGCCACTTTCCAGGCTGCGGGGAAGTGGCAAAAGGCCCCTTCCCCGCAGCCTGGAAAGGGGTGTCCTTGGGGCTTCAAGCCCCAAGGACACCCTGCAGCGGCGGGAAGGAGGAGAAAGCGGCCGCTTGGCCCCTTTCTCCTCTGCGTCGCTGGGCACAGCCATCTGAAGGCTGCACCCAGCTATGCAAACGGCAAAAGGAGCTCCGTTTTGGAGCTCCTTTTGCAGCCGGGGAAGGGGCGCACTATGCGCCCTGGCATGGCGTGACAACGTGCGCCACCCCATATAGAGGCGGCACGGTTGTGACGTCGTAATGGCGGCGGCCATGTGGAACAGCCGCTGCCATTTTATGCGCGCTCCACGCGTGCTAGGGTTAGGGCCATCCGGAAAGGATACCCCTTTCTAATGCTAGCACGTGCGAAGCACGCACTTTTAGGCCCATTTATAATGGGCCTTTGTCTCCAGGACCAGATGAACTGCATCCATGGGTATTAAAATAACTGGCAAATGAAATTTCAGAGCCATTGGCAGTAATGTTTGAGAATTTCTGGAGAACAGGATTAGTCTCAGTAGAGAGGAGAGGGCAAATTTTGTCCCCATCTTCAAAAAGGAAAAAAAAAAGAGGATCCTCCAGTTAATCTGACATAAATACCAGGAAAGATTTGAGAGCAGATTATTAAACAGAGAGTCTGTTTAGAAGGGAATGCCATAATCACAACAAGTCAACATAGGTTTCTGAAAAACTGGACCAAAGGTAACAAAATGAATTTCAACACAGAGAAATGAAAGGTACTGCACTTAAGGGGGAAAAGTGTAAAGTATAGATATAGGATGGGGCAACACAAGGGCCATACAGTCCAACTCTCTGCCATGCAGGAAATCTAAATCAAAGCATCCCCGACAGATGGCCATCCAGCCTCTGTTTAAAGACCTCTAAGGAAGGAGACTCCACTTCACTCCAAGGGAGTTTGTTCCACTGTTGAACAGCCCTTACTGTCAGGAAGTTCCTCCTAATGTTGAGGTGGAATCTCTTTTCCTGCAGTTTGAATCCATTGTTCTGTGTTCTAGTCTCTGGAGCAGCAGAAAAAAAGCTTGCTCCCTCTTCAACATTACATCCTTTCAAATATTTAAACTGAGCTAAAATGATGAAAGCGTCCTGTTTCCCACCTGTGACTATGCAGGAATAGATAACTAAAGTAGGAGTTTCTATCTGAGTGCAACATCAGCAATTTAGTGTACTAAACCAGGAAATATCTGCTTCAAAAGTTGTTGACCCAAAGTAGTACATATAATTGTCGCTGTTGTTGTGTACCTTCCAGTTGCTTCTGAGTAATGGCAAACCTAAGGGGAACCTATCAAAGGGTTTTCAAGAGCACGTAACTCATCCACTGTCAGTAGATTTCCATGGCTGAGCAGAAATGAACCCTGAACTCCAGAGTCTTAGTTTAGCATTCAAATCACTAAACCATGCTAGTTCTCAGCATTCATAGAATGTTAAACCATAATTGCTAATCCATAGAATGCCAATTCACAGTTGAGTGTAACACCAACAATTTAGTGTATCAAACCAGGAAATGTCTGCTTCAAAAATTGTTGGCTTGTTTTTTAAAATGACTTCATAGGATAGATGTTCCACAGGAGTATCAGGTGCTAGAGACCAAAAAATGTGTAACATGTACACACACACAAACACACACACACTACTAGTTGCTATTAAAATGGGTTCAGTATGGATTTCCATGGATGAGTGATTTTAAAATAATTGGCTAGGTCATATTTCTAAGTAGTGAATAAATTTATCACAAAACTGTAATTGCTTGCAAATACACACACCCTACTCATCTTTATCTTGCAAAAGAAAATAAAATCCTTTATTAGCACTTCCTAACAATAATCAAGTCAGCACCCTGGAGAAGTCAATTAAAAACACAGACTGTTTTCCATATGTATGAAGTTAGCAGTTTTCTCAATAGTCCTTCTATAAGCACACTTTATTATTTAATTGTTATCAACAGATTGGGGAGATTGTTATATATATATATATATATATATAGAGAGAGAGAGAGAGAGAGCATTGCAAAATTGCTGTTGGAATGGATTTAAATAAATGCATTTAAAAATAATTCACATTTCCACAAAGAACTGTTTGTAATGAAATACAAAGATATTAATAGATTTTAAAAATGCAGTTCTTAAGAGCTACCTAATAGTAATAAAATAAGCACTAACAGCTAGAGTCAACAAAGTCACAAAACCAGGATGCACCCAAAGTACAAATCAGTTAAGAGTCTTCATGTAGTATCTAGAGATAGAAAGAATATTCCCAAAAATGTTTGAAAATGGATTTATTGACTATCAGAAAATTCTGGTGAGGATAAACCTATATGGGCAAGCATCTTCATAGTTCAAGATTTTTTCTTCATGAAAAATATGGGATTTTATATATAGAAAACAGAATTTTCAGCTCAAACATTAAGAAAAAAAGCTAGAACACAAGAAAAAATTGTTTTCTACACAAAAATACTATTTTCTGCTTTTAAAAAACTTACCCTTTTAAACACAGAATAAGTTTCAAGCTGCATATAGTCTTCAAAAATTGTGCAGGTTTAGATAGCCTGAGGGAAAAAAAGATCTCTTACTTGTCCCTGCCTGCTAGCATGGAATTTACAAAGATTTACATTTCTACATAACTAAATAACAGTATCATAAACACCGCAGAAGCCTCTTGGAAGTAGTTTTCAAAAAAGTAACACGCTAGTCTTTTGTAGCATAAAAAGGAGTAAGGGAGAAGGGGAAAGGACATGTAAGACTAACTGGTTTTTATTTTTGCATGAGCTTTCACTTCTTTTGACTGAGTGGTAAAAAAATGCTCAGGTATAAAACATGTTTACATGGTTGTAGAATAGAGATGGCATGTAGTAGGATCGAGAAGGATGCAAGCCTTGGTCCTTGCCTTAAATTTTCAAAGGAATGCATAACGAGATACAGGTCTTTCAGATCTTTACAGTGGTCAGTTAGTGTTAATATGTGAAAGCAAGAAATCTGCTTACCAAATGTCAATTTTCTTGGGTTCAACATTTCCTTGGGTCATGCCTCTACCTGGGCACTACCAAAAGCATGACAGGGATAAAGATAGGGGTAGAGGTAGGATGGGCACTACCGGAGTCATAGAACCTTCAGCTGAGTTCCTTTTTGATACAGGCAGTAAACCTTTGTCCCCCAGCAAACTGGATACCATTGAACTAGTGGTGAACATGTGAGTGGGCAAGTGGCCCACAGCTTTCTCCCCCAAAAGCCTGCTGCCACAACCCAACATCATATTCTGCCTAAAGTAACTACCTCATTATTCCTAAAGATAAGGCTGGATCTACCTAGGAATTCACATATCTACCTTGGCACTGAAAAAACAACAACACATAAGCTCTTTGGGATGTAAAGCCTTGAGGGTTTGATAGAATACTTGAAGCAGCTCCATTTAGTTCTTCCTCCCTTTCCTGTTACTCTACTTCCTTCCTGCAAAGTATTGGGAGAAAGGTGGGCGATAATAAGAATCAGAGAGTCCCCATTGTTTGTTTTTCTTGTATGCCTTCAAGACATTTCTGAATTATGGCAACCCTAAGTCAAACCTATCATGGGATTTTCTTGGCAAGATTTGTTCAGAAGAGGTTTGCCATTACCTTCCTCTGAGGCTGAGAGAGTGTGACTTGCCCAAGGTCACCCAGTGGGTTTCCAAAGCTGCTGCTTTATTTGACAGAGGGGATCAGTTGCATTAGCCTCTCAGGCTGAGGCCAGCCATCAACACAAAACAATACACATGCAAATCATTCCTGCATTCCCAGGCTCACACAGTATATATACACCCAATCGTTCCAGGCAAAGCATTCTCTGAAGATGCCAGCCACAGATGCTGGCGAAACGTCAGAAAGAAACTCTGCTAGAACATGGCCACATAGCCTGAAAAACCCACAAAAAACTATGGATACCAGCCATGAAAACCTTCGACTTTACATTGGGATCAGTTGAGCCTTTACCACTAGTGGAAGGAGCAAACAATAATGCACCTGAATTTGCACTTATCACCTATTTTTTTACTATTTCTTCCCACTGAGTTAAATGAGGCTTATGCTCAAATAAATGTGCACAGAAATATATCCTGAATGATCAGCCTGGCTGCAATGACAGTGATCTTCTGCCATCCTGAACATTGCTTACTCTGCTCTGTTACCTAGTCTGCTGTCTTGGCATTCTATAATGTACACACTCACCTCACAACATATCCTGAATTCATTATCATCCATTTGCTTCCTTCTAAGTGTAAAGAGAAAAATCATACCAATATAAACCTTAGGAAATCTGGTGGAAAACATGTTAATCTGTGTACAGGATCACCATTGTGTACAGGTCAGCAGGATAAAAGCAGTAGGAATGAAAACAAGGCATATCCAAGAAAGATCAGCTCAGTCCAGGCTAGACAAACATTATGTTGGACAAAATACACTATTTGTTTCAGAATGTTTGTCTCCACATATTTTTGATTGTTTGAAAAATTTGACTAGAAGCACTATTCTTCAAATTGGGGCAGCTTGAACTATGCAAGTTCAGGCTCTGATATATTCAAATTGATAGAGTGAGATGTTATCACTAGTCAGACAGTAGATGAATGAAATTTAATACATTGCAAATAAACCTTAACTCGGGCTTTTCTTCCCTTGCATTACCAACAAGCTAAGTTTGTGCTTCCATTATAGTGCTGGCCAAACATTGGACTGTCATAATGTATTGGCCCCTTCCCCACCTGTCAAACACACATAGTAAAATACTTTTAAAAGCCTATAGTTGTTATTTAACTGCTAGCACATTGCCTTGTGCTGCCTGAAGTTACATTGCTTCATCCTTTTCAAATGGAGAGCCAACTTTGTCCACTTAATAAGGTCAAAGAATATTAGTTACTTCAAGAGCCTGGAAATACATAAAAACTGGCTTTTTCTAATACTTATCAGACCTTGGAACTATATAATAGCTAATACTTTTTTTAAAAAAGCTTCATATCTACCAATACAAGCCTGCATAATTTTAGGATTCTAGAAGAAAGACTTTTGTCAGTCCTACCACCATTATAGGCACATTTGGTGAGGATTTGAGAAAGCTTTTTCTCAGTGGCTGCTCCCAAACTGTGGAACTCCCTGCCTTGGGAAGATGGGATGGTCCCCTCTTTGCTCTCATTTGATCAACAGACAAAGACTTTTCTGTTCATGCAGGCCTTTGAAAACTGTTTTTCTAATGCAGAAAGGCTTTGGTGTGTTGCATTTTTATCATTATAATGGCTTTTAAACATTGTTTTATATTAATGTTTTTAATATAATTGTTTAATTGTTTTTAACTTTTGTATTATCCATTGTTTTAACAGCATTTTGTGTTCTATTGTGAACCACCCTGGGTCTCACACTGAAAGAAAGGCAGGATATAAATTGAAAAGCAGAAATAAATATATTATTAGTGGGACACTCTATCCTTGCAGAGAGGACACTAAATTGTGATTAGTAAAATTATGTAAAAGTATATCCTACAGCACAGCTTTGTTTTGGGAGATGAGACATTTCCCCATAGAGGGGGATGGATGTTCTTGGAAAGAAGTGAAGTGAGCTTTAAAATGATATCATTTGTGGTCACAAATGTCTAAGACTTGGCTTTCCACATTTTACTTTATTTTCCCCTCTGCATGTAGAGTGTGTCATCTGGAACAAGAGGGATTCTTCTGTGTATGAAACTCCTCTACATCCTTTGGAACCTTATTTTTCCAGAATTCCATATTCTATAGAAAACTGCCATTGGGAGAGGAAATGTTCCTCTTCAGATGATAAACACCCATCCTGCCTAGAGAGTCATGGAACTGAACTAAGAAGAAGGATGAGGCTGTCATGTTTCTCCTTATTCCATGTTTAATAAACCCAGAAATGGAACACTTGAACACTTAAGATGGACTTAAGAGACTGGTGGGTATTACAAAATCCATCATGTTATAGCAAAACCACCTCTTCCTAGAAATGATATTTCCACACAAATGCATTGTTTATTTGTAATTAAAATAATACCATGTTATATATATATTTTAAAAATCATGAAAAGACAAATCCATTTTATCTCCACTAGGTCTTCTTTTCTCCCTGATGCAATATACCAGAGTCCCTTCAGTTCTGCTTTATGCTCCTCCATCTATCTCACTGGAATAACCAGTTGCTAAGGTCATTGCACTGAACTCCCTCTTCTTTTCTCTCAAAGCAAATGCCAGATGTACTTAGTAAAAGGGGAGAAGGGACATATTCCCTTGATGCATTTCAGAACTTGCTTATTTATCTTGGTAAATGGAATAACCCCTGTGGTAACCTCCACTGTTCTTGGGGCTTGACCCCAGACAGTTTTGCAAAATAGGCTGGTCAATCATGATCTTCATCTTGTTGCATGGTGGCAGGGAGAAGAGCGAAACCTTCTGTCACTAATTCCCTTCTGCCCACAGGCAAAGCCTCTCCACCCAATTAACTAAAACACTTGACTGCATTGGAGGAATGCAGGACTCTCACAGGCTCCTACTCTGACTTACTATATAGGCATGCAACCTGCACCTGATTAACTCTACTATACCAGGCCTGTGGGGGGAAAAATAACTAAAAGAAGTGTGTTTCTTTGCCTCTTGCTTTCCACTCCTCCGCTTTCCTCAAAAAGTCTGGAAAAGTAGCAGAACTGTTTTGGAATAAATAACAATTGTCCTGACTAAGCAAAAATCTAAGATATTCTGTGCATTAACAGATCCATTCTTTATATGAACCAACCTATCAAGACAGTGTTGTGTCAGTAGTGCAGTATACACAACAAACCAGCAACCACTGGAGTGCTTGACCAACAACTTAATGTAATACTTTCTAAGAGCAGAAGGAGGACTTCCTGTAATTCAACTGAGATACTATTTTATTTGTCGCTTGCGGTGTATGAGAAAAGATGGGGTAGAAATTCTCAGCAAAATATGAAGACCCATAGACTCAAGCTTACCTTTTTTTAAAAGAAGAAATCCAACATGTTTCAGATAACTTCTTGAGGATGCTTAAACAAATCAACGAACAACTAGAGCAATTTTACCAATATGGATCAAACAACTGCTTCTCTGTGTGTCCTTAACATGCGTGCCAATGAATACTAGGTGGTGTAAGCTATATTTCAGAGGAAGGAACTGCCAAACCACCTTTGAGTATCCCTTACCTAAGAAAACCCAGTGATATTCATGGGGTTGTCATAAGTCCACAGAGGACTTGAAAGTCACACACACACACACACACACACACACACACACACAGAGAGAGAGAGAGAGAGAGAGAGAGAGAGCTTATTGCCTTTAATGAGAACAATTCAGGATGGAGAGCTAATGAACTGCCCCATTTTGAAAAGTAATGTATCCTTTACTCTGCACTATTTAACATGAAGAACAGAAATGAACTTCTGCCTATTCCCAGTTTTGTTTTGTTTTTGTTTCTTTTTTTGGGGGGGAGGGGGCTTTCAACAATTAAGGAATGGGGCTGGAATCACTGCATTTGGAATTAAGCAGAAGGCTCAAGATAGTAGTCAGGATACTGACTACTATAGAAGATAATAGAACTATTTCAAGTCATGTTAATAACCACAAAGAGTTAAGCAGGTGTTATATGAAACAAAGAACTTTATTCAAACAACCTTGTACTAAACTCCTAACCCCTTTTGTTCCCACTACTTTGACCATGTATTGTCTGACTGAGCTGCTCAATAGGTTTCTCTTCCTGACTACTATCCTGAGCCTTCTGCTTAATTCCAAATGCAGCGATTCCAGCCCCATTCCTTAACTGTTGAAAGCCTCCCCCCCCTCCAAAAAGAAACAAAACAAAACAAAACAAAACTGGGAATAGGCAGAAATTCATTTCTGTTCTTCATGTTAAATAGTGCAGAGGAAGCCCTACTACTTTGATTTGTGAATTCCCACTTCTGGAGGTTCCCACACTAGTCAATTTACTCTTTGGGAGAATCACAGAAAGTCTGGAGGGGCAGAGGATGACAGACTTTGGCCACCCCTGCCTTCACAAAACCAATGAGCTCAGGTTTTTCTGGTGGATGGATCAGTCCCTTTCCAGATCATTTCATTAAAACATCAATATTGCCCCATTTCGAGAATAATCAGTGATTTAAAAATAATTGGCGTGAAAACACATGTTTAAATATGTATTTAAATAGCTTGAATCCTATTGCTAGTCCCACCCTGGATTAACCAATTAAATCAATGGGATTTACATAAGTGTTATGTCAACATTCAGTGTTTCAGTCTGCTTTAGTTGGAACAATCAACAATATTGAGACCAATATCTGTTTATGAAGAGATACCGATTTCTGTTTTTCAAAACTATGTTTGTATAAATATATATTCACCTTGAAATATTTATTTTTAATCATGCTGTACTTCTGAATGTGTGATAATATTTTTCCTTAGTCACAGGACCCTAAAATGCAGCAATAAGTAGTTACAGAGATTATCTTCCCTCTTCACTTTTATTCAAAAAGTGTGAAATGGCACATAACTAGCTGAACTAGTTGTTTCCAAGTTTGGATAGTGACTGCTATCAACCAAAAAGGTTAGCATCTAATTTGTTAAACATCACTGGGAACTAAAAGTAACATTCCAAAATAAACACAAGGTGTTTATTTGCTGAAAGAATCTCAGAAAGAGGCGGGGGGGGGGGGGCTGCACTTCCCATGTCCCTGTTCCAAGATGTTCTATTTAACTGACACGTCTGTTATCCACAATAATATGTAACATATCCACACATGCTGTTGTTTATAGCTATGAATCCAAGCTATCAAAATGCCATGTGATGCTTTTTATTATCTGGCCTAGGGAAACATTGTCAAATATAGTATGTGTCACAGTATTGTCTCTACCGGTAACTATTTGTTAAAAGTGCACTTAGGTGGTGCTTACGAATCAGTAATATATAACGACATTTTAAAAAGAAAAATGTCAATGCATTGAGAGGTGGTGGTGGGAGGGAACAAAATGGAATAATCTCTTTTATCTACATTTCAATCATTCACCGCTCTACCGAGTATCTGTTAATCTCACCTGAGCATGTTGCTCTTTGCACCACTACGATGACTTCTCAGAACAGAAAGTTGTTTGCTTATTCTTTATGCTACATAGGTTCCAACAATACCACAGGCCCAAGAGCAGTAATGCAGCTTTTATTACAGGAGCTGCCAGGCAACATAAATAGACCTATTCCATCATGACTCATAAATGCCCCAAACTGTAGCCTGTATCCTCAATCTGTGCAGCTCTCCACCCACTCCTGCTACTAGCCTACTTGCCTTCTTTGTGTTTTCATGCCTCCAGATTACAGCCTTGACACAAGCATCCTGCTTCTTTTGAGAACAGACTGCTCATTAAAGAAAAGACTGTGACTGATTTATTTAAGTAGCCCTAGGGCTAGCATTGCTAGTTCCTTTAAGATTTTATCTATAGGCTATCCCAGCTACTTCATCCAACAAATAGCTATCATCATTTCTTCAAGGCTGAACAACTTCTCCAGGTAGAAGCAAAGGAATCAGAGTATAGTTTAGTGTCAATTGATTTTTGTTTATGCATTCTACCCCACTCCATGGAAATACTGGACCCACCACCACTACCACCACAACCACCATCCTGTCATCTTGATGCCTCTGCTTTCCCAGTGGAACATGTACAAAAGGGGTAGCTTTGCATGTATAGTTAGAGTAAGTGTTCTACATGATTAAGAACCCTACATAGCAGATTCTCTATTTTGTGGGGGCATCTATGAACAGCTATCAGGAGTTCTTTGATTGTATTTTCCTGCATGGCAGGGATTGGATGGCCCTTATGGTCTCTTCTAATTCTGGTTCTATGATGTAGCTGTATAACATAGGCCCAGTACAGATTAGGAGAAGGGGTCGGCCAGAGTATTGTTGCCATGGCAACTGCATGGCCGCGACAACGATCCGCTGGAAAAAGGAGCTCCAAAATGGAGCTCCTTTCCCTCAATGCCACCAAGGCACCATTTGCGCCCTGGGGTGTCGCGGTGACGTGTCTTGTGTGCCACACCATTTGGACATGTCGCAAAAGACACGTCATGGATGCATGCGCTGTATGGATGACACTGCGTCAAGATGGCACTTCCCATATGTACTAGGGTTCGAGAGCATGTGGTTGCTGCATGTTCCTGATCCCTAGTATTGGCAGTGCCACACCGCTTTTTGCCTATGTGTACCGGGCCTTAGGTTCTGTTTTATAAGCATCATTGTGACTTATGAATTGAAATCCTGCTTACACATGTGTAACATCCCTACACAAGCAGTTGGACATTCTTGTGTGATGCACAATTTCTATGTTCATTTCAAGATCACAAATGAGGAACTGTGCAGGCAGACTTGTACCACATGCAGATGGACATTCTCAGTGGATGTTTATTCATCTAATCCTGCTGAAGTTGGTGATAGTACTACACTGATAGTGCATCCAGTTGCACATTAGGTTGCACAATAGTGCCATTCAGAACAAGAGTTGCATAGTGCTGGTAGCACATAACATGTATACATGTGGAGATTTACATTGTGCACCTCTTACATAGGATACCAGCCCTGGATGTCACAGATAAGTTCAGGAGTTTTCTCTGTTAAGGGACAGGACACAGCACAGCAATGTTGTCAGGAGCAAGTGAATTAATGGTTGTGTCATGTTTCCCATACAGATATCTAACATGGGCATAGAGTGATTCTTCAAATGCCTTATTATGCTATTTATCCAAAGATGAGTTCTAAAAGTCTTGACAGTCATGCAAAATCTCTGTCTCTCTGTCTCTTTCTCTCTCTTTGAGCAAATTATTCTTCTCTGTGCAACAAGTTAATTTAATATGTGGGCAAAAGGATTTTGGTTCAAAAGAATATGCATAAGAACTGCAATTGCATGCATGTTCATTTGCTCGTCTCTTCTCTGATATTGTTAAATTGTTACACTTGCCCAGCAGCTGTACTATTTTCATTAACACATGTATTTGAATTAAACCACATTCCATTAAACAACAACAAACTAACAATTTGAAGAGAAAAGTTGAATAACATGAAATAAAAGAAACATCTGCAAAATTTAGCAATGATATTCTCCAGCCTCCTTTGTAAGTATGCAACACAATTGCCTGCACCCTGTGATTGCCTACTGTTTAGTGACAATGGGGAAATATGATTATTACTTCTTTTTTCCCCCCTTCAAAAGTCTTGCACTTAAACTGCTTTGTATAAAAGCAAAGAAACCCATCAGGGTATACATGTGATTTCAAAGTCTATTATCATTGATTCTCCAGGTGCATTACAAAAGTGTTTCCTTTCCACTTGAAATATGTTCTCCTTGTTTCAAAGTTATGTGGTTTAATTTTATTTTCTAAACAAACTTTGTATTAAAAATATCTTTCTGACAAAAAGTGCAGAAAATGGGTAGAGGTGTGAATTCAGGACAATCTTTTTAAGATTTAAAAAATTTAAAAAAATTGCTACATAGGCCTACAACTTCTCACACATAGAAGTATATGCTGTGGTAATGTCAGGAGCTGCATCATGCATGTTGCCTGACATGGGTTTGAATGTTAATACAGCACGCCCGCGTCATGCACGAATGCATTTTATATGACTTCCAACGTACGTGGAAGCTGCTTGGAGAGGGAAACAAGCCATCCCGCCACATGCAAGGGCCCCATTATTTCCTATGGGGCTCGAGCATAGGCAGATTTTCCCTTACGTGGGTGGATCCAGAAGAATAATGATGGGATATGTAGTGTGGTGTTAACTGCAAGGAATTGTTGACCACATTCCTTTTTGCTGAAAGAAAAAAGAGAAGAAAGTTGTGCATCATTCTAGACTCCCAAATGTTATTTGCCTGGGAACACAGTTGGAGGTAATAGGAACCAAGAGAAATAACATTCTTTTGCTTTTGCAATGAATGACCAACTACCAGCTATATGAAATTAGTGTATGCTTTCCTAATGCTTGCTGGTCAGTTCTGTCAACAGAATCTCTACTTACGGAATAAAGGTTTTCTGGGTTTTGCTACTGAAGTCTAGATTTGTGACCTAAGGGTGCCACTGGACTTGATTAGTAATTCCTAGGACTGTACCCCTGCCATATGCATAAATAGCCACTTATTAGGCCACCAGAATATGGCATGATCCTTGTCAGGAATAAACTCTTCTAGAACATGGCCACATAGCCTGAAAAACCCACAAAAAAGTATGAATGCCAGCCGTGAAAGCCTTCAATTTCACATTGATCCTTCTAAGTTTACATGTCAAATGGAAGGGCCTACTAGGTGTCCTTGCTGTAACGCTTTACTTTCCCTATATAAGTTATCTTATATAGCACAAAACAAGAGATACAAGGGTTGCCACCCAAATTTAGAATCATAGAATGTTGGAAGGGCCACCAAGTCCAAGCCCCTGCCATGCAGGAAAAAACAATCAAAGCACTCCTGACAGATGGCCATCCAGCCTCTGTTTAAAAACCTCAAACAAACGAGACTCCACCAGTGTCTGAGGCAGCATGTTCCAATGCTGAATGGCTCTTACCATCAGGAAGTCCTTCCTAATGTTGAGGTGTAATCTCTTTTCCTTTAGCTTGAATTCATTGCCTTGGGTCCTAGTATCTGGAGCAACAAAAAAACAGTCTTGCTCCATTCTCAATATGACACCCTTTCAAATAGTTAAACATAGCTATCATGTCATCCTTTAACCTTCTCTTCTCCAAGCTACCTATACCCAGGTCCCTGAGCTGCTCCTCATAGGTTTTGATTTCCAGACATTTCACCATTTTGGTTATATTCTAGATAGGCTTCAGCTTGCTAACATCTTCCTTAAATTGTCACGACCATAACTGGAAGAAATATTCCAAGTCAGGTCTGACCAAAGCAGAATAGAGTGGGTACTATTACTTCCCTCAATGTAGACTCTGTATTCCTATTAATGCAGGCTAGATTTGCATTGGCTTTCTTAGCTGCTGCATCACATTGCAAATTCATGTTCAACCTGTGGTCTACTAGGAGTCCTAGATTCCTTTCACATGTACTGTTGTCAAGCCAGGTGTCCCCCATCTATATCTGTGCATTTTATTTTTGTGCCATAAGTGTAGTACTTTACATTTTTCTCTGATGAAATTCATTTTGTTAGTTTTGCCCCAGCTTTCTAATCTGTTAAGGTCATTTTGAATTTTGATCCTCTCCTTTGGGGTAATAGCTACTCCTCTTAATTTGGTGTCATCTGAAAATTTAATAAAGCATGCCCTCTGTTCTTTCATGCAAGTCACTGATAAAGATGTTGAATAGCACTGGACCCAGGACAGAACCCTGTGAACTTCACTGTTCACTTCTCTCCAGGATGAAGATGAGCTATTACTGAGCAACCTTTGGGTTTGGCTGTTCAACCAATAATAATAATAATAAAAAAAAACACCTAATAGTCACATTGTCTAGCCCACGTATTGGTAGCTTGTCTGCAAGGATATCATGGGGGTTCACCCCAAATAAAATCCACAGAAATTAAAGCCAATCTGATAGCACAAAACAATAAAACACTGCCAAATGCAATTTGTTTTAGACAAATGTTTCAGACAAAAACTGGTTTTTGGATGTGTGGAAAATCCACTGCCTACTCTCCTGTCAAGAAAATTTGCTAATATTCCCTAAATTCTCCAGACTTCAATAATTCATCTACTTTACCTGGAGAAAAAGCAACTACCAAGTCTACTTTGAATTTTTCTACCTTTCCTTAGATTGTCATGAAATTTTGTCCAAAACCTTTATCTAAAACAGACCATTGAAACAGGTAGACCTTTGGATGAAGAGGGGGAAATGACTTGTTGAAACTAACTCCACTTGCAACTTTCAATAAAGTGTTCTGTAAAGAAAATGCAAATTTATGAAGTGTTCCTATATTTCCTGACAATCATCAATTACTAATCTGCTGGATTAAAGCTGATCTTGTTACAATCTGGAAATTTCCAAGAATCCTGTCAGCTTCTCGTGGGAGAACAAGAACCAGATGAAAAAGTGTGATCAAAACATTTTGCCTGCACTAAAATGTTGAGAAACATGTCAGTCTGAGAGATGTGTGAAGTGACCTCTTTAAGGAAAAATAGCCCAAGTCCCCAAATCTAAATCATTTTGTTCTATCATTTATAGCTGGAATTTGTCACAGAGAAATCATTAATACAGAAATTGAACAGGGTATGAATAAATACTGGAAACCTTGGGCGCAATTGCTACAGATTTGATGAAGAAAGTACAAACAGAAATTGAAATATGTGAAGGAGGGGGGAATACTTTCCTAGAAGTGTTGAAAGTAAAATCATCTTTGTTTTTCATTCCATATTTGTCCATGGTACACATGTATAAATTGAAGATACATGATGATGCTGCAGTCTTGTTGAAAGACACATATGGTAACCCAGAATTTCTCCTGTAGCTGATGGACTATCATTCCTGACTCCTTCCCAGTCCTTTCCGCTTTGGGGGCAAAATGGCTTATCATGGTCCTTTAAGGGTACTATTAGCCATGATGGGTCATTTTGCCCCCAAACTGCCTCTCTCTTGCACATGCACACATGCACACACTTAGAGTTATGCAGTGCTCTGTGTCCTGTGGTGTATCTGTCCTCTTGGTCCTTGAATGCAACCCATTCCACTCTAGCTGGACCACCATGGATCCCTATGTTCAGTTTGAGTTTCATCAAAGAAAAAGACAGAATATATATATTGGTCTGACTGTTGTATCTGATGTCAATCAGAGTTTTCTGCAATTCTTTTTGAGGTTCAACCCCCTTTTTAAAGTTCAAAAATTCAAAAACTCAGTCAAAGATAACATTCAAATTAGAAGGGAAAAAGAGAGAGTACACACGCACCAGCAACAATGATAGCTCAGTTTTATAATCTTCTATGCTTAAAACTGAGATATACATTTTACAGGTAAACCTGAGTTAACAAAGGCCTTGTCTGCACTGACTAGGATACTCCAGAGGAAGCCTGAAGTGTCCTGGCCCCACAGCTGCCCTGACCTTTTGTTTATTACCCCATTTCCTACATTACTGCACCACCATGGCTGTCTGCATGGGCCTCCCAGTGTGTCCACCACTGCCATGGGTCTCTCTCTTCTGAAGACAGAATGAGGTGCTCAATGATAATCATGTGCATTCTAACCTAAGAACCTATCTAAGGGATCGCCTGCTTCCATACAATCCGCCCTCTACCCTCAGGTCCTCTGGGAGGAATTTATTACAGCCCTTAAAGACCAGGTTGACAGCGACCTCCCAGAGGACATTCTCTGCAGCTGCTCCGAACTTATGGAATGGCCTGCTGGACAAGATCTGTCAAATCACCAATCTAGAGAGCTTTAAAAAGGCCAGTAAGACAGATCTCTTCCGGCAAGCCTTCCCGGAATAAATGCTCAGCCACAAATAAGACTTCCTGTCTAGTGAACTCTGCCCATGATGATTTTTATTTAGCTTAGTCAGTTTTAATATGTAGTTTTTAATCTTACATTGTTTAATCTTGTTTTAAGGGGGGCATTATGTATATATGGCTGTATTTTAACCTGTTGTAAGCCGCTTTGATTGCCTGGCAAAAAGCAGGATAGAAATAAAAATTATTATTATTATTATTATTATTATTATTATTATTATTATTATTTATTAACAAGTGACCATAGCAGCAGCAAAAGTACTGGCTGGCCCATCAAGATGCTTGTTCAAACTACAGTGTTGGCACAAAAATGGAGGGCTCTGGATGTTCCCAGAACATCTGGAGCAAAAGGTTATTTCAATTTGTTTTATCCTTGTTACACCCCAGTTCTGGTGCAGGGCATGCTAAACACCATCTAGACTGCCTGTACCAGAACTGAGGTTTATGCCATACATTGCCTGAACAGGATGGTGCCAGAATGTGGGCATGGGGTGGGGGAGGGGGGACAGGTGGATAGACCTTTTGGTCCATGCACACAAACTCTAGGCCAATAGTTCCTGGAAATTACATCTTCAGAAACATTGATATTAGAGACAGAAATAACATGGAAAGAGTAGGGCTAGTTTCCCAAACCAAAGTAGCTAAATAAATAAAGAATAGTTCAGCATGAGTCCTGTGAATGTGAATTAAGCAATTCTGACTAGGACTGTTGGGGAGTTACAATCCAGCATCACATAGAGCACAATAGATTGCCAGCCATGATTAACAAAATCTTTGTAGTTTTCACAGTTTTTGTAAAGATCCAAAGAATTCAAGGTAAATGGTCTTAGGACTGTATCCCAAGTTTTTTATTCTCTGCAGGTGTGTGTGTGTGTGTGTGTGTTTGATTCTTCTGCATGCCATTAAGATAAAGGTCCACAGTGTTTCCTTGTTAGACAGAGGTTTCTGCATGATGCAACTTTTATAAATATTTTTATATTCAAGAGATGGCAAAAAACAAAGTTCTATGTTCAGTTGCCATAGTTCTCCAGAGGAGCTGCTCTCTTTTGTAGCTATAATAGAAATATAATGCTCTTGGAGATTTCTCCTGTGCAAAACACAATTGAACCAGGCTGTAAAAACTCAAAGGATTTATCAAGCCTAGTCTGGTGTGATTCAAGTGATGATGTTACCATCACCTACTTTGGGAAGAGACAAAAGAATGGTATGTCAAGTATTGAAATAAAATGTTTAATCAGTTCCAGCCAGTACTGGCTTAAACTGTGATAATTCAATGATTTTACAGTGAAATTGGAAAATAAATAATAGTATCTTGCAAAGAACCTAAGATGATTTATGTGAAACCAAACCCAAGTTTCAAAGATATCCAAGAGCTATATTTTGTGGAATGGGGTAGTATAAAAAGGAAGAAGAAATCAGTTTAACAATGCAATCCTCTGCATGTCTAATCAGAAGTTAACATCATTGAGTTTAATGGGATTTACTCTGAGTAATTTAACAGAACATAAACTGCATGGCAAAGTTATTTTATTTTATTTATATCCCTTTCTTCCAACATGAAACCCAAGGCAGCTCACACTATAAGTTAAAACAAAATACTACTACAGTTGGGAAAGGGAAGACATTTCATGAACTCTTTTTTTCCTCGAATCCAGGTCTCACTTTCATATTTTCTTTAATTAAATCACTATTTCTTGGCAGCTATAGTTGCAGACTGATAAAATAACAAGATAAAGCTCAGTGAAATTTTGTGGATAACATAAGTCTAGGGGTGGAGATGATGAAGACATTTGATTATTCCCCATCATTCCATCTTTGCTTTCATCTACTCCCCTCCCCCCCTTCACATCTGAAGCACGGTGAGCATGTGTGGAGTTGGTAGATGAAGTGAGGATTCTAGGTCACTCCTGCATTCCTTTGCACCAGACAGTTCCAACTCTACTTTTTCCTATTGCTTCATCATTCCCTTCTGTTACTCCCCCCACCCCACCCCTAGAAACCCATCTAGAGCTAGTTTGCAGTGTATGTTCTCCCACTTGTTCATATACATGACAACTCAGGGGTCTTATATTCTAGGCAGAGCACTTACTTAGCATGCAGACCATCTCAGTTTTCATTCCCAGGATCTTGTATCAGATACTTTCAAGAAATCCTGTTTGTTTTAGACAGTCAGAGAGACTTGATGTGTGGATTAACTAGAAAAGCCATTCTCCTGGTATAATCCCAGTTCTTGGCAATGTTTCATTCCCTCTTCCCATAGACTCAATTAAATCTGATTTCAATCTAATCATTTAAGCACTTGAACCAATCCTTTAAAAACAAACAAATCACAACTTCCGGTTGGGCATGGCATCCCTCTGAGATGTCTTTCTGCATAGAGACAGAGAGGCAGCTCAGATCAGCAGGAGGCATGAGCTGAAGGTGATTCATTTTCAGCTCAAAATATCCTCTAGATATAGGGGACTCAGAGAAGCCGATTGTGGGTCCGTTCCAGCGACCTATTCCTTGGATAAAATCAGATTCAGCGGACAAGGAGAAGAGACACTGAAGGGACTGAAAGGCACTGCCTTGCAGCATCTACCCATCCTAGAAGCCAGGACGCCACCCCAATTTTTAACCCTTGGGAAACGTCAAGAAATATAATTAAATATTTTCTAAAGTTGAACTTTCTTTTGAATATTTGTCTGAGTAATAGTTCTCCAACACTTATTTGCATGAGGAAACTAAATTTATTTGGATAAGAAGAGATATATTCCAAGTGGAGAAATAAAAGAATACTCCAGGAATTGTAAAATTAATATTTGATTTAATGGGCTAATGTAAAGTTTGGAAAAAAGATTGAAGACTTGCAAAATTTGCATGAAAAATGTTAGCCCAGGAGCTCAAGGTATAGAAGGGGTTAATTGGATGCTTAACAACAGGAAGAGAAGTCACTATTGATCTGGATCTAAATGCCAAAGCGTTTGTGACATGGGGAAATTTTGAGGTTGAGAACAGAGTGTTTATAGAGGACAGTGGAACTGGACGGTACCAGAGCAGAGTGGAGCATGGAGAATGGAGAATGGAAGACAACAGTGAGATCGAGAATACTGCTGGACCAGACAGTGGGACTGGACAGGACCAGAGCAGTGCAAAGCATGGAGGACAGCGGCGAGACTGAGATGGGAGGGGAGGCCAGAGAGAGGACAGTGGGACCGGACAGGAGCAGAGTGGTGCGGAATGTGGAGGATGGCAGCAAGACTGAGAGTGAGGAGAGGCCAGAGAGAAGACAGCAGGTCCAGATGGGAACAGAGTGGTGCAGAGCGTGGAGGACAGTGGTGAGACTGAGAGTGAGGAAAGGCCAGAGAGAGCACAGTGGGACCAGATGGAACCAGAGCAGCATGGAGGGTGAAGGACTTCAGCGAGACTGAGAGTGAGGAGAGGACAGAGAGAGGACAGTGGGATCAGACGGGACCAGAGCAGCATAGAATGTGGAGGACAGCAGTGAGATCACGAGTGAAGGGGCCAGAGAGTGGCCAGCGGGACTGGACAGGACGAGAATGGCATGGAGCGTGGAGGATAGCCACAACACTGAGAGTGAAGAGAGGCCAGAGAGAAGACAACAGGACCGGATGAGACCAGAGAGGTGTAGAGCATGGAGGACAGAGGTCAGATAGTGAGTGAAGAGAGGCCAGAGAGAGGACAGCGGGACCAGAGTGGAGTAGAGTGTGGAGGATGGCAGTGAGACCAAGAGTGAGGAGAGATCAGAGAGAGGATTGTGGAACTCGATGGAATCATAGAGGAGTAGAACGTGGAGGACAGCGGCAGGACTGAGAGTGAGGTGATACCAGAGAACAGCAGGAATAGACGAGATTAGAAGAAGTGCAACGTGGAGGACAAGAGCGAGAATGGGATAAAAAGAAGAGATTAGAAAGAGGACAGTGAGATTGGATAGAATCTGAGTGAAATGGAATACAAAGGTCATTGATGAGATTGAAGGAATAAAAAAAATTGCTTAGAGAATAACAACATTGGGAAGAGTGTTATGGAATAATAGCAGTCTCGTAGAAAAGTGATTTGATAAAATTAATAGTGTTGTATTAGAAATAACCCTTAAATGCAATGATAAGCTGGTAAACAAATAAATAAGTTCACTGACAGAAGAACAAAGAAAAGAATTAAATTTAAAAAAAATCACGAAACAGGAAATAATAGACATGTTAAAGAAATTTAAATTAGGAAAATCACCCAAACCAGATGGTTATATCCCAGAATATTACAAGACTTTTTACCAAAATTAATAAAACCTTTGCAATGTGTAATGTGGGATAAACAAGAACATGGACGAATGCTAACATTACCATCATCCCCAAAGAAAATAAAGATTTATTAGACCCAAAAAATTACCGTCCAATCTCCTTACTAAATTGTGATTATAAAATATTTGTAGGTATTCTGGATCAAAGATTTAAAAATTTATTGTCAAATTGAATACATGAAGATCAATCAGGCTTTCTCTCAAATAGATTAATTAAACATAATATCAGAAATTTATTAATCTTAATTGAACTACTTGAGAAGAATATAGATAAAAATTGGCTTTATTATTTATCGATGTGGAGAAGGCTTTCAACAATATTAATGGGGAATTTACGAAGACAGTTTTGAAGAAAATGGAGACTGGACTAAATTTAGAAAATTGGATAGAGAAGATATATGAGGCACAAGAGGCTGCTTTAATAATAAATGGGGAAAAACAGAGAATTTCAAAAAACAGAAAGGCGTTAGGCAAGGGTGTCCTCTTTCACCCTTACTTTTCATTACCATAATGGAGGTATTGAATAACAACATCAGAGAAAATAAGAAAATGGAAGGTGAAAAGTTAAAAATATGGAGTATAAACTACAAGCATACGCTGACGATTTGATGTTATCTATTGCAAACCTCACTTCCGGGCCATGACGTGTGGACGCACAGCGTCCGTTACGTCAAAATGGTGGCGGCCGTGTGGAACGGCCGCCGCCATTTGTTACGGACTCTGCCCTTTTTTCAAAATGGGACATCCTAAGAACGTCCCTTATGGCAGTCTGTAACCTGCCTATGTTTATAATAAATCTCTGTATAAAATCAAAAAGATTTGTGTTGCAATTAATTTTAGTTAACTTCCTTTTGGACTATATTGAACTTTCTTCTTGACTGTCTGTCTGTGATTCCTCTTATGTTAGTAAATATTTGTCATGGCCAGCCAAGATGAGCTCTCGGAGGATGAGGAGGAGGATGAGCCTCCTCCAGAGCAAGGGCTGATTGAGGCTACGCCAGGTGTTAGTTCTGCTCTGCCAGGCCCCAGCTGTGCTTCCCCAGTCCCAGAGCAGGAGGTCCAACCAGGTCCTAGTGCTGAGGAAAGGCCTTCTATGGTGCCACAGCCTAGTGGTGATTCAGGAGATGAGGCATGCCTGCAAGTACCTTCTTATCAAGAGAGAAGGGCCGAGAGTGCTTGCAGGCGCAGATCCAGGAGGATTGCAGAAAGACAGTTAGCAAACCAGCCTCAGGTGGCTCGAGGGAGAGCTTCCCTGATTTAAGTGGAAGAGAGGCTTGAGTTGGTTGCTAGAGTTTATTGCATGAGCCCTTGGTGTGATTGCTGTCGCTCTAGCTCCAGACATCTTGTTACCTTGCTACCTTGACCTCGGACCGGACCTTTGTTATCTCTTGGCTATTGTGACCTCGGACTGTTTTTGACCATGCTGCTTTCTGGCTTCCTGACTTCGGCTCGTCTTTCGGCACGCTTGACTTTCTGCAACCCCGACACTGGCTTGTTTCCTCGGCTTGCTCTTTGACTGCTTCTCCACAAGGTTTGTTTTGCCTACAAGTGTTGGCTGCAGGCTTGGTTATCAGCATAAGTCAGAGATTGCTGGCAGCAATCCCGGACAATATTTGCAATTTCTTATTCTTATTGAATTGTTCATGACTTTTATTTTCTAATTTCTTTTATTAGAATTTTATTTTAAAGAAATACTTAAATGTTCTTTGGTTAGATTTTTTTCAAGAATTAGTTTTCTGATTACATGTAGATTATTTATCAATAATGATTAGACTTGGCCATTACTAATTCCAATAATTTTATTGCTTTCCTCTGTTTGATTTGATGAGTTATCCCTTATCTAGGTCCATACTTTCTTTTAACTTTTAACTATCTTCTCATTTTTCAATTATTTTGCACAGAGTATCCTGGTAGCTGTCAGCATATAGAGTAGTATTCTTCTCTATTTCTTCTCAATATGAGTATTTATCTTATTGGTTATGTTTAAGGGATACAGTTGTGGACTAAGTGGAATTCTCTATTGGATTATTTCTGTTATTTGACCATGAATCCCTTTCTTTTCTTTTCTTTTCTTTTTCTTTCTTTTCTTTTTTCTCTTCTCCATGGTACAAAACATGGCAGCAAGACTAATCACAGGTACTTCCTGGAACGATCATGTAACACCTGTTCTGAAATCCCTTCACTGGCTGCCAATCAGTTTCCGGGCAAGGTACAAAGTGTTTGTGATTACCTTTAAAGCCCTACATGGCTTGGGTCCAGAATACTTAAGGGAATGCCTTCTTCCATACTGTCCATCCCACACGCTGAGGTCCTCAAGTAAAAACTTACTTCAGCCAAAAAAAAAAAAAAAGCTAGGCTAACATCTGTCACTCAAAGGGCCTTCTCTACTGCTGCACCAAAGTTGTGAAACAACCTGCCGGAAGAGATCTGCCATATCTCAACTCTTACAGACTTCAAAAAGGCTCTTAAGACAGATCTCTTCCGGCAGGCCTTCTCAACCTAGCTAACTCTAGCTTCCTCCCTTGTGTATGTTTATGTATATGATCGCAATTTTCTGATGCATGTCTCTCTGCCCGTCAAATTGTTTTTAATTTTAACCTAATGCTGTATTGCATTTTATTGTTTTTAAATTCTGATTGTTTAATTCTAGTTTTAATATTGGGGAGGGGGTTGGGAAGGGACCATTTAGTATTTTATTTTAATGTATTTTTACTGTTGTAACCCGCCTGGATTCCTAGTGATTGGCTGGGCTATAAATAAATTATTTCTTATTTCTTCTTCTTCTTATTCAACTTTGTATCTCCACCACTTGTGGAAAAAAAGGAGCCTTGAGAATCCTGGCATTTTCATCATTTTGATTTTCCTGTTTTATAGATTGCTTCCAGTCTTGTTGGTGATAATACCAACAATGAATCATCTTTCAGAAATTTTCCTTTAGATTTTGACATAGCATGAATCTGCATGAATTTTTTCCATGTTCTCCTCCAATATTCAAATTCAGTGTTTCTTCTAATATCTTAAGCCTATTTTGACACAGATTTTCATATTGTTTTTCTTCAAATTCACATTGATCCGAAACGCATGGGCTAAATGAAGTGGCTTCCAGCCATATTAGGGATGTGGCATTTATATGATTCACACACCAAAGTGTGCCTTAAAATTCCATAGATCAAGTGAATGGAGCCAACATGGGGTAGTAATTTGAGTGTTTGATTAGCGCTCAGCTAATGAGAACAGGGTTCAAATCCTCACTCAGGCAGGGGAGAACCTTAACAAGTCACTCTTTCACACCCTTAGATGAAGGCAATGAGTAATCTCCTCTGAACAAATTTTGCCAATTAAATGCTATATAGAGTCACCATAAATTGGAATTATCTTGAAGACACATAACAACATCAAGTGATATTTAAGTATATTCTTATATGTGCACTGCTTCAAAGTTCATTAAATTTATTATGGGTATGAAGTAGGTCATTGGTTGTTCTCTCCAGAATCCTACCCAGGTGTTCATATTAGTAGATTTCACTAGCTTTACACTGAAATTTCATAGATTTTAAGAGGATTGTGTTGCCACTTGGACTTGGGCAGGTGTGTGCCTGCCAAAAGGATGTAACAAATTGCAAAGTTTCTGTTCTGTTGGAACTTCTCTGCTGTTTGAGTTGTTGTTTATTTTATCTTTATGGTTCAGACACATCTTTAATTGTTCACAACAGCCTGTGGAGCAGCATTCTGAAATCTGGAATGAGGCTGCTGTGAGTATTCAAACAGTGGGAACGTGCCTAGCAAAGCTTATAGTTAATAGTGTGTCTTATTAACTTCAGACTCCCGGAGGTCTTGGACACAGCTCAATCAAGCATCCATTATGCATTTACAGAATTTTATTAACTGCCTCAATGATATTGATTTTCTTAAAGTGAACATCTCTCAATTAACTTTGACCATTCAGGAACAACTGGAGGTCAGTGTGGACACTTCAAGTGATAATCCCTGAACACTGCACAACAATATAGTGCAAACAAATCACCAGTGCCTTAAGATGTTAGAATACAGATCAGTGTATTTTAATGGTAAACCAAACCCAATAAATTAAATTAAAATAGTGTGGCAGCCTCCTGAGTTTAGGGATGAGAACAGGTCGATTTAGTTTTGCTTTCTTCCACTTTTAAAGTTATGATTCTTTGATAAATTCTCATCAGAAACAACCTGAAATGTAATTTTCACCCATCCCTACCTGAATAACTATCTACAAATAATATTCAATATATGTACACTATAGAAAGATTGTGCATCTGCATTTGTACAGTTAGCCATATATAATGGAATGTAAAGGTACCTTGCAGTGTGTTTGCAACTACTTGAGAGAAAGAAGTCTGTAGAATAAACTTTGGTAAACTGGATCTACTTTATCAGATGGAGACCCAGTTTATGAAAGCTTATGTTACACACTTTCCCCCCTTAGACTGTATGAATAAAAAGAGATCTTTGAGACTAACTAACATGGCTATGCCTTTGAATCTAATGGAACATACACATGTTCATATAGGAACATCTGAGTTCACATTGCTGCTTAAGTATTCAAGGATGTTAATTAACAAACTGTAGAAATAAGGAATTTGGGGAGCTTACTTGAAGTGTGTGTGAACAGTCTATGTTTTAAATAAGAAATTACTGTAAATGTACTACTGCTATCCTACACTATAATAAATCCTAGTGTATTCAGTAGGGATTGCATAGATTGTGCCCTTTGCAAAGTTAGCAGTTCTGCCTAAACCATTATAAATTTAAGTAGCTCAGTTATAAGGAGTGTTATATTTTTATTTGACTGACACATCAAAAGTACTATGAAGTTTTAAAAATTGAATAAAATAGCTATTTTTTTTTAAAAAAAATACTAACAAGGATTTATTAATGAAAAGGGGAACAGAAGTAATGGGGATAAGTGGGATGCAATTTAAGTCTTAAACAACCAAACAAATAAAAATAAAATGTTATTCCAATAAAACAAGATATTAACTTCAGTCTCATGCCCAATGATATACATTCCTGGACTGGAGAACAAGTCTGAGCCTCATCCCTGGTGCTTCTGGAGGACTGTTACGTTGAACGTTTCAGCTGCCCTTCTGGCTTCTACAGGCTTCTCTGATTGGTGCTGCTTTCATTCATTCCCTCCCCTCTGAGTTCTCTGTGCATCTCCTCTATGATCCTCTTTTCTTCAGAATTGCCTCCCATTCAGAATTTTCTATGGCATCTCCTTAAAGACCCTGTTCTGCTCCATGAAAATTGTAAAACACAACAAAATCCACAAAAATGTGATGCCTCTCTTGGCCAGCCAAAATGCAGAAAATACATCATGCAAACTTCTGGAGCTTCACTGTTTTTTTCATCCAGCAAAGATGTTAAAATCATACAAGATAAGAAAAGTGATGATGTTACAGTCACAGCTTACATTTTGTCTAATATGTTATTTATGTTGACAGTTAAAATGTTTTACATTCCAGAGAGATATTAATGCAGGCAGAGGACACTCCCCTTCTTAGCCATGTGCTAACTAGGGATGAAGGGCAATAAAAGACAAGAAATAACAATTGGATCCATTAGCAAAAGAAAAGTAGCTTACCTTGAGACCCAGCCTGCCCCTGTCCTGTGGAGAGCTAACTGCCCCTTTACACATCAAAGGCTTGTAGGATGCGAAGTCGAAGGCTTTCATGGCCATCATCCATAGTTTTTTGTGGGGGTTTCAGGCTATGTGGCCATGTTCTAGAAGAGTTTCTTCCTGATGTTTCGCCAGCATCTGTGGCTGGCATCTTCAGAGCATTCTAGAACATGGCCACATAGCCTGAAAAACCCACAAAAAACTTGTATGATGTATTTTTCTACATTTTGATTGAACAATAAAGTTATTACTCTTTTGTGGATTTTGGATTTTCTTGTATTTTGATGCAAGTCCAACATGGTTATCACTGGATATGTTTTCTGTAGGAAAGTAGGTTTTACATGCTTAGGTAAATAGAATATTGTTTATTGGGATAGAATCAGCATGCAATCCCTCCTGGGGATAGTGACAATTCTGAAGAACTTCCAGTTTGCATGGAAATTCCACAGATTCAAGAACATGAGTTTTCAGTGTTCTTGCTCTTATGGGTATCCTTCATATGAACAGGAATCTCCCCTTCAGACGTTCATCTTTTCATGTGAAGAAAGTCAGGAACGAGGAAAAAGAGGCACATGATCCCCTGTTTTTGTGTTGTATCCAATCCAGTCAGTAAGGGGGGGGGGGGCTGTGGGACTTACCCATGGCTAAGTCTTTCCATCAGAGGAAGCAAGGCTTTGTATCCATTCAATCACATTTCTTTATTTGTGCACAAGAGAGGTCCAAAGTTAAGCATTTGTAACCCTCTTAATTGCAATGGATGTTTGAAGGATATGATTAATGTTCTCCTGTTTATTGTAACTTTTAAAAGACTGAATTATGACAACAATATGATTTCACTAATGTGAAATTGTTTACATGTTTTTGTTGATATTTGGATGATGAACCTTGCCTGTGATTCCTGTCTGGTGGCTGATGAATGAAGACGTCGGCTATCTCTCCAACAAAGGAACAGAGCGAAGTTTCTACGAGACTGCTATTATTCCATAACACTCTTCCCAATGTTGTTATTCTCTAAGCAATTTTTTTTATTCCTTCAATCTCATCAATGACCTTTGTATTCCATTTCACTTGTTGACTATCTTTTTGATGTCACTTCCTGTTTAAATGCCTAATCATTATGGCTCACAGTAACCCTTTAATGCCTGGTTACTATTAAAACCCATATTGTACATTTCCCTTGTGACTCTATATCCCAACAAGCTTACCATTTTTAAAACATGGCTAGATCATCCCTAAAGTGAGAGGGTGTGATCACCGGTCACACTTGTCTTCCATGATGAAATTGTCATGGAGGCATCCCATCATTAAAGCATTCATGGAACTTCCATTTCTCTGCATAATGGAAGTTCCCATTATGCAGAGAAATGGCAGCTCCATGAACACTTTAATGATGGGATGCCTCCATAACGATTTCATCACGAGAGACAAGCATGACCGGCAATCACACCTTCACACTTTAGGGACGATCTAGCCATGTTTTATGAATGGTAACCATCTCCATAGAGTGAGTAAAATTCACTGCTTACTTTTTAAGCTGAAATGACAAGCAGAGAGCAAGGGAATGCTCCTATTATTTTTCATCACTGGTTTGAGATAACAATGTGCATTCGCAATCAGAAGGCTGGAGTAGGGTCAAAAGAGCAAACTCCATGCTTTTATTCCAAATATCCATTGGCTCTTTGCAAAGAAGCCCTGCATTAAAAACTGATGAGCAGAGGAAAAACCAGGTTAGTGTTAGATGCCTTTCTCCTCTTCTCTATACACTCAATGTATCTACACTATTGACCTGAAGAGAGCTAATGCCTTTGGCTTATACAGTAACTCAGTGATGGCTTAATGGAGGGGAAAGTATTTCAGGGATAAGGAAACAATTGTGATTCGTTTAGATAATTTAACTTTCCCAAAGGCCTATGAAGGAGGCCCTTTTCAAATCAACCTCTGAACATTGTTTGGCTTGCTTTTTTTTTTTTTTTTAAAAGAGAAATAGTTAACTTCTCTCATCTTTCTAAAACTGTGGGCAAAACAAGCTGGAAGAGTTGAGCCAAAGGCTGTATCAGAACATATGAGTCATTGAGGGGTGGGAGAAAAAAAGAATAATTTTGTCTAAAACAATATTACTTGCTTGTTGGGATGTCAAGGACATTTTGCTAAGTGTGTTACATGCTCCAAGGGGGTATTAATAGTGAAGGGGGTGGAGGTGACTTAGTCTTTTTCCTTTCTTGCTTGTATTTTGTGCTATAGTTTTTTGTGAGTTGAAAAAAATCACAGACATATAAATTTCTTGGTAGTATAGCATCTTAATAAGGTCAAAGAGTGATGCTGGTTATCTCAAAATCACATGTTTACAATCTCTATATTTTGAGGGGCTTTTTAAAAGAAATGCATTGTAACATTTTGAGGTAGGTTACAGAAGTGAAATATGTTCTCCCGTCCCTCTTTTGGGAACATTTTGTACACCACCATTTTGTCCAATATCCAGAAAAACTGAACAATGTATCTGTGATTTGATATGTCAAAACAACAAGGGTCTACACACCTGAATGTAGACTCATATGGATTACATGAAGAAAGCTCAGGGATGATCACCTATGGCCATAAACTCTATTGTCACATGTCTTGAAATTTTGCTGTCACATTTGATTCAGATACCTTTCATAGGCGGGATACACACCGCCATATAGTACGTATAGGATACGTACTAGGGTTAGGAAGGGGCGGTGCTTCCGCACCCCCCTAACCCTAGTACGTATCCTATACGTACAAGATGGCGGCACACCTTCTACATGGGCGCCGCCATCTTTACGTACTGGACGCATAGCGTCCAGACGTGTCGCGGCGCCTATGACGTCGCAAGTCCGCGCCAGGCGTCTCGCGACGTCATAGAGGCACCGCAAGAAGAAGCTCCGAAATGGAGCTTCTTTTTTGCTCCGCGCGGGAGTCGCGCGGTTTGGCTGCTGCGGCTCCTGCACGGAGCAAATGGCGGCGGCGGGGAAGCGCCGCAAAGCGGCGGTTTGTACCCCGCCATAGAAGCACTTGAAGATCATTTTCACCCACGTTGCTGAAGTTTGGAAGAGTGTGGGAAGAGAACTGCTGCATTAATGAGTTACCAGTATGCCAAGACCACTGAGATAAATATCTGAATATATACACATATAAAATAAATGTAGAAGGGTGTTTAAATCTAGCCAAGACTTCATAATGAGACCACTCAACATTACTAACAAACTGCAGCTGCTTAATGGAGGCCATATTTTAGTGCTGCCTTCTTTGGAAGGAGGTTGTCTATGTTAACATCAAATCATATTGGTCACTTTGTTAAATGTTTTAAAGACAGGTGGATTATTTCTGGGTAAGAATGTGTTCGTGTGTGTGTGTGTGTGTGTGTGTTTGGTTGTGTTCCTAATAAGAAGAATTTGTGTGGTTTTCTCTTCCCTAGTAATACACCTCAAGGTATCAAAAGACTGAAGAACATTTGCACACTCAAATGAAGAAACACCACCACACCAAGAAATAAAATGGTGAAGGGGTGTCAGAAATATGACTGTGTGCATGATGATGTTGGTGGAGTCTCAACCAGGCTCAAAGGCAGACTAGTATGGAGCTCAGTTATGTAGTAGGCAGACAAAGATCCAAAGGAGCAGAGACAGGTGATGGGCTCTGTGAAGCAGGGCTGGTTTAGGCAGACAAGAATCCTGTTCAGAAACTTTGAGATAGAACACGCTCAGTTTCTCAACATCCTTTTTAAATTGTGGTGCCTAGAACTGGACACAGTATTCCAAGTGAGGCCTGACCAAAGAAGAATAGAGTGGCACTATTACTTCCCTTGATCTAGACACTATATTTCTAAAATGGCATTGGCCTTTTTAGCTGCCTCATCACACTGTTGACTCATGCTCATCTTGTGGTCTACTTGGACTCCTAGATCCCTTTCACACGTAGTCTCGTTCAGCCAGGTGTCCCCATCCTAGATCTATGCATTTCGTTTTCCCACCCTGTCCTCTGGGGTATGAGCTACTCCACCTAATTTGGTTTCATCTGCAAATTTGATAGGTATGCCCCAGTTCTCTCATCCAAGTCAAGATGTTGAATAGCACTGGGTCCAGGACAGAACCCCATGGCACCCCTCTGGTCACTTCTGTCCAGGATGAAAAGGAGCCATTGTTCACACCCAGACTTTCTCCACTGAGAAGTTGTGAATGGAGAAGCATAGTTAGAGTAGTTATAGTTTATGATCAGAATTTGCTCACCAACTTGAGAAGGTGGAGGATGGAGAGGGGGTAGAAAACATACCTTCAGCTACCCTCTGTGCATTCTACTTCTGAACAAGATAAAATTATTAAGAAAAGGAGCCAAATTAGTCAGTTCATATACTCATGAGTACAGCTGTGGGGTTGGGTGGGGATAAATAGATATTCACTCCCCCAATCCAGTTTTTCTTCAGTCCCAAAATTTCTAGCAATGTACTGTAGATAAGGAGAGAGAGAGAGAGAGAGACAGGTTGAAAATCATCTTGGACATACACATTATTTGCTGTGTTTACTTACATACCTTTGGTTACTTTGCCTGAGCCATTTCTTTGGATGTCTAAATTGTATTTCTGAATGTTTGACTGAAGTTTTAAGTTATTTCATTGCTACAAATTTGGGACTCAGGGAACATTTCATCTGAAGGGGGAAGAATTCTTATGAAAGCATTGCCCCTGTCGCTACACATCTGCAGAAGTTTCTCTCCATGATGAACTGGTTAAACTGAGACATTAGAATTGTCTTGGCAGAACTGTGTTCTTATAGAAAGACAGAGGGCAAGCTTATAGACAAACAGACATACACTAACCAGCTAAGGAAGGCCAATGTCATAGATCCAGTGCCATAATTGCAAAGCTGTAGACCTGCATCTTGACATTCAACCTAAATTGAAAGAAAGCATTTATTCACAAAATAATCTAAATTAGGCAAGGTGGTGTTCATTCTCTAAATATTTCACACACACACACACACACACACACCATGTATGCAGGCTGAAGAAAGTTAAGAAGAAAAGAGTCCCTGAGCACAGCTTTTTGTCTTATTCTTTTGTTTATTTGTTTGGCACTCTTCCCCTCTCTCTCTTTCTTTCTAAAACTGGTGGGTAGAGAGAAGGAATGTGACCTTCTGCTGGATTTGTGAGAAATCTGATTATTTCTCTGAGTCAAGTTGCATTTTGTCTGCTTTTCATAAATTTTACATCACAAGTGCATAAAGTGCTTTTAAAATCCTTCATTAAGTACTAGCAAACAGCAGAAAGAGCTTGCTATGCTTTCAGTGACCTACCACTTATCCAGAAGCCATGACGAATTTGTTCAGAGTTTAGAACAATAAATGTGTTATTAAAAGTGCATAATGCTTTCAGTTGGAAAACCTCCCCCCCCCCCTAACTCTGTGCTATTCTAACAGTACATGACTAGTCAATTACAATAAGTTCTCCACAACACCAAATTATGTTGAAACAGCCATTTTTGGCTTTCACTGAAGATACTAAAATTATACATAAATAAAAGGGGGGACATATAGTGATAGCACAATCAGAGCAGTTAGATTATTTTGTAAATGCCTGCTGTGGTGAGTGCTGTGAATGAGACAAGCGATTCTAGAGATGCTGGTAGAAATGATAGTGATTTTTTTAAAAAAAAAATCTCTAACAAATGCACTAGCTGGGAGGCATCTCACCCTAGAAACAAGACTTTTGCTTGTTTCTAGAAAAGAGGATAGAAGACTCAGAGTTTCCATTTCCAGAGGTTTCTATAACTCCAGGTAAAGAGCAATAGTTCTCAGCTTATGGTTTTCCTGATGTTTTGAACTGATTTATTTATTTATATAATAATAATAATAGGATTTATTTATATGCTGCCCAATCACTGGGAATCTGGGCAGCTTATAACAGTGGAGATAATAGAGGGTTCCCTGCCCTCAGGCTTACAATCTAAAAAGACACAACACAAAAGGAGAAGGGAATGGTGAGGCGGGGGGGGGGGAGGATCAGGTCCAGCATTCTTCTCTCCCTCTGAGGCCTGGACCAAGGCAGATGGACTGGAGGGAGGGCTCTTCTTCTTCAGGCTAGCCCTGATGGAGCTGGGCCAGCCTATTCTCTCCCTCACAGGCTGAAGGATGACAGTTATGGAGGGAGGAGCCTCTTTCTTCAGGCTAGCCCTGATGGAGCTGTGCCAAAGGATGACAGTTATGGAGGGAGAGCATAAACCCCACCTTTCAGCCAAAAAGGCTTCCAGAGTGGCTTAAAAATAATTAATATGACAGTTATCTTCAATCTGGTTTACAGTTTAAGACGTGACACATGAGGAAAAAAGAATTAAGTCCAGGAGATGCTGGCTGTCCTTCTCTCCCTCAGAGGTCAGAACAGTGGCAGTTGCACCGTGGAAGAAGGGCTTCTCACCAGCCACTCAGCCAAGGCATGATGGAGCTATGCCTAACTGAGGTTCTCTTCCTCAGAGGACAAAGCAATGGCAGTTGGAATAGAGGGAGGGCTTCTTGCCAATTGCTGAGCCAAGACATGATGGAGCTGTTTCTGGCTGCTTTTCGCTCCCTCACAGGACAGAACAATGACAGTAGAGCCAAAGCACAATGCCTGGCCTTAGCTTCCAAAAGAGTATGTCAAATGGTCAGGAATGCTGGGGATGAAGTTTAAAATATCTGGAGGATGAAAGATTGAGAATCACTGCCTTAGAACATATTGTTTTGCTGTGAAAGAAAGTAATGTTATGTAACATACATTCCTTCCCCCAAAATAATTGCTCCCTCTGTTTCACACAACAACAAAAACCAGCCTGTTTTTCCTCTCTCTGCATCAGCTTTGTCTTCCATGGTTCTTGAAGTATAATCACCATTTTTCTTGGTTGAGAATTAGTTGCCCCTGCCAGTAGTTATATTTCCATTCATTATTTTCTCTTGAAAGCAGTAACAGTTCTGTTACCTCCACTCCACCTCTAAGCAAGAAAAAGAAGAAGTCACAAAACAGTTGTCCAAATATTAGCAATCTACTAGGATCCCTATAACAATAACCCACATCCAGAAGTTAGGGGCTTCATCACATCCCCTCTCCAGAATGTTAGAGAGCTACACCTTCAGAAACAACTTTGTAGGATGCACTTTCCTCTTCCTTGCTCTATAGCAGAGCTGTCTCCAGCACTCCTCCTCCACATGTCACAGAATGCACATCTGGTTAAGGTTCAACACGAATAATGGTGTCTACATTTGCTAATATCTGACTCATTGTATGAACTTACCCAGTTTACATTTAGTTCACATTGTGAAAACGTATTTTGATGTAAGCATTCTGACCCTGAATGTGCCTTTCTCTTTTCAATTTAAATGAAGAATTCCATTAGCTTATGTGCTAGTACTGTGTGCCTGTGTGGCCTCCTTGAGTACACCCCAAGGGCAGGTCATGCATCATGAATCATGTAAATGTGACCTTTTTAAAAGCAAGTCACACAAAACCAACTGCTTCTACTCAGACTAGTAGTTATCTACTTTGAAATACGTTTGCCTCATAACCAGTGGTGAAGCAGACCCAGAACTCACAGAAATGAAATGTTGCCTGTGAGGGCACCGCCACAATAAAACGCATAGCCACATGTGGAGGAAAGGCCACAACTTTATTAACGCAAGCATCAGCAAAAAGGTAGGGTTGGCCAAAAACATGAGTTCTGGATCATCTTACAACCCACCGTTGTAGGATAAATGGCATGTCATATAAAGCAAGGCATCGGGATGAGCTAGGGGCTAGATTACCGCCCTCTCGTATCTATGCAACCCGCAGATTGCATTTAACTAAAGCCCCTAGTCACCGGGAAGCGGTGTCACGTTATGGCCCCCGCAATGACCACAACGTATGCCCTCATCGCTCCCGTGTCTCATAGGGACTCCCGATACGGTGCTATGCAATCTTATAGACCATGCCTACCAGATCTAGAACCTCTGCTGCTGCCCCAAAAGTTGTGACAGGAAACCATGCACCCTAGGGAGGGTGGGTGGGAGAGCCGAGCAGAAATGGCACTGAGAAGGACGCTGCATGGCCTTTTTATAGGCCTTTTCCAAAGGTGGGGGCTGAGAGGGGAGTCACCTTGCCCCAATCGGCTGCCTTGGAGGACTGGGGTGACCATAGAGAGGGACTATCTGCCTCCTAGAGTGTCGCTCAGAAGGCAGAAGTCCCTCCCTTTCCCCCCTCGGCTGGCCAATCAGAGGCCAGCGCGCCCCAGCAATACATGCTGGGGTGCGCCAGACCTCCGTGGCGCCTGGCCCTGGTGGCAACGCTGCCTGCCTGGGGAGTCGGGCGGCAACCTTTGGTGCTTTCTGATTGGGAAAGAAACTGATGTCCTAGCCTCCCCACAAACTTCATTGTTCCCTCTGAGTTCAGGTTCAATCCTCACAGTAGTTTAGCCAAAATGTTTCCCTAAATGAAATATTGTTATGAGCTATCTCTGTCATAACGCAGAGTGCTGGGCAGACTTGGTCTTGTATAAACCATTAAGAGTCATTCACTTTACGAAAAATCTGGATGTGTTAGATATTAAATCAGCCAGAACTAGTTGGTTGTGTTTTGAATAGTAACAAGATCTATACTTGAGTCATTATAGTGTTAATTACCATTACAGGGTTAATATAGGGTTAATCTTCAGCTATGTATATATAGCTTTAATTAACTTTTGAGCCTTCACAAGGCTAACTTTAGTTATGAATCTCCCTCGTTTACTCACTCTATTCTTAGCCCTATTTTCTCTTGTATTGTATTTGTGTTATTTGCTTCAATATCGTTTGCATTATTTGCTAGTCTGTTACTGTGCTTGCCATTATTACTATGATTTATTTTGTATCCTTTGTATATATTGGGTTTGTGTACTTTTGTTATATACATTGTTTGTTACCCTTTCCAACAAATATAGATACAGCTTATTTGTATTACCCTTTTTTTTTTGGTCTTTTCAAATCTATTATTTCATCAGGTTGCCATGAATCAACACAGCTATAGCTATCTGTGTTTTGGGGCTATAACTAGGAGAACTATCACGGTGAATGTTGTGTTCACAATCTTTTGGTATTTTAACCTTCCCTTTTTCTTTTGATAAATTTTATTTCTAAATACAGTACTCAATATGAAGTTTCTGCAGCTGTTTGGAGGCTGAAAGAATGATTATTGAGGGGGGGGAAAACAATATTCTAATTTTACCCTCTTAAAGCTGTACCCCAATTATAAGATATCTTTATGTCCCATATTGGGAGAAAAGTGGGAAATCAATAAATATTCAACAGTGTTCTGTACAGAGAGGTAGGGAACAAATTATACTGGTCTTTTTAATGCTCCTGTGCTGCCATGCTACAAGCAGAAGTGTCGCTATCTATTTAAACCAGGAATAGGCAGCGGTAGAGGGAAGAGAGGCCATGCCTGCAACATGGTTACTTTTAGAAGTGATGTCATGTTCCTATTGCTTCCAGCAGCCCTTTCACACTAATAGTGTGATATTCCATTTTAATTGTCATGGCAACATCCTATGAAATCCTGGAATTATAGTCTGGTGGGGCATGAGAACTCAGTATTCCTCCATAAACTAAAGACTGCAGGATACCATAAGATGGCCCCATAGGCCCGTTACAGACAGCCAAAATAAAGCTGCTTTGAGTCACAGTGGAGGTATGGTGTTTTAATGATGGATACGGCCTAAGAGTCCAGAAGTCACACCAAAGCCACGCTCCAGCCCTAAGGACTTGAGCGTGGCTTTGGTGTGGCTTCTGGACTCTTAGGATGCATGCATCATTGAAACACCATACCTCCATTGTGACTCAAAGCAGCTTTATTTTGGCTGTCTGTAACAGGCCATAGTGATTTAAATGGAACCATGGTGCTCTAATTGTGTAGCAGAAAAGAGCTCCAGGAGGTGGCCAGAATATGGTTAGTTTACATTGTATGAGAAGGTGAGGAGTGCATGTGAAGTCTTTTGGGACTTGTTTGGCTGGTTTTGTTTTTTTTTTTTTTAATGAGAGACTGGGGGCTTCAGAAATCACTAGGAGGCTGCAGGTTTTGCAAAACAAGCCCATGCGATCACACTTCCCCCAGCTTGATTTCAATATACAAGAAAAATTACATATGAGATACATAATTTAAAAGGCATGATGGATCAAATCAAACTTCTCTGGCAAGCTAACAAGTTGACATATGAACTCCTGTTCCCTACAAACTGGTATCAAGAGAGATATTGGAGTTTATCGGACTGGCCCTGGAAGGGGCCCAGTGTGTTTTAAATGTGCACGGGGATGGGGCCAAGAACCCTATTTTATCGCACGCTGGAATGCCGTCTTTGCTGCCGAGCATTCCAGTTGTGTCCCCATTCTGTCCCAGAGGGCGCCATTTCTGAGAACGCTTAGAAACAGTTCTCAGAAATGGCACCCTTTGGGATGGAAAGGGGACGCAATTGGAACACCCGGCAGCAAAGGCGGCATTCCAGTGTGCAGTAAAATGGGGTTCTTGACTCCATCCCATTCCATGCGCACCCGTGCGCACGTTTAAAACACACTGGGCTCGTTCCAGGGCCAGTCCAATAAACTCCATTGACTTTGATACTGGGAACAATATATAATCATGTAAGCAAGGCTTGCAGGAAATGTTCACAAGACAAAAGGCAGTATGAATATTTTGCAGTGTTACTAGATATGGACCTTCACAAACATGCATGTAGGAAAGATATTCAGAAACTTTTAGTAAATGAGAGAAAAGTATGTGATTTAGGAAAACCACATAATTACACAAAAAATAGTTGGTTTCCTTGGCTCCCATGGCAGGAGAAATGTGAGGTATAAATTCATTCATTCAATCAATCAATCAATCAATCAATCAAATCAAATCAAATAGAAAAATGTGTTTTAAATTTGTGCAGGTTTCAATGCAGGAAAACAAATCTTAATGTCATAATATGATATGGAAGATAGCTAAAATAAAATAAAATGTTGATGTAATTTAAAGGAACTGAGCAAAATTAAAATTGATAGAATTTTATATCCCTAAGGGTTTTATAAATAAATGAATTAAGGGGAAATAACATAAATAATACTACAGCCAGTTCTGAGTTTCCCTGCTCTTTTTTTTTTTTTTTTTTTTTTTTAAGATCACATTTTGGCCTAGGACAGAAAACAACTATTTTAATGTGCTGTTTTCCTATCTGCACATGGATTTGTGGTTTGTAGAGGAGTGGGTGGATGTAAATATCAAAGCTGTGAACTAAAGGAGTTCAAACTCAGTTTAAATGATGGGCAAAGGTTAAATATTTCATACTATGTACTTCCATCTACTATTCTTACCACTATGGAATGCAGTTAAGGAGTAAGTACCTCAGCATGTCCCAATGAACCAGAAGCCAAGTCAACTTAATAACTCAAGCTAGCAACTCTTTCCACCCCAAAAGGGAAGTTTAGCTCATTTAATGGGGAAGCATAAAACTATCCAGATGGCTTTTTAGTGTGTGGATCATGATGAAAATCTCAGGTGGAATGGCTGGTTTGTAAGACACACAGTATACTTTTAGGCTGGTTTTAAAAAGTGGCCATAGTGTTGAGAGGTGGTACATTGGTGTTACAGTTGTTTTAACTGAACTATTTGAAAGAGCCTTTCATCTTTTTAATTCCATTTTATTATTTTAACTTGAAAGTGAATTGTTTGGATACTGTAAGTAGTATAATTTATTATAATGTTCACTTTTTGTTTGTTTTTAATTGAGTTTTTTAAATTGTGAGCACAATGTCCTTGTTAATGTCCTTTGAGTTGATGTTGACAAATGGCAACCCAATGAACCTCCAAGCTCCCCTATCCTCAACCACTCTGCTCAGGTCCTGCAGGCTCAGGGTCTCCTTGATTAAGTCTGTCCATCTGGCATGGGATATTCTTTTCTTTCTGCTAAGCTCCACCTTTTCTCGTATTATTCTTGTCAATCCTGCCTTCTCATGATGTATCCAAAGTATGCAGCCTCAGTTTAGTCATCTTGGCTTCCATTGAGAATTAAGGCTTAATCTGTTCTAGGTCCAATTTGTTTGTCCTTTTCTCTGTTCATGGTATCTTCAGCACTATTCTCCAGCACTCCATCTCAAATGAATTGATTTTCTTTCTATGCACTTTCTTCACTATCCAGGTCTCACATTCATACTCAAGTTCTCCCCCAACAAATCCACCTCCCCTCAAGAATTCTCAAGTCTCTTCATGGGGAAGAGGAGCTCATGTGAGGAAAGTCCACAGTCCTCCACCCACAAGTGCCCAGGAAGTCACCTCTGCTGCTTGGCTGCTGTTGTTGCTGCAGGGTCTCCACTCCCAACGCCAAGGTCCACTCTACAGTCTACATGAGGCCCTTGAAGCCAACTTTTATTGTCCATGAAGCCCCTTTGGCAACCCCTAAACCAGATAGAAGCAAAAACTGGAGAAAGCCCAATGAAATGCATAGAAGAAACTCAAGACCTTTCTCATGATGCTCAGAAAATGGCCTATGTATTCGTGTGTTTTCATGCTATCAGGGATTCTTGGTTTAAAATTTCTGAAGTTTGATTCTAAGTTGCCCCTGAAGAAAGCTTTGAGAAAATGCATAGGCCCAAACATATTGTGCCTTTCCACTAATAAATATATCATCTTTTAGCATCTTGATATGTCTCTTATTTCTGCTGTGAACCTCTAATGCCTCCCACCCTTCATATTATTTTTTCATACCAATTTTATGATAGAGATAGATAGATAGATAGATAGATAGATAGATAGATAGATAGATACTGTAGCTTAGACCAAAAAAACCCCCAAAACCTCCTGCAATCACAGTAGTTTATGGACTTTATCACATGAAGGAAATTGGGGGTTTAAAAAGGCATTTTCCAGGGACATTCACATGATTGTGGCAAAGATTTTTCCACAATGTCATGATTAGAGATGACTTATCCTGGGAAGAATGAGGAATGCCCCAAGAACAATAATTCACTTGGAAATCCCCTGAATGGTTTGCTTCTGAGGCATTCCTGTTTCTTCCCAGGATGATGATGATGATGATGATTTGTATCCTGCCTCTCCCTGTATTGGATCTCTAAGTGCGATGTGTGGGAAAATATTTGCTGTGATCGTGAGAATGTCCTGGGAAAATGCCATATTAAACCCCCCAATTTTCCTCTGATTTTCCCCTGTGTGATAGTCTTCAACAGCTTATAACATCTAGCAGGGAGCTGTATCCAGTTGCATAACAAGAGAGTACATGGTTATATTACCAACTGTACAGTCAGATGTGCAATGGTGTAATCCAGTAACTCCATCTCTAAAGTTATATGCTTTGCAACCACTGAACAGAATCGTAGCCTATATATTTTCCATGGCCTGTGTCTGAGTTCCTATCTAATTGTCCTAAACAATTTGAGTCAAGGCTCATTGCAGAGGGAACGATCAAGTCTTTCTCTCCTCTCTCCTCTTGATAACATGCAAGAAAAGGAAACATAATCATTACCTCAGTAACCTCACCAAATGGTGCATAACAGAAAGGTTAGTACAGTTATTAAAGACAGTTTCTAATTAATATTGGTTAGTTTGGTAAAATTTTAATTCCCTAATGATTTCCTTTACTTCAGTTGTTTCCATGGAAGGAAGGGGCCGCTGGTACAATCTGTCATTTACATGTTCTATCACGTGTTAATATTTGGTCTTTTGTAATGTTTTTCATGCCTTTAACAGCACTTCTGGCAAATTTTATATCTTAATTTCACAGTCTGCCAGCTGTTACTGACTGAAATTTTGGACCTTCAGTGATTCAGATTCTATCCAAGAACTGAGGAACTAGTGAGGTATGGTCAGATAATGGCCATGTTTCAAACAGTGTACTTTCTTGTAATTGTGCTATAATTCTTTCTTCTATAATTTTGTAATTCTATGAAAAAGTTTCTAGAATATACCTTTTTGATAACCATTTCCAGATAATCCTCTTCTAATTATTCCTTTGATGTTTTTCATATTCTGACCAAATAGTGGTTTGTTTTTACCAGGCTTCAAAATGATATTTTCATTTTTCCTTTGCCTGTGTATTTTGTTTAATAAACCTTTTATGCTATAAGGACAACTTATTGTGGAAACTAACCACTGGAATTTGCATCATTATTGAACACTAAAAGAATAATTAGTCAAGAAATCTCTGAAATTGAAATTGATAAATGTGCAGTATTAATAAATAGCTGTAAAAGGGGATAATAACACCTCTTTGAAGTATTATTAAATATTAAAATATTAAATATTATTAAAACCATCAATCAAAACAAAATTTACAAATACTTGTAATTTAATATAACAGAATTATCAGGGTCCCTATGAAGGTTACTTCTGTCAGGGCATTGTTATTGTTAGTATTGTTAGATGTATTATCTGTTTAAGTTTCTGTTTGTAAATGTCTTTTTAAATGTTATGAGCAGGTGCTAGGATGAGTTGAGCGAAAGACGGGAGCATGGGACATTGGCTATTACTGCAAGACTCCAGGGATGTTTGTCCTGGGAAAATAATGTAGGCAATAAAAGGGAGTTGGCTTGTGGGGAATTGTGATACTGAAACTGGCCCTTTGAAATCAGTTCTGGCAAGTTCTTTTCTAATCTGTTATATATATATATGTATGTGTATATATATATATATATATATATATATATATATATATATATATATACACACACACACACACACCCATCCATGATGTCTAGTTATTAAGTTAGAGTCAGGGCATCACAAGAATATTACAAAATGAACGTAATCAACATATAACAAAATTAATATTATAAAAGGAGAATATTCAACATAAGAAAGTGAAGGAGGTTACTTCTATGGAGTATATAAGAAGCATATGCAAAATTCAAGAATAGAAATATAATTCCAGACATAAACTCCAGATCCATACCCCATATTTGATATGTGCTGGAATTGTTGATTGGATGCAAACAAAACTAGATGCACTGGATGAAAAAACTCAGAAAATTATGATAGCAAACCATCTGAAGTGTTATCAACCAGCTAATTCTATCACATGAGAGTAGTATTTCAAAACCTACAAATCCCATAATTCCATAACACTGAGCCATGGCTGTTACAGTGGTGCCAAACTGCATTGTTTCTGTAATGCACATTAAACCCAGGTTTTGTAGTTTTGTGAGACATTTCGCCTTCTCTGCCAGAGAGCTCTGGTGCCACAACAAACTACAAATCTCTAAACTCCATAGAATTCAGCAATGGCAGCTAAAGTGGTGTCAAACTGCATTAATTTTTGCAGTGTGAATGCAGCCCTAGTAAAAATGATGATGATCAATTATTACAGTGTATAGCTATTATGTATAATTATGTATTCTTTGAAATATATACTCTAAACATACTGGCGTAAACCAATTGTTTCTCCCTCCCAGGTGAGACCTGATACATAAGCACAACTTGTTCAGTCTTATTAATTAAATGAATTTATTCTGTCTATGGCTAACAATTAGATTTAACCCACTTCCTACATATATATATATATATATATATATATATATATATATATATATGCTGGTTTCCATGTGAAAAGGTTACAACTCATACGAAGTACTATAATCCAGAAAAGTGTTGTATTTTCTCCATTCTCTCATTTTTGCAGTTCACATACATAGTTTTCCACCATTAGTCCTACTACCTATTGAGAGTCTTTCCACATGTGAAGAAAAATCTTTGTTTGTGTATCCATCTTACGAGCCTAATAGCTGTTAAAAGGGAAATATTGGATAGTGCCCTTCTCATTTCATAAAATTAAAATGCAAAACCATCTCTTGGAGCTTTTTTCCATTTTTCCTTATAGCCAAAATGTTTATTTTCAGTAAATATTCCAAAGTATGCCTCTTGCATTCCAGAAGAAGTGATAGCCAAAAAATATCTACTATCTTTTGCATTTAGTGATGACTGGTTCTCAGATCTCAGCCTCTGGAAATATCAGAATAAATAGAAAAGTTGTTTGAAGCATGTTTCCTAAGAATTTTTAATAGTCACTTTCCTTTTCCTTTACGCAGCTGAATTTTTATTGCCTCAAAAGTAAGTGTGTGTGTGTGTGTGTGTGTGTGTGTGTGTGTGAGAGAGAGAGAGAGAGAGAGAGAGATTACCATGAAAATCAAACTCAAAAGGATTTCTGTATGGGTTTCCTTCAAAATATGCAGTGAATGTCAAACATACAATGATGCTGAACAAGAGTTCCATTAATCCCCAACTTAAACATTCTGAATAATTGGCTTTTGCCAACACTACACTGAAAACATACTTTGAAAGACTAGATCAATTGTTTTGATTGAATAAGACACCAAGCAGAAAGATCTACTTGAAATACTCAGTTTAGCTAGGCATATTGGAATGAGTGGAACTGCTTTTTTACTTCCCATTATCTAAAACAACTGATGCATTATTGTTGTAGCCTTGTTTAGGCATTTTCCATCAGACTTTATTTAATGAAGGTCGCAATTCACCTAGCCCTGCCTCCTATTATTTCTTTCCTCACATTGAAAATGATATGTTTGAAGGTGAGCTCCTTTTGTTTGCATGGAGTCTTTCAACATGCATAAAAATTTTCATTTTTCAGTGTGGCTCTGCCCTGTACCACCAGGATGAACTCAGAACTTTCTGAAAACTTCTAGGTGCCATCTGCCCCATCTTTGATTAGCACTATTAACCTGCACATCTCCCCTCTGCTACCACATCTACTAGACATCACCCTTTAGCTCATAGGTTCTTCTACATGAGTCCCAAGGGACGATTTCTTTGTACAGAAATCATACACATTTGGATAAGTCACAAACAAATAAACATGACTTCTTGTGGTTTAGAACAGGAATATTGTATCCACTTCTGGGCACCACAATTCAAGAAGGATGTTGGCAAGCTGGAACATGTCCAGGGGAAGGTAACTAAAATGGTAAAAGATCTGAAAACCGTGTCCTATGAGAAGTGAGATAGGGAACTGGATATATTTAGCCTGGAGAAGAAAAGGTTTAGGGATGACATGATAGCTATACTTAAATATGTCATATTGAAGATGGAGCAAGCCTGTTTGCTGTCCAACTTGAAATAAGAGACCAGACACATATATAGGTTATAAAACTTTTAGAATTAACCTATTTAACTTCTTGAAAACCTGTAAAAATTTAAGGGAGCAACCTGGTGTGGGAGCAGCTGTGGCAGGTGGTCTATTCCTCAGACGATCTCCCCAGCTTCCCCTGGGTGAAACACCTGAGCTCCATGGAAAAACCCATGACTGGGTTGCTCCCTGGCCAGCTGGCATCTGGAACGCCAACCTGAGATTTCATCACTCAACTCACAGGACTTGATTGAGGGTTATATCCCAGGTAAGCTCTAAGGAAGGTCTCTTTCCTTCTCTCCTTAGTTGCAAGACCTAAAGAGAAAGTTTAAGAGGCCTAACCTTCACCCCAAGCTGGTGCCATAGGTGTTCACCTGACAACTAATTCTCCCCCATCAACAGCAAGTGGCCGCCTATTTAAGTCCACACCTAAGCCAATTTTCCAAGTCCCCGAACAACAGTGTGAGGTAGGCGAAAAACCCTTGGAAAGGGAAGAAAATTCCTACCCGGCCCTTAACACGACCAACACAGACACACTGAAGTTGAGGTGGGAGGGTGGGACAACAATTGCAAAGAGGGATGAGGAAGGGTGGTGCTGGCTTAAATAGCCTCAGCTCCACCCCCAACACTTCCCTGATGTGCGGTAGAAACACCCCATCTAATTGGCTGCTGGCCTCATTCAAGAGGGCAGCTAACACACATCTCCAGCCATGGCGGCCAGGGGACATGGATTTCTGCTCCTCCAGAGATTGGGACACACACCAATAGAGTCCAGCTACAGGAAAAGAGATTCCACCTAAACATTATGAAGAATTTCCTAACAGTAAGGGAAATGTGGAATAAGCTGCCTTAGAGAGTGGTGGAGTCTCCATCTTTGGAAGTTTTTAACAGAAGTTGGATGGCTATCTGTTGGTAGTGCTTTCATTGTGTACTCCTGCCTGGCAGGGGATTGGACTTAATGGACTTGACGGATTGTATGGTCTCTTCGAATTCTATGACTTTCACTTTCAGGTGGCTCTCTACAAAGGGATGTAAAGAATATTCTCAAAATTTCCAATTTTTATGTCATGACAGTGTGTGAAGAAATCACCAGCTTCAGCAAGAGTTCTGACTTCTAACATGAGAATAAGACAAGAGGAACTTTGGTTTTCATTGCAGTTTCGATAATTTGTGCAACACCCCATCTGATGCTTCTACTGTTGTTGTTTTTTAAAAAAAATAAGTCCGTGCAACAAGACATTGTAGTATCAATACCTAGGTTATGCAACATAGGTAATTTGCACAACAAATGTTCTTGCATATACAATTATATATATATATGAATAGAAAATACCATCTTGCAGGCAAGGAGAAAGAAAAAAATATGTGCCCATATTCTACATCTCCAAGTAAATTATGTATGGAACTAAATTATATACGTACAACTGAAGGGGGATACAAACAGGCGGCTCCATGCCGCCCGTCTTTGTCCCTCGTCAGTGCCGCACCAACCGCACAGCACAGCACCGACATGCTCCCTAAAAAGAATCTGCCAAGAGAGGCTTCTTTTTAGGAGTGCCATAATGGCACTCATGTGCCATGACACTGCCCCTTCCGGTGAGCACCTTTTGGGTGCACGCGGCAAGATGGCACATGGGCGCCACTAGTAGGACTGGGCTTATATGTATTCCCAGCTCTCTAGAGCCCTAAAATCGGCTCCAGGCCGGTGCTTTGTGCCAGTCTGTACTGGTCCTGAGTAAAATATCCAAGATTGACCCTGCACCTAAAACCACACCACAGCTACAGCAATGGAAATTAGTTGTGCTAATAATCCAGAGTGCAGGAGGTTGATTTTCCCATCCCTCCTTGCCAGCAGGTGAGGCTGCAACCCAGAATTTCAGGGGTGGATTGCTTCTGATTTTTGCAGCTTCACTCACTTGAGGCAGATGTGGAAATGTCATCCTCTTGCACTTGGTCCTCAGAGCAGTCTTCCTTTGCTCAATATGGCTCTGCCTAGTAAAGTAGATTTGGGAGGGCATTTCTGATCATGGCTATAGTGCTACAGTCATGATTCAATACTGTTAGTGAATACAAAGCAATTGTGAATACATAACTCTAGGCTACAACTGTAATACAGAATGCCAGTCTTGGTTTCTTGTGCTCATATGTGAAAAGAAGACAAATGAGAACTGTCATCTAGGCTCACTTCCATTTTTCATATGAAGCCAAGGGTACATTTCCATCAAAGCTTCAGGCACAAGTCTTTCTTAGCTTTCTAACTGAGCTCCTTTTTAACTAGAGATGGTGGGGGTACTTTTTGAGCTGTTGGGTACAACCACCAAACCAGCCTGAACATATCTGATCTCATTTGATTTTGGAAGACAAATGGGGTCAGCACTGGTTAATACATGGATGCGAGACCATCATAGACCTCCCAACAGGGATTCAATTCTTCACTAAGATTTTTTCCTGAAGACAGCAATAAGTAGTTTCATCAATTTCCTTTCCACTGTGAGTAAAGCTTGGAAAACCACAATTCAGCACTTATTCTGCACAAAATTCACCTATGGTTGTTTTAGCAGAAATCAGTATTTTTTGTATGGAAAATAATATGAGCAAATTTTATACAGAATAAATTATAGCATTTTCTGCACAGAAAACAACCTTTTATGCATAATAATTAATACTTCTGCATTGGAATATTATTTTCTATGCAGAAAATGCTATTTCCCGCACTGAAAATTCTGTTCCAGTAGAACCACATGAGAATTTTGTGTAAAATAAGTCAGGAACTGTAAGGATTCTCATCTGTTTAGGATGCTTTACATCAGGGTTTCTGAACACTTGAAAAATATGTTTTTGGCCATTTCTTTGAATATTTTAAAATATTTTTTCTATATGTCTAAGCAGGGCTAGGAAACCCTGGAAAGGACTGGGGACCCTGGAAAGTGCAGCAGCAGTCAGAGGAAAAAATATTGACTTAAATGGATCAATGATCTGACTCAAGCATAGGGATACTACCTGTGTTCCTTTGTATGCAAAGTATCTGCTTTTTCACTTTGCTATGATCACTGTTCTCAAAATCCCCCCAACTTGTATTATTGTATTGACAATGTATATGTTTGCTTAACAAACACTGATATCTTTATAAGAGTGTGACCAGATATGCTTTGCTCAGCAACATTCTTCAAAATTGTTTATCTTGCCAATCTGTGTCCCACATGGGAAGTCTATGAAAGAATAAGAAAGACTGCCAAGACAGTCTTTCACATTAATATCTTTTATATCTTCCTCACAGGCTGTGTTGCCCTTGTCTGCTTCCATGTCAGTGACATTGTTCTTGCATGATTCAGGCCTTTAATTTTCTGAGAGTTTCACATTGTTCCTCTTTGATGGAATGCCCCAAAGGAAGCAATGTGAGCTGTGCACTTTGAACTATTCCTATTTCCTGCTCCTTCCAGACAATATGTAAATAATTTGAGCCAGATTTTACTGCTTCTTCTCAAAATTCCATGGAAATATCAGCATTAGTTCCACAGGCAATCAATCACCTCGTGTTAAAGCTGCAATTATACAGATGAAGAAATTGCCAAGTTGAAGCCTCTTTCTTATGGTGGCTCACAATGGGAGTACTTGTGCCTTGTGCTCAGAATCTAGCTGAGATGAGGAAAATAATGGCAAAGGAAGTTCAAGAAATAATGTCAGAAGCTATTGATTCCCTCCCCCCCCCAAAAAAAAAAACATGCTTAAGACATCCTAGTCATGATGGCTATTTCTCACCCCCAATATCAGAAGCAGTTGCTATAGAACATGAGATGATGGTCACAATCCTGCATCATGTGGATGGAGGACACTTCTTAATCCCACCGTGGCAGCTGTCAAGGCTGGAGTAGGGCAGTGACATCACTAGGTTTGGTGTCACCTGGTGCAGTAACTCGTGGTGTCAATCCTGCCCCATTAACCTCCTCCCATACCACACCATACAGAAACCTTGGCAATGTATTTTATACAATCATAATTCCTGTATATTACTGAACGCAACGGTAATAGTTGTGACATAAACAAATAGTAAAATTAAAATGATACCTTTAAATTACAACATCATGCACACAGCCTAAATGCATTTACACACACACACAAACACATACATATAGTTTCATGTGGTTGCAGTTAAAATTTGATAAAATGTGATGTTTTAAAATATTTTTTTTATTTTTTTAAAATAAAATTTAAAATTTAAAACCAGGGGCATCTCCTTTCTCCTCCCACTAAGCCTCACCGCACTCCACTATCTCTTCAGCCTTTTAAAGGGATGTTTTAAAGGGACATACCACTTTCTGGCCAAAGGCAAATGTTTGCGTAGCATTGGTGTCAGTTTTCACTCTCCAGCTTTTACAACCATACATAGAGAGGACTTATTTATTTTCACACTGCCGTACCCCTCAACCATTCAAATTTGCTGTGGTAACTAATGAGTCTCTATACCAGATTTGGGAAAGAATGCAAGGTAGACTTGATGAGAACAAAATTCCATTATGCAAACAGGTGCCCATACACATAGTGTCATTTTTGGACACCTAAACCATACATACCATCATAAGGAAGACAAAAATTTGGATCCAACTTTTAGCTTCAAATCCATTAAATCAATTGATGTTATATGTGTTTTGGTTTATCAGGTTTCTATTGGTTGAGTCTACTTTTGGAGGGACTAACAAAAGAATTCAGGCCAAAAAAAAAAAGGGGGGGGGGGACTACCAAACAAATGCATACAATTTACCTTGCAAAGATAGTGGAAAGTGGCTCACATATAAATCTTATTTAAAAGAAATGTGTCAGATAGAGAAATGACTGAAAAACCGAGTAAAATAGTAAAGTTAAAAATATGTGGTCCTGAAAGGCATTCAACTGAGATATTTTAAAGAAATCTAAAGTCAACTCTGCCAGTTTTTAATTAAAATGTATATTATAGTTATAAAATTTATCAACCCATTCTCCACAGTTATAAAAGTTTGATACAATGTTTGTTTGTTTTTTGTTTGCCATGTTTCAATTCTATGTCATTTTGAGATTTGTATTTTGCTGAGGAGCAGAGACTTATCTGAAGGCTCTACTGTAGTAGTTCAGGGAAGTGGACTAGAACTCTTTTCAAAATTATAATTCTAAACATAATCTTTTAAAAAAAACAGACTGAGAGACATATGGGCAGCAGTTCAGAGAAAATTGAACATATTTCATTCCCACTGAAGTTGTGTCACACCATGGGGGGAAGTTTGACATTCCGTACAACATAGCAATGTTTAAATTAAAACATATGGACATTAAATGTTAGTTATCATGCAGCACCTATAGGTTGGAAGTCTTTTATTGTACGTAGATATTTACTGATTTCATGTAATAACCTTATTTATAAATGAAGATAAGTATATAGAGAATCACAGTGCTTGGAAAGCTAGTCAATTCCCTGCTGCACCATCTCTAACAAAAGTAAAGCCTACCACATTTCTAAAGAATCTGTTCAGTATGCTTCCACCAACAAGTTCTTCCTAATGCTTTGAAACTTGAAATTTGAAACTTTTGGCTCAGGCACCACCCTCCAGAGGAATAGAGAATGAATTTATTACACAGTTATCCATGTCAATGGTACTTAAAGTGGTGGAAATAAATAAATAAATAAATAAATAAATAAATAAATAATATTTCCCACCTCTCCCTATGGATCGAGGCAGGATTACAACCTGATAAAATACAATAGGCAATAAAAACACTATACAGATAATCTACAATGATAATTCCAGTAAAAACACTAACCTTCTCATAATACAGTAACAAATTAAAATATTTTTTCTCCTGTTCATGATCAATGAGTTGGAGCATCGGAGTGGATGGGGTTAATTTATACAAGGTTAGATGGGAAGGCCTGCTGGAAGAGATCCGTCTTAAGGGCTTTCTTAAAAGCATCTAAGGTGATAATACAACAGATCTCCTCGGCAGGTCAGTCCATAATTTTGGGGAAGTGGAAGTAAAGGTCCTCTGGGAAGTTGTCACTAATCTAGTCTTCTGTGTTTGTAATAGATTCTTCCCAGAGGTATGGCGAATGAGGGACAGACTATGTAGGGAAAGGTGTTCCTGCAAGTAACCTGGGCCCAAGCCATGTAGGGCTTTAAAGGTGATAACCAACACCTTGTACTGTGCCCAGAAGCTGATTGGCAGCCAGTGAAGATTTTTTAAAACAGATGTTATATGGTCAAACCTGGATGTACCGGTGACCAGTCTGGCTGCCATATTTTGGACAAATTGAAGCTTCTCAAACTTGGCACAAGGGTAGCTCCATGCAGAGCGTGTTGCAGAAATCAAGACGAGAGGTTACCAAGTCATATACTACTGCTTCTAGGTCTCCCTGGTCCAGGTAGGGATGCAGCTGGCATATCAACCAAAGTCGATGACAAACTATGCAAATGGCAAGTTATGCAAATACTATAACAGTATGCCAGAAATGCTGTTCTGGTCCTTGGCAAATTGGGAAAGTAAACTGATGTCTACTACATCAGATATCTTGAGAAGCACTGATCTATGTGGCAGTCTTCCAAACATTTCAATATGGCTTTTGGTTTCCTCTCTATCTTTGTCATCCCCCCACCTCAGTTTCCTCAACTCTAGGGCAAAATAGATGGTGGGTAAAGGGCAGCTTGATGCCGCTTCTATAAGTGCTGGATCAGGGCTGCAACAACCACATGTCATGGACCAAATCCAGCATTTTTCCGGCCCCAAAAGGAATGGCAAAATGCCACTCTTTTGGGGAGCAGAAAAAAGGGTGCCTTTGCTACCATGGAGGCACTTTTCAGCGCTCCTTTTGGTGTGCAGCATCTGAATGCCGCACCAAAGGAACACCATAACACTGCCCGCTATGTGGTCAGGTGGACAGTGTGATGGCGGCTTGGGAGTGGAGTTGGAGCATGTTGCGTGCAACCATCAAACCCCCACTCCACCCCAACACCAGCCCTTTTGGCCAATCTGTTTAGCCTCTTTGTTTCAAAATTCTTGCTATCTTTGTTTTCCTTCTCTGAATATGATTACAATATTCTTAAAAAATATGATATCCACAACTGAAGATATTTTTAATGGTCTTTAAAGGGTGGCATACCAGAGATGGCATGACTAAAGCAGAATAAGGCTATTCTGTTAGTGAATACCCCTTTCTGTTACTGATCTATGCAGAAGATCAGTAATAGTTCTCAAAGGAGGAAACAAGTAATTTTACCAATTTTCTTCCCACTGTAAGAGTTTTTGGGAAGTTTTTGTACCATGTTCAAAGACTTTTCATAATTTAGGAGTAGTTCTGTACAAAATCTGCATGCTGTTTTCTGTGCAAAAGAAACTTTACATGATTTTTTCACAGAATATATTCTCGGATGTAAAGATTACTATCAGCCCAAAATTCTTCTCATCAAGATTTCTGAACACTCAATAATAAGAATAAGAATAAATACCAGCATCTCAACTTCCTTCCAAAATAATAAGAAACACACTTTTCAGTCATTTTAAAAATATTTTCAAATATTCTTTTCATTCCTAGTAGGGACTAAGGAGTACAACCCTTAATGCTTTTATAAAGGATATGAACTGAAGGATGGTATGCTTTGTGCTGCATAAATACAAGCTGATGCCATGTGGCTATGTTCTTCCAATGAATTTGTACATGACTGCATACAGGTTATAAACTGAGGCCAAGATCCTACACTGGAAGATGTAGCTATGACAATGTATCTATGATGACATAGTGATGCCTGTCCATACTTCCCCCCAAAAGGCTACCTTTTAAGCATGCAGCCTCAAAAATATTGGGGTGTTGGAGAGCAGGGTGGTGACTGATGTTGTGCACAGTGGACTCTTGTTATATGCTGGGGTTTAGTCCCAAGATCCCCCGTGGATAACAAAATCCGTGGATGCTCAAGTTCCATTAAATATAATGACATAGCAAAATGGAGTCCCTTATAAAAAATGGAAAATCAAGGTTTGAAATTTATATTTTTTTTTTGAACATTTTCAAACTGTGGATGCTTGAATCTGTGTATAAGAAATCTGTGTATAAGAAGGGCTGACTGTACAACCGTTTTCTAGTAGCAGGGCACAATATGACAAAAAACATAATCAAGAAGCTGCCTGTGGCATTGTATCTTGCTACTGGCAGAGGCCTGAAAGCATCATAATTCACCACCTCACTTTCCAGTACCTCAGAAATTCTTCTTTTAGTGGTCTGCATGGCTCAGAAGGTAGGGAGGGAGGCACTGACTGTAAAATAAATAATATTTGTTTATTTATTAAAATTGTATAAGAGCACCAGTGTGGCATAGCGATTTGAGGTTTGGACTGTGACTCTGAAAAACAGGGTTCAATTCCTTGCTTGGCCATGAAATCCACTGGATAATCTTGAACAAGTCGCATGCTCTAAGCCTCAGAGGAAAGCAATGGCAAACCTCCTCTGAACAAATCTTACCAAGAAAACCCCATGATAGGTTTGCCATAATTTGAAGATGACTAGAAGGCACACAACAACAACAACAACAAATAATTACAACATCATAAGTCTAGCAAGCAACTACTGAATAGGATGCCAACTCACACATACAACATGCAGCACCTTAGATTCATGCAATATTTCAGCCATGATGAACACTAGCCCTGTGGATAGATAACTCTAACATGCAAATACTACATGCATTTGGATGGGCATGTATAGTAAGTGGACTGAAAAGTAACATTTTATCTCTAGATGGTTAGCCTAGGAAAGGGAGTTTCAGTCCCTTTGCATGTGGTAAGCCATGCACAAATTGTCCCTCAATATGCCAGCTGTTCCTCAAGAGATCCTTGAGTGTAATTATTGTAGATTTACACCACTTCACAAATACATTCAAATGATCCTTCTTGCATCAGTCTTGTCAATCAGTGGTCAGATGCTGCCTTATAAAATCCAAAGAAAAAGTGGAAGAAAAAAAGCCTTAAAAGCCCACACAGCATATTAAACTATGATTTGGCCTCTTCTTATGAAGAACCTTCCTCCTCAAATTTACAAGGACTGTTCACCAGAGCCAAGTGAGGTGTTCTTAATAAAGAGCCCTACTTACTGTGGATGAAGTGGGATTGGAAGCCAGAATACACATTAAATAGGCAGAGGAATCCTTTGAGTTTAATACAAATACACAGGAGCAGAAGCGAGGACCAGAGCTAGGGATTAAAAGAAGCAGTGGAATTTATGTCTAAATTTATATGAGTATAAATTATAAATAAATTTTACACTGAAGAGTTAAGACTGGGTAAATAATGCCTCACAGAGACCCTTTCTCAAAAGTAAAATTAATTTAGCACATACAGCTTTCAAATTATTTTGATTCCTTTTTATGCTGCCTGCATGGGGCTGTCTTTGAGTTCAGTTGAGAAAAAGCAAAGTGGTTCAAAAGTGTGGTTGCCAGATTAAATAGCTTCCCATTTACTCCATCTTCAAAGTAGTCTCTCATTTGTTTCTGAGTTCAATTTGAAGCACTGGTGTGAACATTTAAAATTCTCCAGAGAAACTAAGAAAACAATTTCATCACATTCCTCCACGGGGAGAAAAAAATTCTATAATGGTTTATTGGACTAGAACTCATAAGCGACAGTGGCAACTCAACTTCAGTTTCTTCCTGGGACAGTTTGCTACTGTTGTTGGTGTTTACTATTGGTGAAAATGTTCAAATTAGAATCTATGTCACCGTTTTGCATTTTTTCCCTGACGTAGATTTGAATTTCAGACTAGTGCATTGTGGAAATAATAGTGGCCACCACCAAAAATCATGGAAAATATTTGAAGAAATATTTTGTCTTCTTTTCCAGGCGATGAAAGGTTAAAAAATATCTCAGAAAACTTGTCATGGAGTAGGGGGCAATGCCTTTTTAGAAATTAAAGTTCAGCAATAAGGGATAGATTACTTCAGTATCTCTCTTCTAATGCATATGTTTATATTACATCATCTTCACAAGCTATACATTGTGTCTCATCATCACTGCAGATATAGGAGGAAGGCAGTATGTGAAGCAGGGCGCTTTCTAATGGGGATGCCAACATTTTCTGGGAAGATCCATTAGGCTCTTCTTTTCTTGAATTAGAATGTGGTTGGATAACTTCAGTATGTAGGCACTAATTTTCATACCCATGATGATCTGTGCTGTTGCATTTCCAACCAAAATTTGGAAATTGAGTGGAAATCTAGTTCTGATTATCAATGGGTGGGGGGAGGAGGCTGATTTTCATCAATTTGGGGGTTTAGGGATATTTCTGGATCTTGTAGTGTTTATATGGAAGCCATCATTCCAAGTGGACAAATTTTAGGAGGTTTCCCCTTAAAAAATGTGTTTTCAGGGCTTTGGAGCTGTTTTTCAACACTGTGGGCATTGCCATATAGTGTTTCTCAGGATTATGTTGTATCCACAAGCCATCAGTGAAGTTCCAGGAAATTATACAAATATAATAATAATATGGCAGAAATATGGGACTGACTCCCGGCTTATTGGGAAAGGAAAACTGATTTCTGGCTTATCAGGTACCTTGAGAAGCACTGAACTATGTAATAGTCTTCCAAACATTTCAAGATCTCTTTTCTAGAAAAGACTTTGTGCAGAAAACAAATATTGAATATTAATAGTTTTTGTGGGTTTTTCAGGCTATGTGGCCATGTTCTAGAAGAGTTTATTCCTGACGTTTCGCCAGCATCTGTGAAGATTCAGCATCTCTGAAGAATAAACTTTTCTAGAACATGGCTACATAGCCCGAAAAGCCCACAAAAACCTCATTTTCAGAGTTTCCTCACACTTGACAAACCCATTTTTCAATCATTTTAAAATATATTGTTGAATGTAAATTCCACACTAGTAGTGATACCATTCTGGTTATAAGGGTAGTTCAGTTAAGGAAGCTAACTGGGTTCTCTTACAAAGCATTTTTTTCTCAGATAGAAAACACTGTTTCTGCTTATAATAAGAATGCTACCATTAAAAGTTTGAAATAAACATTTTAAAACAGAAACTTTGGAAATTTTAAATTTCCTTAGGTTTTAAGCGTTATGAAATAATTTAAAATGAAGCTAGTTTGAAGTAGTGTTGGCTTACGTTTTGTGAACTGTGGCAAGCCTAATATTACCAAATCAACGTGTGTGTTTGTGTGTTTGTGGAAAATTAGTTTGTGTGCATGCTGTTAGCCCTGAACATACCTAAACCAATCCCTCCTCTTTGATATCAAAATTGCCATAAAATCAGCCTCTATGATCCTAATGTGGATGCCATTAAGTGAAATTGAGCGGGTCACATTGGCTAGCTTAGAAGTTGCCAAGAGGATTTATTTTCCAGACACATCAGAGGAGATGAGGAAGAGCCTAACCATGAGACAATAGGATGGCTTTGGTCAAAGTAAACAACCCCATCTGCACTTTAAACTGTCCTGCTGCAGAAATACACCCATTCACACTCCCATGTAACACCTTTGGAAGACGCAACGTCAAAGTGTCACTTATGCACATCAAAGATTTGGACTATTGGGGCACATTAGCCCTCTGGAGTTTGCTCCAGGGCATAAATTTCATATAAATTGGGGAACTTTTCCTTTATTTAGTTGGATTAGCTTGGTTTGCAGGCAGAGGTGCTGCTGGTTTTGACTATGCTAGATCCCTATTTTGCTCACCAAATTTGGGAGTGATTGAGTTCTTTTTGTTGCATCCCTGGATACCATCAAGAGGAGCAGCATCCAACCAAGTGTAGTATCACCCTTAGTCTGTTCCAGTCAGACACCTTTATTTCTCAGTTCTTGTGTATTTGTGTAAGTGATTATTAGGAGTGCAAGTTGTTTTACCCCTTTTAAATGAAATACAGTTCATTGAAGATTTGCTTTTGTGGTCCTTTGTGCCTCCAACATTAGTATACAGAGGAATGATCCCAGGGCTGCATAACCCAGGCAGTCATTCAAGCTAAGATTTAATTCCTCAGTAAGGAGCTTACTGCCCTGCCCTCGTTACAGTGTGCATGTTTAGTAGACAATGACTATACTGTATTTGTTTAAGAGAAAAACTAAAGCTGCAGTTTCTGGACACAGATAACTGGCAGTTCATTAGGTCTCCTCTCTCAATAGATATGTATAGGAATGGGCTGTTATTAACAGACTATGAATGAGTACATAGAGAGATCTTGTAGCACCTTTGAGACTAACTGAAAGAAAGAAATTGGCAGCATGAGCTTTCATAGACTTCAGTCTACTTCCTCAGATGCATAATGCAAACAACAACAATAAAAATAACAGCCACATAACAAGATTTCTACAAGATTTCTCTATGTACTGATTGTACAGACTAATATGGCTATATTTTTAAAGACTATGAATGAGTGCTATATGCTGAGGTGAACATCATCCTTATGCATGGGCAGCATTTTGATTTTTGTTACTCTATCAGAAATAATGTTCCACATTTACAACCAGGATCATGAGCCATCCCTCTAAGGTTTGATCCAGCCTTCAACTATCACATCACTGACTTCATCTTAGATGGTTTACCTATGGAACATCTTGCTGAATTCCTAAATTACCTCTGTATTTTGCCTTCAGCAGTCCATGGTAACTCTAGCTGCATATACATTTTTTATTATATTATTATTAAATATACACTCATTGGCCTAATTGCAGTAGCTAGGTTCACTGACAGTAGACGTGTTCAATCAATGGGAACTTAATCATGTAAATTTCTTGATTCAATGGGTTTACTATAGTTGGAATTCAGGCCTTTGATATCACCACAAAAAGGACTCTCATTGATTAAATGTGTACATTTTCTGCTGCTATAATATTCAGCAGAAAAGATGGGGATCATTTAAACATTTCTTCAAGTGAGCATAATTCTGTGATAGATCACCTTTCATTTCTTCAGCTCCACTGCCAAGTCATTACCAGAACAATTAGAAGCTCTCTAATCCATCCCATGACTGTGTCCAGCAGCCCACAACAACTCAGAGACAGCTAGCAGATCATGAGAGGAGTCAAGATAAAATCTGGCACGTAGCCATGTCTCTGAAAGGCAAACAATTATCTAACCCACACAAACTCACAATCATTAAGGAAGAAAAAGTCTTGTTGCAAGACAAAAAAAAATCTTTGGAATGAACAAAGCCAGCCAAAGAGGCAAACATTAAACTTCAGACTTACCCAGACTTGACCTCGGATTAACTAATTACCTTTCAGACTTTAGCCTTCCTGGTAATAAGTTAAGGCATAGTAACTGGAAAGTCTAAACAGTCAACCACAAGCACAGCATTTATGAAGTGGATGAACATGTTCAACTGAAAGAGGGATGAATACAGACCAAAGTCGTTTTGTGTGGTCTGAAATGAATGGGGAGAGGTTTCCTGCCTCTTCTCATTCATCTTAACAATGGCTTTCCATTTACTTTTCACTCTTAGAACCTCCATCTCTTAATATCTTGGGAGACATTGAAGATTCATAAAGATTCTTAGAAATCTTTCTTCACTTTAAAAGAGATAAGCACAAGGCTGACAGTTTCAAAGTATGTGCATGCAGTTCTGATCTGAACAAGAGAAACAATGTCCCCATTATCTTATGATACTGTCATTACCTTTGTGGGCAGGGGGGCATGGACAGAGGGCATTACTGATATAAAATTAAATGAGAGAAAACTAATAAAAGGAATGTGTTTGAAGACCATCACATAGATACACATCAAAATGTACAGCAAGCTCAACTGAAAAGTACTTTCAATGCTATGAACATATTTTTCTCTCACTGGTTTAACCAGATGATTTTGAGCTTCTGGGCACATTTTATATGGTTCAGCCGCTTCCTGTGGGGAATGTCATGTTATGTGTGGCATGTGAGAAGTTCAGTATGTTGTTAGAGTGGGTGATTAAGTTAAGGACTGGGTTGATAGGGATGGTTCATTATTTTCATGATTTTCTGTTTATTGGGAAGTTTGGAATGAGACATTGTAACAACCTCCAATCAGCCCTTTAATACAGGAACTGGAAGTTCCATCGGCCAAAGAAAAGACTGAGTGACCATCACAGCAATTGTTATTGCTGGGCATTGAAATGGACAAAATCATTCAGCTTTGTAGGGAAAGATTAGTTGAATTTCTTGGTTATAGGAAGGCTATGATTAAGGAATTCCAAGAACTACTTGGGCATTTAAATTTTGTGTGCAGGGTGGTATCACCAGGTAGGGCCTTTCTCAGATGTCCTTGTGATGCTACATGTGGAGTCAGCAAGCTACACCACAGGATCAGGATTGCACAAGGAGTCCAGGAGGATCTGAGGATATGGTAGAACTTTCTTGCTGACTTTAATGGGATCTCTTTTTAGAGGGAGGAACTGTAAGGATGTACTGCGGGTCTCTTCAGATGTTGCAGGGGCTTAGGATTTGGTGTATATTTTCAGACACATTGATGCACCCATCTTTGGCCTGCTGATTGTATTCAGGCTGGTGTCACAGCAAATCTTACATTTTTACACCACCATCACCCCCATTTTGGTTGCAGTTAAGATATGGGCAGAGGAGTTGGCTAATTCTTCTGTGCCTGTGCAGATCATAAACTCCCAGTCATCCATGTCTACTACAGTCAAGAGGTTGGTTATGGAATTTACTCTTCAGTGTTTACATTGGAACATTCTCTTGAAGGAATTTTCTTGTGGTGGGGATAGACAGTGGTTTAACTGACACGCTCTCCCACTTGTAGATAGAGACCTTCAGATTGGTGGCATTGGATGTAACCACTATGCTGGATGCAATGTCAACAAACCTGTGGAGGATTGGAAGGGTGAGGCCATTAACCTGTCCCTAGTGCCTAGCACTCAAAGGTTTAGGAGGGCTTTGGGGGAGCATTTGTGTTTTCCTTGCTGCTTCCTTCTCTCCTTTGGTTCCTCTAGAATAAGTGTACTGGTGGTCCATTCAAAGGGTGACAAGTTGGGCAGGGTGTCAGAATTTAGGGACCTGACTGTGAGGTGTCAGCAAGTTAGTCATAAGTTACATTCCTCTAAAATGTATCAGAAGAGGTTTGGAATTATGGTGCAACTTAAGATTTGTAGTGACCAGGCGTTGTGTCTAGCTTGGGCTCTACAAGACTATGACCAGGTTTTGGGGCATTCTGATTATTTATTTCACCATGCTGACCTGTTGCCCTTGACTAAATACAACTTCTGGTCTGTCACCTCCAGGGCTTCAACCTTATTAGAATTAAAAGGGGTAAAATTTGAAATTTAGAATTGGAGCAGTATCTAATAATAATAATAATAATAATAATAATAACAACAACAAATTTATTTATATACTGCCTTTCCAAAAAGATCAAAGTGGTTTAAAAAATTACATAAAAATACGTAATACATAAATGATTTACATAAACAAATAAATAAAATACCTAAATAGTACATAACGTATACCAGTGATGACAAACCTATGGCACACGTGCCAGAGGTGGCACTCAGAGCCCTCTCTGTGGGCACATGTGCCGTCCCCCCAGCACAGATTTTGCCAGAGTTTGTTACTAGAAAGCCAGAGGGACATGGCACTTTGCAATAAATAAGTGGGTTTTGGGTTGCAGTTTGGGCACTCGGCCTCTAAAAGATTTACCATCACTGACGTATACAAATTAAAATTCCGTCCCTCACCCCTTAACTAAAATACACCCATCATTAAACATTAAACAAAATTACACAAACAAAGCAATATTAAATAAATTCAAATTATAAACATAATATAGTACCAAGATAAAAAAGAAAAGAAAAAATATGAATAATACAAAATACAGTACAAAGCATAATAACATATAATCAGCTAACAATCATCGACTCTAGCCTAGGGAGAAAAAATGTTAACAAGTACATAAAATACATAAACAATTTACATAAGCAAATGCATAATAATACATAACCTATACAAACTAAAATTCCATCCTTCATCCCTTGACTAAAATACAATAATTAAACATTAAACATTAAAAATAAAAATAAAAAATAGAGGTGTTTTCATAGGTTTTTTGTGGGTTTTTCGGGCTATGTGGCCATGTTCTAGAAGAGTTTCTCCCTGATGTTTCACCAGCATCTGTGGCTGGCATCTTCAGAGATGCTGGCAAAACATTAGGGAGAAACTCTTCTAGAACATGGCCACATAGCCCGAAACACCCACAAAAAACTATGGATGCTGGTCATGAAAGCCTTAAACTTCACAGAGGTGTTTTCCTTTCTCTCAGTCTGGATTCTAGGAGCCTTCTGGCCTTAGCTTCTCTTGCCTCCTCAGTGTCTTCTGCTCGCAGAAGAGCATATGCGATGGAAATGGGCCTTCAGCTTATTCAGAAGACTGGGCACTATAGGTCTTTAGTTAATCAGAGATATGTACAGCTGTTGGAGTATGTACTAACATGTTATGTGGCTATTATTTTTATTGTTGTTGTTTGCTTGTTTATAGATTTTATATTATGGCCAGTAAGGAACTTTGTCCTGATCTGCACCCATAGCTTTGCTTATGTACACCTTTTGTGGGAGGACCCAGTGTGGCATAGTAGTTGGAGTGTTGGACTGTAACTTTGAAGACGAGGTTCAATTCTCAGCTCAGCCATAAAACCCACTGGGGGACATTGGGCAAGTCATATGCTCTCAGCTTCAGGGGAAGGCAACGGAAAACCTCCTCTCAACAAATCTTGCCATGAAAACCTCATGATATGTTCATCTTAGAGTCACCATGGCGGGTTACAGACCGCCGAAAAGCGGCGGCCTGCACCCGCCCCTTTCCCAGCCGGATCGGGGCCTCAGCGGCCAGAGCGGCAGCCGCTGAGGCCCCAATCCGCCACTTTCCAGGCTGCAGGGAAGCAGCAAAAGGTCCCTTCCCCGAGGCCTGGAAAGGGGTGTCCTTGGGGCTTCAAGCCCCAAGGACACCCCGTGGTGGCGGGAAGGAGGAGAAAGGGGCCGCTTGGCCCCTTTCTCCTCTGCGTTGCTGGGCGCAGCTGTCTGAAGGCTGCACCCAGCGACGCAAACGGCAAAAGGAGCTCCGTTTCAGAGCTCCTTTTGCGGCGGGGGAAGGGGCGCACTATTCGCCCTGGTGTGGCGTGATGATGTCACGTCCACGCTGTCCTGTACAGAGGCGGCGCGGTCATGATGCCATAATGGCGGCGGCCGTGTGGAACAGCCACCGCCATTTTGTGCGCACTCCACGCATGCTAGGGTTGGGGGCGTCCGGAAAGGACGCTCCTTTCTAACCCTAGCACGCATGCAGCGTGCACTTTAAGGCCCGTCTGTAATGGGCCCATAAGTCAGAAATGACTCAAAGGTACACAACAACAACAATAACACCTTTGGTGGCATGTCCTGCTGCCAATATTGTTTGGGGAGTACTGTGGGCCTCCAGCACACATTCTGGTCATTCATTTGCGGGGGGGGGGGGGTTATAACTTAAGTTTGTTGATGGTCAAGGCCCCAAACATATTGCACTGATACATCCTGAAGGCAGCTTAATAGGGAAATTTGGAATGCCCCAGGCAGAGAGTTGGGCCACTTTTTTGCCACATCCCCAATAAGTTGGTTTCTCCTTGGGACTCAGGTGTGTCACTCAGGGGAAGCTGGGAAGGAGATCTGGGAGAGACCACCTGCCCCAGCTGCTCCTCCACTAGCTTACTTTCCCCTTTTGCATAGCTCAGAGGTTCAAACTTAAATAAGTGATTTTTAAAATAAAACAACCCATATTCAACCCAACTCTTGTGTGTGGTCTCATTATTTCATGGATGGTCAGCAATTCAGCTGCATTTATATTAGAATTGGAAACATTAAGTTTATGTGAAATTACCATTTAAATTTCATTAAGTGCCTGCACTAAAACCTTACCTGAATGAAGCTGCAAAATGCCATCCATGATTTAATTCTCTTCCTGCCCCCCCACCCCGCCCTTCTTTTCAGCTTGGAAGGTTATAACTGCATGAATATTTGAAATTCATCTACCCCTTCAGAAAGCCTTCTATTCCCTTCCCTTCATTCATTCCTTATATTCTCACCTCAACCTCTCCATTTCTCTAGCTTACTGGTTCTCATGCCTATCCCATTTTTGGGAAAAGGGCAAAGTACAAATACATTTAATAATCATCAAAGATTCCAGGGTGAAGAGCTTCAAAATGCAATTCCTTGGGAAAGATGAGAAGCTTCTCTGCAGTGCCCAATTTGGAAAACAGGAATGCTTTTTAAATAAGTTTGGATCTTGTAATCTAGACCTATTTTCCAATTTATTCTGCAGCATGGAGGGATTAACAAAATTAAGAAGCTTTGCAAAAAACAAAAAGAACTATGCTTTGAATAAAAAACCAGCTGAGAATATAATATTTGTTCGCTCCTTACCATTGTCTCTTACTTAATTATTTAATAACTTGATTAATAAAATTCCTGCTTAAGTCAATTGCTTTAGTTAAATATAAATTTAATTAAATTGGCCCTGTTCATTAGTCAATTTTCAACAATTGATAATTTAATGTATTTTAACTATTTGGTTTCTATTTTTGGAGGAAGGACAAATATGAGTAGGAGACAAAGACCTTTCAGATGAAAATATAATTAAATAATTGAATATAATTAAATAAACAGGAATAAGGGAGAAACTTGAATAGACTGAATCATATGCCTAATCAGAGATTCTTCTGACTTTGGTCATCTAGTTTGGCCTTAAATTAGTACAGTTCATTATGTTCTGCTGCTTTTTATATTCTGTGTATAAACACATTATGGCTGGTATCCTGGCAGTGACAAGCTCAGGCATAGGTTGTTCCTACTACACAGGCAACAGGCCTCTAGTATGCTACAAATTCACACACAGATGTGGGTCATCTTTCTGCTGCTTCTTTTTCTGCCAAAAGTAATCCAGGAAGGTCCTCAAAAAAATGTCCACATTCATGTACAAGCTGTAGGGCTATATGGTTTCTAGGATGGTAGAAGCTGTGGCAGTTCTGAAAGGCACAGAGGGGAGGGAAAGAGCATCTGTGATAGAAATTAATTTTCCAGAGGCTGCACAGAACTTATCTCACTGCCTGCAGCCTTCAGTCCCTCCACTTCCCCTCTCTAGTGGACTAAACTTCTCAAGTCTTGGTGAGAAGATTCAGAAATACTTCTCCTGAGAAATGATTCATGCACCAGTTTTCTGATTAAACTGGATACTTTAAACAAACAAACAAGCAAAAACAAAGCCAAATTTAAAATCTCTATATCCAATAAAATGGAATACTGAATTGAATAAATTTAGAACATGTAACCATTTGGAAAGCAAACTTGAGATGGTAGATTTTAACCATTGCCCCTTTAATATACACTTATTTTTTTTAGGAAGCTAATAGAAGAGAAATGTCTGATCAAATTGGCCTTTAAACAAAATTACACAATGAAATGCTCAGTTGTCTTGTGAGTGAGTGCTGAGCAGAAATATCCACACAGAGAGAAACAGAAAGAGAGAGAGAGAGAGAGCAGAAAATATGCCTCTCCCTTATTAATGCAATTATTCCCCATCCAAATATCACTGACGTGCTTTGGGGAAAAGATATGGGACTTGGAGAGATGAGAAAAATGAAGCAAATTTAGCCTTTTTCTCTCTTTGGTTTCCTACCCCCACCTTTACACTGAGAATAAAGGACTTAGTGTCCATTTTCATTTTCTTTTGTTCTGAACAATCTCATTAAATCCAGGAGGTTGTGTGCTTGAAAGATGCAGAGATTTAACAGCAAAGGCTAAGAGCAATTGGATGTGATGGGATTTACACCCCTTTGGAAACGCTTTATGAAAACTCATTCATTATATATGGGTAGGATCATCTGTCCAGAGTGAATTTGGAACTTTTATCTTACTGCTTAATCTTTCTGATTGTAGGATGAGTGGCTATGTTTTGAAAATGACAGCTTTGTGGGGTAGAGGGTAGTTATTCTATCTATACCAGAAGGCAAATGGACCATCCATACAGCAAATCCAAAGACCATACAAGACTGCTATTAATGGACTCTCAGGATTAATACTGTTTCTAGCATCCTCATTGAAGACAGCTGGAACTAGATCAGCTTGTAACAATTTCACTGCCGGAGGACTGGTTATCAGTATTATTATTACTATTATTATTATTACACTTTGGAGAAAGGGTGTAATTTACAGTTACGTTCTGTAAAGTAGAATGTTTCCATTTTTGAAGAGTTCCAAAACTTTTTTTATTCTTTTTTATTCTATTTTATTCCCCAAATTTCTCCCTATTCAGGACTCATGAATGAAATCAAAACAGATATACAAATAAATCAATTATAATGTCAAGGAAGAATTTTGAATAATACACACACAGATATCTATTTACATCTACATCTACATCTATGTATCTATATATCTATATCATCTATTTAGCTATTAGGACCATTGCTGGTACTGAGATATCACACTCAGTTTAGAAGGAATTTTCCTCACTTGATGTACCTCTAGCTATATAAGCCTGGTATGCTAATTTTTGTAATTTTGATTTGACTATTTCTTACTGTTTTTTTTTTTTTTTTGGTAGTATATGAGCTTTAAAAGGAGGGAGTAGCAGAGAAGATTACACTACAAATATATGTTATACTGCATGACAGTGTTAAGGAGTAAAACAAGCTGAGCTTGCATCAGCTTGCACTAAATTTAAGAATTAGGTTGACATTTGTCAGGGATATCAAAGTTGTTTGCAGACACATTCCAGTTCAGTGAATCACAGGTCAAAATTTTGCTGGTGCACTACTCTGACAAAATGATGCCAGCATAAGGGGGGTGCCAGGGAGGGAACTGCTCCAAAAATAGAGCATTGGAGAAATATGCTGCTGATACATGGTAGATTATGGGCCATACCCTATACTATATAGATGAAGCATAATGATTTACCTGAACAGGTCCACTGGGGTACTTCTTCTGCTCCCTACAGAAGGCAGCTTCCTGCAGCAGTGGCAGATGCACTACTGAAACTGGGATAAAAATGGGATCATGTGTCTGTCTTTCAAGAAAACCTTGGGGGGGGGGGGGAGAGACTTTGCACAAGGACATAATAAATACTTTCTTTTACAATAAATGTAAGAAGACATGAACATGTATGCAACTAAGGAGTTTAGCAAGATCTCATGAGAAAACAGGAGTTAAACGTGATACCACATGAAGATAACCAGGAAATGCCCAAAGTTTATCACACGATGTCACAGTTAACATGAATTGACGTGAAGTTAATCCACAGTTAAAGCAGAGGAAACCAGAAGCTTTTAAAATTCTGAACAAACCAAATTTAAAAAGCTGCTGGTTTCCTGACTGATTTCTCTTGCCACTATAGTGTAGTCCTGGAAACAAAGCCATTAGCATAGTGCACCAGCAGGTTTCTGACCATACAGTGACCTTCATCATATGATACCGGAAGTCAAAACAAAGAGACAATTAAAAAGTGGTGAAAGCTAAAACATATTTTTTTTACATAAACATTAACCTCTGACTATGTTGGAAATTCCTCAGTGTGTGTGTGGGGACTCCCTAGCCTTCAATTTGAAGACCAGGAATTAATTGGAAATAAACCAGAACAGGCTGCATCAGCTGGATATTTTTAGAGAGAGAGAGAGAGAGAGAGATGCACTTTCCAAGGTTTTTAATCAGTCCAGATGAGTCCTGAGATGTGCTTCTTGTGTGTCAGCAAAAATGGCAGAAAATCCTAATTTCATAGGTGGCACTTCTAGATGAATCTGTAAATTTCAGTTTCACTCAGCTTGCCATTTATTCACACTTAAGCTTGGTTCATTCTGACTTTTTAGAATGGTCACAATTTCAGCATGAATTTGAGAAAGTGTATGGCCATGATGGCGGGGAGATTTGGGGAGCTGAAACCCAATGAAGCACCATTTTCAAGCTCTGCCATACATACATCTTGATACACATTTTTCAGATCTTAGGATGTAGTTTGACCTTGCTTCATAAATGAGAAAACACACACACCGGTTTGGGGGTTGGTCTCAAATATTTTTTCATATTTTTGACACTGATTTTTAAACATTTCTATAAGACATGCAAAATGGGAAAATGTGATAATTACTATTTTGATGCATGGACTAACAAGAGCTTTAAGTGGATTGTTTGTGTCTTTCTGATCATTCATCCAGTCATCTTGCAAATTAGGCAAATCTTTATTATGTTTGTTCTAAACTGAAGCAACAAGTAATTTCAGCAATTTTGTTATTGTTGCAAGAAGAATCTCAGTTCTGACCTTATGCTGCACAAAATTTGCACATGATTACTTAGCACAGAAAACAGCCTTTTCTATTCATTAAACAGCTTTTTCTGTACATAAAATAATATTACAGTGTAAAATGTTGTTTCATGTTCAGAATATGCTGTTTCCTATGAAAATCACTCACATGTGAATTTTGTACAGAAAAAAGTCCCCATTTATGAAGGGGAATAAGGCCTAAAATGCATGGGCTAAAAGAAGCAGCTTCTGACTGACATTTCCCCAAAGCATTTGGAACCTGTGCTTTGGTCCAAAGGACCAGATTAAAAAATAGTCAGTTTAAACCAATTCCTGGCCAGCACGGCTTGGGACCTGCAGTGCAGCCCGCTTGGGGAGCAGGCCATATAGTTGGTGTAGTGCTGGCCCAATCATGGCTGGAGTGGCCAAAGGCTGCTCTTTAGAAGCTGTTTGCTTCACCCCATTTCTCCGGTATCTTTTTTTACTGCATAAAAATTTTGTTGTATAAAGAAAATGTTTTTTCTCATATAGAAAAAGCTATTTTCTGAGCAAAACAACCACGTGTAAACTTTGTGCAGATTAATTTCCAAATAATGAAGATTTCCCACTGTCCAGAATTCTTTTTGCCAGAATTTCTCAACACTTGAAAAAATATGTTTTTGATCATTTCATTTTTTTCTATGCTTTCCATCCCTTTGCAAATGTACTCCCTTTCTGTTGAACTTCATGAAACACTAGTTTTGTAAAGAGGCAGAATTTGTGCACAAATTATATTTGTGCAAATTGTAGAAACCACATTGATTTATACTGAAGGTGAGATCCCTTGAGGGAGTTGGAGAATCCTTGAGACCCTTCCTCACAGGTCATAATAGCTACTCTCACTTAGAATCTCACTCACAGTAAGATTTCTTCATATTCCTAGTAAGGTCTTTCAAGCAATTGTGATTCCCAGTCCAGCTCACAGCTATGTTACATTAATTCCAGCCTACACCCAGTAAACTACTGAACACAGCATGCAAGATCATGGTGGGGTCGGTGGGATCAGAATAAAGGTTAATGTCATTTTTTAATGGTTGACTGATGCTTTAATAAGAGCAAGGAAGAAAAGGTAGCCTCTGAAGTCTGATATATGTATTGGACAGCATGTCATCAGAGAGAAGTCCTAACTATAGCTGTCAAGGAAGATCTTATCATAAGGCAAGGAAGATTACAAGCAGCGGAAGAGGTGGTACTGTAGTAATTCACTTTTCTGGATCAAGCTGATGTCAACAAAGCTGGTAGAGTATGATGTCCAAAAGCAGGAAAGCAGGTAGTGGAATAAAGGTTATAATCTGTGGGAGTTCAGTGTAAAAAAAAAACCCTATCGAAATATGAGTTTGTAAAACATATACAGAAACATCAGAGAAGAGCATAGTTCAGCTTTGCTGCTCTTTTTAAGTTATCCTTGTTGCACTAGCAATGTTATGAATTTAAATAAAATAGATCCTATGCAAGGCTGATTTTTTTGTTCTTAAATATTTGCAAAGCAATGTAAACATGTTCACAGTTTGATTTATCACCAAACATTATCAATAAATCAGGATTTTATGAAGCACTTCAGGTGATAACTCGACTGATCCTTAGTACCTAATCTTTTTGTCACTATGTGTTACTCAAATTTATGGTTCCAGTCTGTGTCACATGTAATCTAATTAAGGGCAAGAATGGTACAGTTGTTAGAGTGTTGGGCTTGGGATAGGCAGAGCTGAATTCAAATATTCTGCAAATGTAAGGGTCCACCCATGTAAGTCATTAAAGAGTGGGACTTCAGGCTGCTGAAATCCTGCTGCCATAGTCTTTGCAGGACCTAGCCTGAGCTGCCAGATTCCTAGAAGGATCAGGGCTAAGCCAACAGGCACAGCCAGAGCAGCTAGAGCTACGGCCATTTAAGGGCTACATTGGCTTGTCACAGCAACATAGTCTTCTCTGTTGACTGTAGCTGCTCTGGTTGTATTTTGCCTGGTCTCACTAGCCTTGCTGTGTTTAGACCTTGGTCTGCTCCCTGATTCTGCCTCTTGCCTCTGGGCCATTGGACTCTTGGAAGTCTGCCTTGCTGTGTTTAGACCTGATCTGTTTCCTGGCTCTGCCTCTTGCCCATTCGATTCATGGACTTCTGCCTTGCTGTGCTTAGACCTTAGTCTGTTTTCTGACCTTATCTCCTGCCTCTGGCCCATTAGACTCTCTATGTTCACTACCCACAGTCCTGGCCCCATTAGTCTGCATTGGAATCCAGGCTGCATATGTCTTGGATGCTGACACTAAGCCATGAGGCTCACAGGCAGACATGCCCACCAGTCTATATCAATCCCATCTTTCTCTCTAATATGGCTGCTATGAACATTAAAAGGGAGTTGGATGAGCCATGTGCACTGACTTTGCTTCTTGGATGTATAGCAGATTAAAAACATAACAAATATTCCCTATTTAATTTCTTTGAATATAAAAAATATATTCAAAATCACAAATCACACTTCCCCCCACTCATGGGGTAATGGGCAAAACATGTCTTTATGTTTAATGGGGATGGGGGAGGATGGATGGAGTGTTTCTCAAACTCTATTGTCCAGATAACATGCTAAGGACCAGTGATTTCAGATAGTCCTGTAGCTAATGTACATGCCCAGGTTGTTATGCATCTTGGGTTACTGGGAGAATGAAGAATACATATCACCTTGGGTCCCAACTTGGGAGAAAGGCAGGATAAAAATAAAATAAATTAAATAATATAAACACTCCACAAAATCAGCTGTGACATCACTTAAAGGTATGCTTTCTTTGTAACATAGGTGAGATTGCACAGAAATTGTTGTCAGAGAGCGTAACTTATTTCAAGAATTCTGCCAAGAGAATCACTGTATCAAAGAGTCAGCACACCAAGAGATTGCAGGGAGAGAGGGAGTATCACTACCATCACCCAGGAAATTAAGAAGAGGCTCCTTATGACCTATAATGTCTTACACAGTTTAGGTCTCGACTAGCAGAATGTCCCTCTACAAGATGCCTGAATATTTGTGAGAGGGTTTTCTCTCAGTACCATCACAGGTATTGTTAGTGACTACTTGCATATTTTGGAAATCTTTCCTATGAAAGGCTATGTTGATTCCCTCTATGATCTCTTTTTGCTGGCAGGTAAAGCCCTCCTTAAATTTATTTATTCAGACAGGCCTTTGCTTTTCAACTGGGTGGCACAGAAGGGTATGGACTGTACTTCTGTCCCTTGTGTTTCCCATGTATTTGAAAATGTTTTAAATGCTTTAATAAGATGGTTTTTAATGGCTTTTAAACTTTTGTATTATAGAGAGTCTCAACTATTTTTGTTTTTGTTTTTACACTGTAGCTAAAAGCTACCTTGAGGTCCATTTTGGGGGGGAAAGCAAGACTTTAATAAGTAAATGTACAAATGTGTCCAGAGAAGGGCAACCAAAATAATGAAGAGTCTGGAAACCATGCCCTATGAGGAGGGACTTAGGGAGCTAGGTATGTTTAGCCTGGAGAAGAGAAGGGTAAGAAGTAATATGATTGCCTTGTTTAAACATTTGAAGGGATGCCATATTGAGGATGGAGCAAGCTTGTTTTCTGCTCCTCCAGAGACTAGGACCCGAAAAAATGGATTCAAACTACAGGAAAAGAGATTCCACCTCAACATTAGAAGGAACTTCCTGACAGTAAGAACTGTTCAGCAGTGGAGCACACTCCCTCAAAGTGTGGTAAAGTCTCCTCCTTGGAGGTCTTTAAACAGAGGGTGGATGGCCATCTGTCAGGGGTGATTTGATTGTGGATTCCTGCACGGCAGGGGGTTGGACTGGATGGCCCTTGAGGTCTCTTCCAACTCTATGATGCTATGTTTCTGTGAAACATATAAGTAAAAATTAATCAGTGAAAAGTATCCCAGAATTAAGGGGGGGGGGTGTCTCTGTGTGAATGCAACTCTACATACATAATAGATGGATAAGAGGTAGGTAGGTAGGTAGGTAGGATATCCAAAAAGGGCATTAGCTATCTCTCTCCACACCCAGATACCTTGATGCATAAAAATAATTGATTTGTTTATGCTTTTGGATGCCTGCCATTGCAATAGATTGATTGTTTATGATCTTAAATGACCAGTTCAAAGCATGCTGGCCCATGAAGGGATCAATACTTTTTGATTACTTACATCTGGACCACTGCTGGTTTTGAATTTTAATGTAAAGTAATTGGCTCTCACAGCAATACCAGAGGAAAAAAAACTTTCTTAACACACTGATAATGCTTTATTCTGAATGAATTTGAAAGGGGAGGGGGGCATCTTCACAGTCCCTCCACCCACTGACAATACTGTTAGCATTAGAGCATTCCTTGTGCACTACAGATAAGGAAAGTAACCAAAATGTAAAGGGATTTTTAAGCTGAATTGTTTTATTTTATGAACATTCATGCATGCACACACACAGAGAGGTGTTTTTTTTTTTTAAAAAAAAAGTCCTTTTGTAGAGTAGAGACTTTATCCAGTCATATTTCTGAATCTGCTAATTTTCATCACATTTTTAGCATTGTGATAACTTAAATCTCTAATGGGACATTAAGAAATATATTTTAGGCATCTAAAGAAAAAGGTGCAGGCAGTGACCAAGGTAATACCAACAGAAACATTTTAAGATTTGTAGGTGTGAAAGAATTCCAGTGTCTCATCCTCTGTAATGATAGAAATTTGGGAAATCAAGGAAAATTTCATTGGAGGAGAAAATTCTCATTTAGAAGTGCAATTCCCCTCTATATCCTGGAACTTAGAGTTTCCAAGGCCCGTTCTGGACGGGCGTAAAGTACGTATCCAGTATGTACTAGGGTTAGGAAGGGGCATCACTTCCTGACACCCCTAACCCTAGTATGCACTGGATACATACAAAATGGCAGTGCCCGTTCCACACAGGCACCGCCATCTTGACGTAGCGGACGCATAGCATCCGCACGTTGCACCCCATATGTGACATCATGAGTGCGCGACTAGTGCCTCGTGGCATCACATCTGGGGCGCAAAAAGAAGCACCATTTTTGGGCTTCTTTTTGCTCTGCAAGGGAACCGCGCAGTACGGAAGCTGCAGCTCCCTCGTGGAGCAACCGGCGGTTCCCACAGACCGCCGCTTTTAGGCGGTCTGTAACGCGCCCCAGTTATTCTGGGAAAGGACAAATCATTCTATTCCATTTTGTCAGTGAGAGAATCGGGATAAGAAGAACATTTGGAAATACTCTAAAATGGTGAAAAGGTGTGTTACTCAAGTGTTAGAAAACTCTGATGAGACAAATCTTGGACTGACAAGTATTTGCAGAAAAGGGCTTATTATATGCAAAGCTTCTTCATGGTTGCTTTGTGAAGAAAACAGCATTTTCTGGGCAGGAATACGGTGCAGGAAACTGGTGGAGATTCAATATCACCTACTTAGCAATGCAACCACTTTGGTTATGTAGCTAAGTGATATCTCCCAATCCTCACATAGTGGGAAGTGAGTGAACATTAGTGGCAGGTGTCTGTCTCTCTGTCAATCAAAATTCAGCTGACTTACATATCTACCCCTTCCCATGTGAGATCTCCACTGCAACACAGTAACAAAGTCCCTGTCTCAATTTCCACTTGCACAGGAGAGGAGAAATGTCAATCAACTACTTCCAAACAATAGAAATCAGATCCCTGTCACTCACAGTGATTGTTGCCCAGTAAGTCAGGATTGTGGAACTTTCACAGTCCCTACATATTCCCTAAAGAGGAAACATATTTGTAACTGTCCTAGTGAATTCCAACCACTGCTTTCAGCATATAAATCCCTGTGTGAATTTTGTGCAGAATATATCTTGAACAGCAAGGAGTCTTCAAAAAGTCCAGAGTTTTGAAATACTTTATCACAGTCAGAAGAAATTTTCTGAAAATTATTAGAGAATAAAATTTGGAAACACAGTGGGTCTTTGGTATCTACTGTGGTTTTGTTTGAGGGAACACCCCCCCCCCCCCCTGGAAATCAAAATCCTTCGATGGTTAAGTTTCATTAAATACAATGGCATAGTAAAATGCTAGAGCTTGTATAAAATGGCAAAATCAAAGTTTGCTCATTGTGTGCTCATTTATGCATGTTCATGTGGGTCATTTTTCCTTGTCTTTTTTACTGAACTGATTATATTCTTTTAGAAAAGTGGCATTTGCTTCTTCTAATTGTTGTTGTTGTTGTGTGCCTTCAGATTTTTCCCAACTTATAGCAACCCTAAGATGAACCTAACACAGGGGTTTCTTGACAAGGTTTGTTCAGAGAGGGTTTGCCTTTGCCTTCCTCTGAGGCTGAGAAAGTGCGACATGCCCAAGGTCACCCAGTGGATTTCCATAGCTGAGCATTCAAACCCTGGTCTCCAAAGTCATAGTCTACACTAGAGAGCACTACACCACACTGGCCCTTGTTTATTTTAATGCAACACCAGTATTGCATAAAGTAGATTCTGAACTACCCTAGGTGATTCGTAAGGGATAGAAAGGCTGGATAAAAGTATTCAATCACTAATATGTATTGCAGGAAGGGGGAGAGAAGATGGTTCTGTTCAGGTCAGTCATACGGTTATTTGGATATGTGTATGTTCAACTTTTAAAATTAAAATGTTTTGGACCTGAACAATCCATTCCTGGAGAAAAAGTGATATGTAATACTTTATGTAAACAGCTATGATCTCTGGGCAAGGGAGACTAGTTCTAATCAGTTAATTAATCAATTTATCAATTAATGAAAGCACAAATGAATGAATGTGATTTTCATGAAGTACAAAGGTTAGAGAGGCTGCCTGGCCTAAAAAAAAGGCAAAGATCTGGTATAGGATCAGTCACCCTATTTTTAGTGTTCTGCATCTTCTACAGCTTATTAGCATTTTCCTATCAGCATGCTTATTTTAGCATGCTCAAGTTTTGTTTAAAATGACAATGAATTTTACACACGTATGCAGATACATTTGCTCTTTCCACAGCAAGGTCACTGTAGGAAAAAATTATCATTCCATCCACACACCACAGAAACACAACTGAAAATTGTGACAGATTTCATGTTTTACACCCTGTGATGCCACCATGCGGGAGGTCAGCCTCTTGTCTGCTTTTGAGACATCATCCTATTTCATCTTAACAAATAGACTGCAAACCCTAATGAACGCATTGATTCATCTTCCTTTAACCGATTTACCCTTAGATAATAGATCTAGTTCTCTGTTAGCTTTAAAAGGCAGCATCCGGTTGGGCCTTCTAACAGCTTAATCAATCACTGATGTTTTCCACTTCCACAAAGCCTATCTGGTTTGCCCCATGCTTAACTTAAATCTTTTCAATGTACATATATGTGACAGTATGCAACCAATTCATCAGAAAAATATGGGCCATATTTCACATTTAAAGTAACTTCCAAATCAACCCTAAATAAGCTTAAGACACGGATATAGCCAAAAAAAAAAAAAAACCCAGGCTTAAATCAAAAGATATAATCTAAACTGGGTTGTGTGTCTGTTGCAATATTTGAGATGGGACTTTGATTGTTTTGTATGTTTTCTCAGAAGTAATTCCTCTGATTTCAGTTTGATTCCCCTCTCCCCCTTTTACGAGTACACCGTACTGTGTCCTTATTTGCTCATCTACACAAAGGTTATTCAAGAGGACTCAACAGGTCTTTCTCTCAGATTGCATTTTAAATACATACACAGTCATGGATGAAGATGAAGATTAAGTCAGGTTTAAATCATACCCCTCTTTACTAAGGCCTTACTAAAAGACCATATGTACTTTTATAGTAGAACAAATGTTTGCTTGTGTAGTTACAATGGATCCTAAGGTATGCAACTGATTCTACAATGGATGCTATGGTCTTGAGTTCCTTTCTTGCACAGTGGTCAATTAGCTCTGCAGGCACCAAGTACCTGGTGTGAGATAGGGCTATGTATGTCCTTATGAAAGAATTGACTGAATTATTTATCATAATTATTCCACTTTTGAGCAAGCACAGCCACTTGTGCAATTATTTTTGTGCTTGCCTAGTGCTCACAAAGGACTGCAGCTCAGGTTTTTATGCAAAACAAAAATCACCTGGCAAACAATTATCATGAGCTGATAATAAGCTATAGCTTCCTTAAAGCTCACACCTAAATAGCACATTTCAAAGTGACAGCAATACAACTCTTCTGCAGTAAAAAGGAAAGGGGGAGGGAAATTAAATCTAGCAGGATCCTTTAAGACTAACTGGTGTAAACTAATTAAAATTCATGAAAGCCCACACTGAAATAAACCAACTGTTCTCAAAAGTACTTCTGGATTCCTTTTCCTTCCACTCCAATGTTGTGAAGAAAATGGCATAGTCCAAAGAATATGTGTTGGAGTACAACTCCTGCAATTCCTTACCACTTGTCATGCTATATATAACTCATAGGAATTGTAAGCCAAAACACCTGGAAGACCAAAGTTCCAGGTGTGTATAATCAGTTAGCGTTTAGGTATAGCTGACCATTCCACTTTGTGTAGCATTTTAACTTTTATTCCAAACCCACATTTGCTCCATTTGATTTCCACACTAGTTTGTCATTTTTAAACATTCCTAAAATGGTTATGTGAACTTGTGAGGTTTCATTAAAGCTTAAAATGTGAGCCCAACTAACTTTGAGCCTGTTCTTACTGAAGATGTCACAACATTTTGTAATTACATGTTTTGGACAGAGCTTGAAAAGGTAATATTAAAAATTACATTTTTTTCCTGTTTATTATGTCAATAATAATTGCAACATAAAAAAGTAATGCTCCTTTAGGGTATTTAATTGGTATTTTGTTACATCTGAAAACCATTGCTAACAGGCTGTATAAAGATACTTACAAAAGACAGCATACCCTCAGATCACCCCTGAGAAAGCTGGATTGGGACCATAGCAACTGCATGCCACATCCCCAATCTGCCTTTTTGCTGACCCAAAAAGAAGTGGCAAATTGCGGTTCCTGCGGTGTATAAATGCCGCACCACCAAAGTGCCTGGAAGCTGGACTGCATCTGAATAGCCAGGTGGTTTCCGGGCATCATGGGGGCATGCAGCATCTAAACGCCATGCCCCCAAGCCACTGGGAAGCTGGCATTTAGAGCCAGTCTGTTTCGCCCCTTAGTCTTATTATATTCAATGTGGAATAGCTTATTTCCAAGAGAGGTAAGAATTCATTACATAGCTATAAAACATTAATTTGGGGAGATAATGGGTATTTCATAATGTTACTTTTATATTCAGAGTTTGTTGGAAAGTTTTAGGAAAACTGCAACTTGGATGTTGATTTTTGTCACTGATACTTAGCTGGAATATACAGTATACTACTACTGATGAAGAAATATTGAAACGGCTTCCAAAAACTCTGGAGGTAGTTGTCTTTCTGCTACCACTGCTATCCATTTACTATCCACAGTTTCCACAATTTGTTTACTGCATTGTTGCAACCATTAATGTTTGGACTATTGTCTATGATTTGTGGAAATATATTTCTGAATCAGAGGTTGTAATGATCTGAGAGAGTACATTCCACTTTCATCGGCTACCTGTTTACGATTTGTGGAACAACTTGTCCTCTACTACTTGTGGAAATCATTTTACTGAAACAGAGGTTGTCAGGACCAGAGAAAGCATATGGACATAGTTTGGGATATATAGTTCACTATAGCACTTTGTATTATGTATTCTGTGTTTTGCAGTATTACTGCAATGTGGATACTACATATAAATATATAATCATTGTATATATGTTAGAGTTGTGGTTTTACTCCTTTGGTACATTGTTGTGATGTAGATCAGGCTGAATACTTCACAAAGCTAGAAATCCCAGAATTCCTTAGCACTGAGTCATGGCAGTTAAAGTGGTGTCAAACTGCTTTATTTCTGCAGTGCGGATACTGCCTAGGAGAAACAATCCCACATCACTATCTGTTCCATGGCTAAATGGTTCATACTATCAGGATGTACCTCCTAATGTTTCATGAGTATTTTTTTTAAAAACAACAACACCTGAATTAATTGATTTTACTCCTACCCTATGAAGCAACAGAAAACAAATTTACTCATCTCTGTGACAGTCTTGAAAAAATCTGAAGATAGGTGTGATATCTCTCCTTAAAAAATATCTTTTCTTCTCTAAACACTCTCTACTTCTTCAGGGGATCCTTACAGGAATAGATTGCCAAGCCCATATAAATCTTTGTTATCCTTTTCTGGACAGCATCCACTTTGTCAATATCCTTTTCATGCTGTGATGTCCAGAACAGGATACAATATTGAAGATGAGGCTTGACTAAAGCAGAAAAGAGTAGTACTACCATTGTCTTTTATCTGGGTATTGTACTTCTGCTTATACAGGCCAGAATTGTGTTAGCCTGTCTTGGGAAAAGATGTGAATCATATTTCCCATAGATATTGAGGACTGACAGACTGTACATATCTTTATAGAGTCTCTGGAAGTGATTCCTTGGTACTCAGGAAGATATTTGTATCTATCTAGGGGGCAACTGTTTTCTAATTTCACATGGGTGTAGCCAGGTGCTGTTTGCTTCTTTACAAACTACAATGGGTTCGTTGGAGCAGATGCAGTAGCCAAGGCAGGTAGGAGTGCATGGTGGTGTGTGTGTGTGTGTGTGTGTGTAAACATCTGCATATCCCTGTGCCAGCCTGGGGACTAATCTATGTCAGAGTCCAGGGCAGGATATCATAGGCATGACCATGCTATCCTGCACATCTGCTTAAGTTCTTTGGCTACTATCCCGTTGGTATCTTATTTATGTACATGTTCTCCTATGGAAACAGCTAGACATTTTGTTTGACCTGGAATGTCCACATTGAGTTCAAGTTTGGAGTTTCACATGTATTGCTGTTGCACCTGAAGATGCAGATGAATACAGATTGCACATGAATATGCACTGAATATTATGATGTGTATCAGTTTGTACATGTATTTCAGTTGCACAGCATTGCCATTCAATACAAGGGTGATGGAGCATAATTAGTGTACAACTCCCGATGCGGAGATTTGCACTATGGGAAATCCAATGCACTATCCTGGTCTTTATGTTTTCTAAACAAACATATATTTTTTGCATATTTGAAGACTTTTCCCTAATTTGCACATTAATTTGCACAAGATTGCATACAGAATTGTAGTAATGGATTTGTAGCTTAGTTATAGCTCCATAACTTCTCTGTATTTATTTACACAGTGCAGTCTTACTGTAAAGCTACATAAATGCCATCCCAACCCATCATGAGAGCCAGAAGGCGGACAAAGTGAAGGAGGTCTATTCAGCTTCTGATCAGGGCACAAGGGAGGTGACATTTCTACCCCACTTCACCAAGGAAACGTAATAATCAGCAGCAGGATCTCTGTGGGTAGATACAGACTGTCTACAGCTCAGGCATGGGTAAATAAGATAAGACCCATTTTTGTCTTTTAAATCCTGCACCTCTCCCACCAGTTTTTCTGTGTGCAACAATCTCCTTAATCTTTTTAAAAATTGTTGTAAGCTTCTTTGGTTCACATCGCAGGATAAAGGGACAGTATAAATTAAATAATTCTGTTCTGATGAGAGAGCAGAAGGTGAGCTGGGTTTTAGGAGTCACCCTTGACTCTGTGACTATTTTCCCCCAAAGACTTATGGGAGGGGGTTATTTGTTTTTGGCTTTGTGTTTTCCCTGAGCACATTGTCCAAGGGGTCTGGGCTTCTACAGAGTTAACAGACTTGTCAGGGGGAAGAGCTAATAGCCACTAGATCTATATAATTGCTGCCTCAATCTTTGGAGTTCAGTTTCAGAGGGCAGATGGCATGCTCTGTCATATCAGTAAAAGATATTACAGTCTTAAAGAGGTAAAAAATTACTGTAAGGGTGTAGACAGAAGGATCTGTCATTCTCTGTTGCAACATGAGCACAAGGTTTGTCTTCTTGCCAGGAAACCACCTTGACTACACTTGCAGCAAGTACAAATTGGTGGCCCTCTTGGAATTGTTCAATATCTGTTTTGCCTCCGTTTTCCCACAAAAAAGGACTGTATGATTCCATGCATCATCAGAGAATAGTAGATTACAACAGAATATTAGAAGGAACTTTTTGACAGTCAGAATGGTTTGGCAATGGAACCAGTTCCATAGAGAATTGGTGAGGTCTCCTTCTCTTGATGTCTTCATAAAGAGGTAGACATTTACTTGCTGGGGATGTTCTAGGTGGAAATCCTTCATTGATCAGGAGGTTGGGTCTGATGGCTCATAGCACCCCTTCCAACTCTATGAAATAAATGATAAACTTTCTCTCTTTGTCCTGAAATCTCTGATACTGTTTTTCTATAATCTTCTCTCCCACCCCCCCAACACACAATCCCTTTGTTTATTTTGCCTGTGTCCTACAATATTCCATATCAGTGGCAGGCAGCTTCTCAAAGTAATGGGAATGGGGTGGCTATGGGCACCGAACTTTCATGAGAGCATGATTTACCATTTGGCCACATTTCTTTCTATCTTGTTTTTGATCAGGGGGCAGAGCTCTTTTCCCCAAACTCATAAGTAACTAAGGCAACTGCAAAGCCACTGAAATCCACCAGAGGACACTGTTCAGAGGACCCCCTTAACCCTGAAAAGGCCACTCACTTAGTTAAGTCATATGGAGTGTTGCTTTGGGAGGATCTGTGTTTCAAACAAGCCTTAAAACCTGGACGGTGGAGGGAGAGATGTGAAATGTTCATGTGTGCCCTGGGAATTCACTACTGGGGAATGGAGGGCCTCAATAATAATTAATAATTTGTTTTATTTATATACCGCTATTCCAAAGATCATAGAGGTGAACAGCAAGTAAGCTAATTAGCAAGTAAGCTAATTTGCCCCCAACAGTCTGGGTACTCATTTTAGCGACCTCGGAAAGATGCAAGCCTGAGTCGAGCTTGGGCCCTTTTGCTGGTCTTGAACTCGCAACCTTGTGGTTTTGAGTGAATGGCTGCAGTACAGGCATTTAACCACTGCACCACCAGGGCTCAAAGGCATCTATGGGGTTACAGTCCACCTGCTCACCCCATTCTAGATGAACAGGAAATGCACTTTATATATTTCAAATTCCTAGTTCAATGACAAAATAAAATATTTAGGCAGAAGCTGCATGTACAATTGGAGGAAAATGGGACATTAATTGTTTAAGTGGTTGGCAACAAATAACCTAGAATATTACCTTCTGTGTCTTAGAGGGAAATAATCACCCCAAGGTCAAATCTAGCGGTTTGGCTACTTAGGGCAATATTTTACATGGATGACACCATCAATAGTGTCGTAAAATGGAAGCCTGCTAACAGTGGGGTATGTGTGAATATAACTGAATATAATGAAATTAAATAGAACAGAACAGCTTTAGTACAATTATCTGCACTAATTGAAATCCACTTGAAACTTCTTCAAGGATATGTAGCTCTTTCCCCATGGAAAGAAAATATTTATGTCATTGTCCTTGAAAACAAGTGATTGGATGTCTTTATAAGATTAAACATTGTTTGTCTATGAGCTGCCATTCATGAGACAAGGACACAAATTGCTCTTAGGTTCCAGTTTTGCAGTGAAATGATAGTGGTAGGGCATTTGGCAGGTAGTATGTTTCTTTTTATTAAACCACAGGCCACAAAGCTAGACAATGACAGCCTGTTCTTGGTATGCAATTCCACTAGAAAAGTACCAATGGAGATTTAACTCTGAGGGCCATTATTTTGTTATTGGCACTTCTCAACACAGAAATTTGAGCAACTGTTTCACTGCATCAAAATGTCTCATCAAACTGCACAACAGCACGGTGTTCTAGTAAAGATAAAAGACTAATTTACAAATAAAGTCTGAAGAGCTAAATGGGAAAATTCAACAGGGGGAAATGAGTACATTTTCATTTGTATTTGAATTATATTGAGCTTATTATGTGTTTCTTCAGTGTTGTTTTTTCCTGCCAAAGATATTTAAGGATATAAAGTGTCTTAACAACATTAAAAAGAAATCTGATGGAACTTTAAAAAGCAGGTGAAGTAAAGGATATGCTTAGAATTATATTGATTGATTTTTTTCCCCCCACTGAAGATGTTGAGTGCTAGAAGCTGGGAAATGTTGACCTTTTCCTAACACCTTAAAACATAACTTCTGAAAGCAGAAGAGCACTACCAAGAGAACAAGATGGCATCCCTAGCAAACCTTGGAAGTTGGATTATTAAAAAAGTTGTAAATGAGTGAAAGTCTCCCTTAGGAAGTAAGACATTACTCTGTGAGGCAATGAAGAATTGAAAGTTTTTCTTTCTAGAGGAACATGGAGTTAAATTTTAAATATTATTTTTACATGGTGTGCTGCCTCTGATGAAATTGTCCCAGACTCATACACTTGTGCCTAACACAGAAACTGTTCTATGCAACATATTATCTTTGATGATATCAAGCTAGGCAATTCTTCTTTATTTTATTCATTTCCCCTCTTTTGATGGGCAGGATCCTCTCTTTCTTCAACAGGAGAGGATTGTTCAATGACTGCTAGTGGTGTCCATGCCACTGGTATGCTATCAGTCTCCACTGAGGTTGCCCCTCTCTTTAATACTTATCTTCTACTGCCAAGGTTATCTTTACTTCTATCCACGTTCCTCAAAGGCAAAGCACCAAAGCGGTCATACACAGTTTCATGACACAGTGTCCTGGTAGGAAGCAGAACCTGGAGAATTGGATCAATTGAGTAGAGAAGTGGGGAAAGAAAGAAAGAAAGAAAGAAAGAAAGAAAGAAAGAAAGACCTCCAGAATTATCCAGGCATGACCATTGACTATGCTGGCTGGGAAATTCTGGCAATTGTCACAAAAAGTCATGATTAGCATTCAGTAATGTAGTTACAAATTCATAAGGTAGAGTTACAGTAAATGCCCTGTATTTACTCATTCTACATATTCACAGTCCACCTTAACAACTAACAGCCCTCAGTCTGCTAGTCACCAAATGGGGCAGTGCAGTAGTCAGAGATCCTGACTAAGGAGCAAAGACACCAAACCAAAGTTTTTATTGTAGAAACTCCATTCTGAACTAAGAATGTTACTGAGGGACCTATTCTAATCTACCTACATATCTAGGCAAGGTGTGAGAGCAGTCTAGGATGAGAAGATGAACATCAAGGGCTGTGAACACCAGCTATTAAGGCCACCCTGGGGGTGGAGTCAGGGTATTCCATATGACACACATGGCACTCAGCATCATGGCAATCTTCTGGCGGTGCGTCCACCCAATGCAGTGTCAAAGGACCACCTTAAATGCGGTGCCACGACTATCACGCCCTTTCCAGGGTGCAAAAAGCAGCCACTTTTTGCGGCTCCTTTTGCAGCTCCTTTTTGTGCGCTGGAAAAGCCAGATGTGCAGTGTGCAGTTGCCACAGCCCCAATCTGACGCAGCTAGAGGTGGCTGTAGGCTGCCCCTTAGGGGTGGTCTGCACAGCTTCTCAGTTTACATCACAGAGGAGTCAGGATAGATAGGCAGAAAGATAGAACACTGCAGGTCAATCAAATTATTACTATGTTTTATTTACTTCAGAGGGTAAAGAACACTTCTGATATGATGACAAATGACATGGACTTAAGTTAATATTAGCTTGAGCCAAAATCTAGGTGGAAGGACTAAAATAGCAAAGAACAAGAATTAAGAGATGTGTACACTCATAGAACAGAACAGTTGTAAATAACCATATATGCAATATTTTATTGTTTTTTATAAAATTGTTATAACTAAAACTTTGAAATAATAATAAATAATAATAAAATTTTATTTGTATCCCACCCCTCTGAGAACAATCGGGGTGGCTAACAAAGTTAAAAATACAGCACATATAAAATCCTTAAAAAACAAACTATTACTACAAACTATTACTGGTATTACTACAAACGATTACCCTATTACTAATGCTCACTCTGTGGCATTACCTCTTTCAATGAAAAGCACTGTTGCACTTCCAACACATTCAGCTGGCCAGTGGGCATAAAGAGGATATTGTTTCTGTTGGAACAATGGATTTGAAAAGAGACAAATTGAGACAGGGTACTATAAACAAGGCTTTATCTATAAATGCTTAAAAGGGTAACAAACAGTATATAACAGAATCATACAAAGCCCATATATACAAAAGTTACAAAGTAAACCATAGTAGTAATGGCAAACATAATAACAAATAGCAAATAACACAAGTATAATGCAACAGAAAAGAAGGCTGAGAATAGTGTGAGCAAAAGAGAGAGAGAGAGAAAGAGAGAGAGCTCACTACATAGCTAGCCGTACTAAGACTCTAAAGTTGATTAGAGCTGTTCATATACAGCTGTGTTCTCAGTAGCTCTCCCTTGACCCTGTAATGGTCATCAACCCTATAATGACTCAAGTGTAGTGCTTGTTACTATTCCAACAGTTTCCACCCCCTTTCACCAAGGAGTGATGCTGCGACAATGACAAACAAGGCCATGGCGGGTTACAAATGGCCCTCAAGGGGCCGTTTTCCCGCCGCCGCCATTCGCTGCGCAGGGAAGCCCCAGCTGCCAGACCGCGAGGCTTCCCTGCGCAGCAAAAAAGGAGCAGCGAAATGCCGCTCCTTTTTTGAACGCGGAAGTGGCGCCGCGAGGGGTGGAGTGCGCCCTCGCGACGTCACTTCTGCCGCGACACGTCTGGACGCACAGCGTCCAGTACGTCAACATGGCGGCGCCCATGTGGATGGGCACCGCAAAAAAGTACGCGCTCCGCGCGTACTGGGAGGAAGGGCCGTCAGGAAGGTAAGAACCTTCCTAACCCTAATACGGCCCTTCCTAACCCTAGTACGCGCGGAGCGCGTACTTTATGGCGGTTTGTAACCCGCCTATGTCTCAAGTCCTTGTTACAGCTTCACTCATGGGGAGGGGATGGAAACATCTTTCTTGCACTCAGATCACCAGCCGAATGGACTTCTTTCACCTGATCCAGAAGCTGGCCCTTAAAGTGCATGGGGGGGCGGGGGTGTCAGTTGGGTAGGAAGCAGTACTTAGTTATATCTTCTTAACTGAGTAGCTGATCTAAGATTCCAATGAACATTTCCAAGCTCTGAATAGAATTCACTGATACTGAGACTTTCCCTGCCTCATTGCATAAGGCATAATTTTGTATTAAAAGCAAGTTGTCATTTTAAATTTCCTACAGGTATACCCCTGACATCCCATGACTCCAAGCTATTGTGAGAAAAGGGCTCATAGCTGTCAGCTGCCATGAATAGGTGCTGTTTCCACCCAGATAAGCCTGTGGCTAGGAGGCTATTGATGTACGAAGGATTCCATCACCAAGTTACACTTTTCTGACTGTGAGGATGTGTTGAGTTCAGGGAGATCTTGGCTCAAATGTCTGCTTTGTCATGAACCTCGCTGGGCCACTTATTGTCTCCCACCCTAACAGACCTGTGCCTGACTTACAATTTTCCTATAGCTTTCCAAAAGTTACTTTTGGACTGCAATTCCCAGAACACACCAGTAAATAACTGTTCTGTCTTGTGAATTCCAGCTGTTGTAGTCCAAGAAAGGAGCTTTTTCAAGGTCTCAGCTTTTCTTAATGGAACAAACTTTAGAATTAGACAGTACATTTCATCTATAATAGGAAGTGTGCCCATAGCTGATTTTTTTTTATGTCAGCAGTCTGCAAGGTGCTTGTGTGGTGTTTACACTAAAAGTAATTTCTATTTAGTTGCCTGGATGTTGAGTGGCAGAGGTGAAATTCAAGTGTTGAACCTCTGCTGTAACTGTCAAATATTTCGACTTTCCTCTTAGCAAATAATTCACCTGAATATGAGTCATGGTTTCATTCTTGCTGGGGCTGTTCAGAAACCAAACCATAAATTAAAAAAACAACAACAACAACAACAACACACACACACAGTGTGTGTGTGTGTGTGTGTGTGTGTGTGTGTAGTCATCATATAGAATAGACTGATTGAACACAGATACATAGCTATTAGGTAAGGGCAGTGCTACATGTCTGAACAATTAAGATGGAAAAATGACATTGTAAACTATTCCTGGCCCTAATAAACATGGATGACATTATATATCAAATCCTAGTGAGATACATAGGATTTTCACTAGAGCATTGCCATGCTTTCTATAAAGTTGTATTTCACAGGTCAGATTTCCCACCATGGCATTTTTAATCATCCCTGCTATATATCAGCTGGCTTCTTCTGCTCATCTCCTCATCCCCAATAGATAAGAGGATAGAATATTACAATGGGAAAGGGATATAAAGAATGGCCAGAATCTTGTTGGATTGTTACAAATGTGTAACCTGGAGTTATGCACTCCTGACTTTTGTATTCATGATCCTTCCATAGCCTCTAGTTGAGGGGATACATAGACCCTTTGAAAGTCACCCAATCCCCACTTTTCTGGCAGGAGACAATGCAATCAACAGGAGTCTCTTCCCCTTTTGAGAAGGAGCTGGCTGACAGTCCCACCTCCTACCCACTATGCAAGCAATCTGCAACATAAAAAAGGATTTCAACAGGGGTTCTGTTACACCAGAAATCACTCATGGAAGGAGGCAGAAACCAGAATTAGAGTTAGCTCCTTCATAATCAACAGGGGAACAAGCCTCCATTGCTCATAATGGCTGTTCCTTGATAAGTGGGGATTGGTGGTATTGGTGAGATTGGGACGGATTCATTATATAAACACCACAAATACAGTGCTCACATATCTGTAACTCCCCAACAGGATTCCAACCAGTATTTGAAACATTTCTTGGTCTCGGCAAGACTATGTATCCTGACATCGTGTTCAACACTGTGTTGAAAAGAAAAGAGCACCAGAGCTCTCTGTCAGGCCAGGCTGAATATCTCACAAAACTACAAATAGGATCATTATCTTCATTACATAAAAATAAGATACCATGTCCTCCAACATTTCACAGTTGAAAACCAGGGCATGTGTGGCCAAGCAAGATCAGCGTGTGATCAACATGGCAAAAGTTATGAATAAAAAAATAATTGATAAGGCTGTAGAAGCTTGTTTTTGCATGAGCCTATTGGGAAAGAGAAGGTATTGTGTCTCTCCACTCCCCACTGCTGACCTAACTGAATGAAAACTACTTGGACTCAGTTTGGAATAGCCAAAGCAAGCTGAGGACAAAGGAGAAAAGTGCAAGGAGGAAAGCGAAACCAGTACATTAATAGAGTAGAAAAAGTGGAATACAAGAGAATTAACTGGTATTATTCCTGCCAAACTGGGACAGTTTAGGGATATGAGATTCCCACCCTGATGATTACTGTGCCTCTGTACTTGGGTTGACCAAAAGTTCTCTTTTATTACCAAAATGGAGGATGTTCGGCACTAAAAGTGTAATACTGTAGATTCAGCAAAGAACTACTGGAGAACAGGAGAAGTCCCAGCACACTGGAGGAGGGCAAACATTGTCCCCATCTTCAAAAAGGGGGAAAAAGAGGATCCCAACAATTGTCATCCAGTTAGTCTGACATCAATACCAGGAAAGATTCCAGAGCAGATAATTAAACAGAGAGCCTGTGAACATCTAGAAGGCAATGCCATAATCACAAAAAGTCTACATGGGTTTTAGAGAAACAAATCATGCCAGACAAACCTGATCTCTTTTTTTTATATAAAATTACCAGCTTGGTAGATGAAGGGAATGCTGTGGATATAGAATATCTTGATTTCAGTAAGGCCCTTGACAAGGTTCCCCATGACATTCTTGCAAACAAGCTTGTCAGATATGAACCAGACAAGGCAACTGTTACATGGATTTGAAATTGGTTGTGCGTCCAAACCCAAAAGGTACTCATTGGTTGCATTTCATCCTGGAGAGAAGTGACCAGTGGGGTCCCACAGGGTTCTGTCCTGGGCCCAGTGCAATTCAACATCAATGACTTGGATGACAGAATTGGGGGCATGCTCATCAAATTTGCAGATGACACCAAATTAGGAGGAGTAGCTAATATCCAGAGGACAAGATCAAAATTAAAATGATCTGAATAGACTAGAAAGCTGGGCCAAAGCTAACAAAATGGATGCAAGCTACAGGAAAAGAGATTCCACCTAAACAAAAGGAGGAACTTCCTGAGAATATGGGCTATTCAACAGTGGAACAGACTTCCACGCAGAATGCTGGAGTCTCCCTCCTTAGAGGTCTTTAAACAGAGGCTGGATGGCCATCTCTCGGGGATGCTTTGTTTGTGAGTTTCTGCATGGCAGGGGGTTGGACTGGATGGCCCTTGTTGTCTCTTCCAACTCTATGATTCTATGATACGAATTCCACTTGGACAGAAAACAGCCACCAACACATTATTTTCGATGAACTTCCTTTCCTTTGTACAACTTTGTAGAACTGCTTCCCAGAAAAAGAAGACAAATGCTAAGCTTATCTGAAGACTATTTCAAAAGCAGACTGACAGAGATAAGGTGCAATTAAAATAAATGGCATTGTCATATAAGCTGGGGTGGTGGTGGAATGGTATGCCCAAAAGGATCTTGAAAATGTAACCTGTATCTAAACTGTTCATGGGAACTATTGCTCAAGAAACTTTCTCATTGTGTCTGTGTAATATTAGTAGTAGCTCCATTGGTGCAAAATAAATATTTGCTAGTTTATTTTAAATACCCAAATAAACTGATAGCTTTCGTCATCCCCCTCCCATATCCACAATTTGAAGAGAAATCTGATTTGTTTACGCATCCCTGTCATTTAATTTTCCTTAATCTATTCTCTTTTCTTCTCATCTTACATGGGTGCATTTACTTCAAAAGCAATTTTGGCAGGGTGCAGACCACCAAAAAGAGGCACCTCCTCAGTGCCTCTCTTAGCTGCGCAGGAGCGCCACAGCGTACAAATTGCACGGTGCTGCTGCGCTGCAAAAAAGGAGCTGCAAAAAGCGGCTCCTTTTTGCGGTACTGCAAAGCACCACAAAACGCCAGAGGGCGTGGTTACGTCGCAGCTGTGCAGCACTGTATGTAGGCAGCGCAGCTGCAATGTAATTGTTGCACGCGCCGTATCTATGGTGATGCACAACTGCGGCACGTGCATGATGTGCTAGGGTTGCGGGGCATGTGCACGCACTGCCCTGAGGCAACCCTAGCACGTTGTGGATGTGCCGCAAAGGGCCTATCTGGACAGGGCCATTATTAGGTTTTAAACCCATATCTACTTTTATGTCCTGACAATTTATAATCCACTTCTTTTCCAGGCATGGCTCTGTTGTGGGCACAAGAGGCTCAACTAGAAATTCACTTGGAACATCTGATCATATCTTTTCATTCACCACTTTCAGCACTACCACATACGCCTGATTATAGATGCCCATCCAATGGGCAGTCACATTACTGCCTCATTTTACCAAGCCCTAAACTGTAACGGAAGCCTATACAGGTTTAAAAAGTTCTCTACTGCCAAAATGTAAGAACAGCAATGCAAGAGAAGTACAGAACTAACATGTCTGTCCGCATCTCTTCTTATACATTAAATGAGCTTTATCACACTAGTGAGATACCACGGGAAAACTAGATTTAAACGAGAGTTAAATTAAATTCAAATGTAAACAGAACCTGCAAATTCGGGAAGTTTATCACACCGAATTGCTGGTAAAGTGAAATGATGCGAAGTTAAACTGGAGAAAAATGCCACCTTTTTATTTTTGGAATTTCCCAAAAGTAAAAAGCTGCCATTTTTCTCTGGTTTAACTTCGGTTTAACTTCATGTTAACAGTGATGTCGTGTGACAAACTTTGGGCATTTCTGGGTTTTCCCTAATTTAATTCTTCTTTAACTCCTGTTTTCCCATGGGATCTCACTAGTGTGATAAACTCCATTGTTAAATCCCATGCACCAGGATTAACCAAACAACACCTTGCATGATCAAGCTGTGGGGAATTTTTGGCCCCATAAGAATTCCAGTATATTGAGAAATTCCAGTATATTGATATAGCTTGTTAAGATCAGAGTAAGGTTTACAGATGAGCATAAGGAAAATCATATTGAATTGGACTCAAGACCTATCTGATCCACCATTCTGGTCACACAATGGCCAGTCAATTGCTTATGGGAAGCCCACCTGTAAGATTTAACTGCAACTGTACCCTTCATCTTCCACTCTCCAAAGGATTGATACATAGAGCGTTTGGGTATAATAAGCACTACCTGCATGTCCTGACCCTTTGAAAATGCTAGTTTCAACTCCTCCAGAATAGGGCCAATATAATAACAGGCAGAGGACATAACATCTGCTTTTCTGAATCACAGGTCACATTTTTATCCCTATACATTGCCTCAAAAACAAAACATGGCTGCAAAAAACGATGTAAACTTTTGCTGCCTTGGTGGGGACTTCTCTTCTGTTGCAGTTTCTCCACTAATTCCTTCACCTCTTCCATCTCCACCCCTGCCTCCTATGTTAGTGGCTAAAATTATGTGTCATTGTTTACAAATGACAAGGTGGCATTGCCACAGAATGCCAACATTGTCAGTCTAATTCTGGGTGGATTCAGGAACCTAATGTCATTCTGATAGACTGAATTGCCCTGTTCCAGTACATGATGGTTAAATTCGATTATAGAGTGCTGATGTCTGTGAAAGGTAAGAAAATGCACAGAAGGAATTAGCTTTAAAAAGCCCTTTTGTCTCAGTCACGAGCCGGCTACAGACCGGCACTTGGGACGTCCACAGGACGTCCCATTTTAAAAAGAGGGGCATCTCTTCTAGACGCCCCTGGGTCTAATACGGACTCTGTCCATACAATATGGCCCCGGCCATTCCACACGGCCGGCGCCATCTTTACGTATCGGACGCTGTGCATCCGAACGTGTCACGGCGCCTGTGACGTCGTAAATGTGCCCCTGGCGCCTCGCGACATCACAGAGGCGCCGCAGAAAGAAGCTCCATTTTGGAGCTTCTTTTTTGCTCCGTAAGGGAGCCGCGTGGTGTGGCTGCGACGGCTCCCTTACGGAGCAAACGGCGGCAGAGGCAGACCGCCTCAAAGCGGCGGTCTATAACCTGCCACAGTGTATCTTTCCAGAAATAATACCTTCCAAATCATCATCATTGTCATCATGATCATAAACATTTTATATCAAAGATTTCATACATGCTCCCCTTTACCCCCTCCTTTTGTTTTTATTTTCATTTAATGCATGGACTTCAGAAGTTTTTGTACATTAGTACTCAACCATGAGTCTTGGCTTCTGTAGAATTGTTGAAAACAATCTTGATTTTGATAATCTGATTCCACATTTTTGTTACACCAGCTTGCATCAAGATCCAATTAAACTGTAGAATGACTGTCATCAAAAATTGTTTCCTCATGGCTGAATCTTCACAGAGTTCTGAGAATGTTTAAATCCTCTTGATTTCTCCAGAACACGTGAGGAGGATGTAATGTCTGTACACATCCTCAATTACTGCAAAGTTTAAAAAAGTAATTTGCTTATTTTCCAAAGCCCAGTACTTAGGGGGGATATAGATGGGGAGAAGGATGGCAAGACGCTGCCTCTTTTTGCCCCTGACAGAGGCTGCAGCAACCAAATGGCACAGCCTCCAGGAGCCCTAAAAAGAACCCAGAGTTCTTTGCTAGGGCATGCGCATGGCACCATTGGAGCTCATGCATGCTGATTATGTCCATGAGGCATGGTGCTGTCTGAACGTTGCACCACACATACGTCATCATGTGGATGGGGAGAGCCATTATGGCGCGGCAGGGCTCAGGAGCATGAGCCCTTAAATCAGCCCCAGGACGGCGCTTTTTGCCTGTCTGTATCAAGCCTTAGTTACTATTACAATTATTATATTTTAAAAGTAGATCTTTTGTTTTTTGTTACTCAAAAGTAACTAAAAGTTTCTATTAGTTAGTTTTCAAATGTCAGAATGCTATAAACCACTGGCCTTTGACATAAAGCTCACCTAAATGACATGATCACACAAACCCAGAAACTATAAAACTAACTGAAACATAGTTACAGTTACATAACAAAATAGTGGTATTATCCTTATTAAGTTATAATGATAATGTAACTAAGGCCCTGAACAAACGGCCAAACTCCGTACGTTTTAGATGCCCGCAACCCTAGTATGTACAGAGTACGTACAAAATGGCAGCGCCTTGTTCACATGGGCGCCGCCATTTTGACATAACGGACACCTAGCATCCGCACGTTGTGGTGCCCAGATGATGTCACGAGTGCGCCAATAGCACTTGCGTGACACAAAAAGAAGCCGCTTTTTGTGGTTTCTTTTTCCGCTGCCGGGAACCCTTGCCATTTGGAGGCTGAGGCTTCCCGCCAGCAGAAATGGAGGCAGCGGCAGACCACCCCTTTTGGGCGGTCTGTATCCCACCTAAATTATGCCAGAGTAATTTAGAATTAAATTACATAATGCAACTTATTTTGCCTAGCAAAAATGAATTAATCGCAAGTCATGCATTGTTTGTAATGAGTTACTTATAAGATTTGTTCTTCTTCTGGTCCAGCTGAATAGGGCAGAGGTGAACAGATAAATTGATTTCATGGCTAGAGGAGATTCATATCAAGTTTTAATTTCTTCCATTATAAATATATAAGAGCAAGGATTATCAAATTTTGCCTGATATTGGCGTGTTACAGACCGCCTGAAAGCAGCAGTCTGCCGGCGCCGCCGGTTACTGTGTCCGGGAACCGCAGCAGCCAAACCACGCAGTTCCCGGATGTAGCAAAAAGAAGCTCGAAAATGGGGCTTCTTTCTGTGCCCCAGAAGTGGCGCCACAAGGCGCTATTCGCACACTCGCGCCGTCACTTCCGCCACATGACGTCCGGACGCTATGCGCCCGTGATGTCAAGATGGCGCACCCATGTGGACGGGCGCCACCATTTTGTATAGACCCAGTCTGTACTAGGGTTAACGCCCCTTTCTAACCCTCTAGACTCCCCTTTCTAACTCTAATACACCCCTTCCTAACCCTAACGCGTACTTTCGGCGCGTGTGTAACGCGCCATTGCTTTCAGTAAGGAAATCTGATCACAAGCATTTAGTTTCTGCCTACAGCTTCATGAAATTGATGTCCCATTGCACTTCTAAAATCAGGAGCAATTCCTTTCTCCCCTCAGCTTCAAACTACCTCTTTTTCTTTTCTGCCTATAAGTTGTTCTTGACTTATGGTGGCCCTAAAGCAAACCTATCATGGAGTTTCTTGCCAAGATTTATTCAGAGGGGGGTTGCAATTTAATTATTTATTTATTATCGTTATTTATATCCAATCTTTGGATGCAAACCAGCTTACAAATAAAAAGAACAGTATAACACTACATTTTCTCCTGCTGATTATGGGATACTCATACCTTTCCTTCCCATGGCTCCACACATTTCTCCTAATCTGATCCCTATTTGACCCCTCCCTATCTCCCAGCTCCCATTCTTTTGTTCAATCTGGAACTGTTGCTCCATTGCTCCGAAAGCAACAGTAATTCACAATCTTTTTATTTCTAGAGCATTTCATCTTCTTGCTCTCACTAAAACCTGGCTGGCAGCCCATGACACTGCTACCTCCACTGCCCTTTCTTTTGGCGGTCTTTCCTTCACCCACACAAGCTGCCCTGAGGGTCGAGGAGGAGGGGTCGGCTGAATGTCTTTGGAAAAAGTCCTGGGAGTGGGCCAATTTTATTCATTATAAATTCATCCTTTTATCCTTCTCATGTGCCTTGTCTATGGCAAAACAGAACTACTTTAAATCACTGATCTGCGCCAATGAGAGGCACCCGCAGCATTTGTTCTGTTTCAGCTCCTTGCTAAAACCTTCCTCTCCCTCCTGTCTCTTCATTATTTTCCCCTACTGACTTTGCCAACTACTTCATTACTAAGATCACTACTATCTGATCTGAGATAGTTCTTCCTGACTTGTCTTCTATCACTAATCTTCTGGCACCTTCAACTAATAAATTCTTTGTGTTTCCTCCTGTTTCTTTGGTCGAACTCTTTAAGCTGCTGAATTCTTCCAAACCTACAACCTGTTCTCTTGATCCAATTCCCTCTTGCCTTCTAATCTCTATAGCCCCTTCTTTCCTCCCCTTGATTCTCTTTATCTTTAATCTCTTTCTTTCTTCTGGCTCCTTTCCTTCTGCCTTTAAACATGCTCTTGTTTCCCCAGTTCTGGAAAAAAATCTTCTCTTGACCCTTCTTCTTTGTTCAGCTATCGTCCAATTTCTCTTCTTCCTTTTCTTTCTAAGGTTTTGGAACAGGTTGTTTATTCTCGCTGTCTTGAGTTTCTTGAAGCCAACTACATTCTAGATCCCTTTCAGTCCAGTTTTCGCCCACGGCATTCCACAGAGACAGTCCTCACAAAGATCTCTAATGATCTTTTGCGGACAAAGGTAAATGGCCTTTACTCTGTTCTTATTGTCTTCGATTTGTCTGAAGCCTTCGACACCATGGATCACTGTCTTTTAGTTGATATACTTTCTGACCTCGGGTTCTGGGACTCTGTTCTTCATTGGTTTAAATCTTATTTGTCAGATAGATCTTTTGCAGTGGTCACGGGTGGTCAGACTTCATCCTCTGTTCCCTTATCTGTTAGAGTTCCTCAGGGCTCCCCTACTGTTCTCTCTCTACACATTGTCCCTAGGGTAACTTATCAGCTCTTTTGGTTTCCTATCACCTGTAAGCCGATAACACTCAGCTGTATCTTGCCACCCCTGACCTTTCTCCGGGGCTTGAACAACAAGTTTCATCTTGCCTCACAGCTGTCTCGCAGTGGATGCGCCATTGGCATTTGAAGCTCAACCTGTCCAAGACAGAGTTTCTTATCTTTCCACCTAAGTCCACCCTTCAGTACTCCTTTTCTGTTTCTGTTGATGACATTTCTATTCAACCGGTCCAGGAAGCCTGCAGTCTTGGTTTCTCTTTTGATCTTTGTCTTTCATCCCTCACATCCAGGCCACAGCCAAAGCCTGTAGATTCTTTCTTTACAACATTGCCAAAATCCATCCATTTCACTCAACCGCCACTGCCAAGTCTCTGGTCCATTCCCTGGTGGTCTCCTGACTATATTACTGCAACCTACTTCTGGCAGGGCTTCCTCTCTTTCATCTTCGTCCTTTAATTTCCATTCAGCATTCAGCGGCATGCATCATGACAGTCACAGACCACTTTGGCCATGTTTCTTCTTTATTATCATCCCTTCACTGGCTCCCCTTTCCCTCCCATATCTAGTATAAGTTTCTGTTGTTGACTATTAAAGCCCTGCATGGGCTAGCCCCTCTTTATTTATCTGATCTTCTTTCTCCTTACATTCCCACTCGTACCCTCCATTCAAGTAGCCAATGTTTGCTGTACCAGCCTAGGATCTCCACTGCCCCGTCACGGATTCGTCCCTTTTTACTTGCTGCCCCTCATTCCTGGAGCCTTCTTCTCCCACGAACATGGGTCATCACTTCTTTGACCACTTTTAAATCTGAGTTGAAGACCACCCTGTTCAGAGAAGCGTTCCCAGGCACTGTGTGAATATTTATTTGATATTTGATTAGACAGTGAATGTTGATGTTTTAATTGTTGCCTGCTTTTTAAACTAATTATATTTTATATTATTACCTATTGTTTATATGTATTTTGTAGATTGTACACCATTGGCAGGTTTTATATTTTTATTGATTTGATTATTTGTATGTAAAGTGCTGTGTGCATTTACAGTGCTATAGAAATAAACTATAGTAATAAATAAGAAGAAGAACCACCTTTCCTGCTTAGCCATTGGGAGTCCAATTGTGTGTGTGTGTGTGTGTGTGTGTGTGTGTGTGTGTGTTAGCAAAAGGAAAACAGTGAAGACACCAGGGGCATTCCAGAAAGTGGAAGCAGCCACTGAGAAGGTAATTTACGTTTCCTAAGGCTTCAGCCCTGGTCAAGGAAACAAAAATATTTAAATGTCAAAAAATCAAAGCCCAGCCTGTTAGGGTCTAGCTTTAAATTAGCAGAAGAGCAGAAATGAGCCTATGTCTCACTATTTTTCCTAAGAACTGAGACTGACTCAAAAAACAAACAAACATGTAGCTTGTAGTTTAAAACAAAAGTTTACTAATGGCTTTAATCTATATTTACATAAAGGCTATATCCTACTCTAGCTAGTGAATAGTTCAGATAACCACATTTCCAAAGGAAGCTGAGAAAGGAAGAATGGAAAACATGCAGTTCAGTTGAAAATCTTTGAGAGAGAATGTCTGTTAGTCCCAAAGAGGGAGTGACCTAAATCACATGAATGAATGAAAGAGAGATAGGGGTTTGCATGCAGGAAATCCCTATCTATCCAAGGAGGAGGATGGAGAATACAAAATTCAAGTGAGCCTGTGAAGGTGATGGTACCAGGAGAAAGTCTTCCTCCGAAGATATTCTGGCAGGTCTGTATGGGAAGATATGTTTTTTTCCTGATAATCTCTCTTCTATTAGGACATTATTTTCCTTGCAGGAAAAGCATACAGTTTCTAGGATCATGCTTATGTATTTAACCCCTCAAAACTAATTCCAACTTTGATTTTTTATTGAGAACACAACTACATGCTAGCAATGTGCTCTGCAGGTAGAAAGTCTCAAGTTCAGTTCTCAGCAGCAGATTATTGGATGGATCTCTGCTTGAGGTCTTAAAGACATGCCAAACTGTTAGACAGGGATGAGACTCTTTACCAGTTTTCTTCTTGAATGACGCAATAAGCAATATGAGTAGTTTTCTTCCTACTTCAAGGAAATCTTCAAATGCTGCACAGTTTTCAAAGACTATTTTCAATTTGTGGTTTATTCTCTGAAAAATGTGCACACGGTATTTTTGTAGAGAACACGGCATTTTCTAGGCAACAAGCAGAATTTCCTTTGGGAAAAAATATGCAATTTGTTTTGTGTAGAACCACAAAGAATTCTTCCCACTGGGTTTCCTGACACTCAGGAAAAAACAGTCTTACCATCTCTTTTCTACGGGAAGATAATATTGAATTATAGATATATAATCTTACCTGGAATATTAATAATCTTACCAGTGAAAAGGGGGGATACTACCAGGCCCAATGGCATCCAAGAAACTTCACAGTGTGCCAGTGGTGGGAGGGTAGGTTGAACACCTTCATGAAAGAGGAAAGGCAAGAGGCAGCATGACCTTAAATGGCCTCTGAACCCACCTCCTGGCCTTGTTAACACAGTAGTACAAACTTAAACTTCGGCCTCTCCTGGCAAAGGTAACCAGCAAAATGTGCCTCCTGGATTTGTTTTTGAACCCATTTATCTATGTTTTTGCTAGCTCCATAGAACTCTCTTCTAGAACTACATTTCAAATGAGTTGGGGGCTGGACAGATAGGCGGCATCCAGCTGCTCTTTTAATGGCAACTGCATGCTGTGGCACTGATCCAGCCTTTAGGGAGCACAAAAAGGAGCCAGAAAAACCAAATCCTTTTTGCGTCCTCTAAAGGGCATCATAGCCATGACGGTGCAGCTTTATGATGCCATTTTGATGTTGCATCATCTAGATGCAGCGCCAGGGCTGCACCATGATGCCACGTGCTGTCTAGAAGGGTGAGCAGCATCATGATGTGATGGGGCGGAGTCAAGGCATCCAGCATGTGGACGATGCTCTGCCGACAGGCTGGCACAAAGTGCCAGTCTGTAGAGCCCCTTGGTTTTCTTCGTATCTTTCTACAATGTCTAGCTGTCATAACCAAATGTAGAAACTAGAAATATTATGGCATGGACAATTCTGACTTTGGTATTCAGTTATATAGCTGGAATATTAAACTGAGATATCACAAGTATTAACACACATGTGCATGCACGCACGCACACACACACACAGTTCTGATTAATGAGAAATTGCAACATACAAACTTTGTCCAAGAGACTCAGTTTTCTAAGGACAGAAGAATGGGATGTTGTTAGGGTTTCTTCAGTTGTTGTTTTTTAAAAAAAAAAAAACTTGGCTGCCTCCTTCATCTCTTCATTATAATCCAGGCCTCTTGTCCATTTATTATATTTCAATGTTCTACAATGCTTTTACAAGCACAGTATGAGGAAGGAAGATTAGATAAAAGCACACGCAGATCACAGCTCCTCTTGTTACCATGTTTTAGTGCTAAAAATGCTTGGGTTTTTTTTTTTTCTCCTTTGGGAAAGGGTTTTGAGTGCTTTTCACACACAGTATGTTAACCTCTCTCAGGCCACCTTCGCTTCCTCTCCTGTCTCAAAAAGTTGCAAAAAGTTTTAACAACAATCGCAAACTAGCTGGAACTATGAGGTTGATTTCTCTATCTCTTTATTTTAATACCAAGGCAGTACTTTAAAGCTCAATAAATGTACATAGGGATAGCTATTATTATTTATTATTATTAACCTTTATTTATGAAGCGCTGTAAATTTACACAGCGCTGTACATAAAATCTTTTTAATTAGACGGTTCCCTGAATTAAAAGAAGAGAGGAAGGAAGTCAAGTCTCAATGGTTATTATAATTACCTTGTGGCAAAGTAAAACAAGGGCCATACTTTCTAACCTGTGACAGATACTGGATGTTTACAGCAGAGATAAAGCAGATTCCCCTTGTTTCCCATCTTTTGGTTATGCATTCAAAATGAGGTGAGAACCTCAAGCTGCTTAGTAGCTTGGTATTAAGTATTGAGCTCCTAGGCTCTACTTCATGCATTGTAGAGGATGTCATATATGCTCCTGCAATATCTCTTGTATTGTATCTGGAAACATGATGTGCCAGTATGCTGGAAAAGGTGAACAAGAGGTGTGCATTCTAGGCACACGACAGTACTGCTCTCAACTCTCTTACCAGTAAAGAAGAGAAGGTTAGAAGGTGTCTCCATTGATGCTGAACATCTTGTCTAAGCATTAGATTCAAGAGATGACAAAAAAAGTTATCCTTGTTATTCATTTAAAAGATGGGTAAAGGGTACCTGCCACTTGAACTATTCTTTTATAATTATTCTGTGCAGAAATCAGGTAAAAATATTTCTGTCTCCTCCATAGAAAACATTTTATGCACAGGAAATCAAACAGTGCCCTTCTGCACAGAAAAACCCTGCTTTCTACACAAATAACATGTCTTCTGTGCAAAAAAGTGGGGAAATTTATTGTACATGTATATACAGAAAAGTTGTGTATATGTCTACACAGAGTAATTCTGTACTGCACCTTGTAGTATGAGAATACAGGCAGAATGCTGAATATAAATATTATTAATAATAATATAAATATTCATTTTCTCTTTCAGTGGGGTGGGGGACTATGGAGATTATTCATCTTTGCACATAAAGAAGAAATAAGTGAAGACTAACATGCTACCTAATGTTTAATCTTGACTTCTCCCAGGCTTTGTAACTCCCTCCCCAGAGAGACCAGGATGGCACCATCCTTGCTCTCCTTCTGGCTGTAAGTTAAAGGATTTTTGTGTCTCCAAACCGTTACAGACAGTTGAGATTGGGCTCTTAATGCTTTGTGGTGCTCGATTTGAAGGTTTTAAGATTTTGTATATAGCTTTGTTTTTATTCTTTTAATGAGCAATGTGGTTTAATAGTTTAATTCTATTTTAATGCCCCTGGACTGTTTGTTTTCATTTGTAAGATGCTTTGTAGTGTAATTTTGAGAAAAAAGTGGGATATAAATAAACATCATCATCATCATCATCATCATCATCATCATCCATCTTGGCTCAATGAGATGCAGGGCCAGTGAGGATATACACTCTTTCTTGGACACTTTTTGGGATGACAGAGTCATGATCAAGAGGAAGGATCAAACCAAAGCAGCTTGAATGGAGTAGATGGAGTCTCCCATGTAAAGGACGCTGACCATCCCCGATGTAGGACATGGCAGTTCAACACTATTCATGGCAAATGATTGTGTTAGCCAGCATTTATAAAGCAAATATGATAAACATGACTGGCAAACTGGTAACATCACAGGGCAGTTGTTTCATGGGCATGAAGCTGCAATTTCTTTAAAAAAACAACAAATTTGCTAGGGAATATTCACAGTGTACAATAGTGGTCACTGACAACTCATGTATGTGATGACAATCCAAAGAGGGATGCTTGAAAAAATAAGCATGAACTCTGACAGTACTCCAAAGTGACATCAGATGTTCAGCTTCAATAAAAGTATAATGGAAAGTTCATAATAGACAATTCTAGATTGCTATGGAAAATTATGTTCAAACCCATTCAAAATATGGGTTTGATTTTGATTAAAAAACAAACAAACTCAAAGACTGAACCCATGAAAAAGATAAAGAGATAAAGAAAAGATAAAAAAGATAATACTGTGGATAAAAGAGGGTGATAACAACCACTGAATATGAAACAGAGTTGGAAATAACAACTTACATATAAAGAATTCCTTGTAATAACCCCTTCCCCAAATAATGACAGGATAGCTACATTATAACTAAAATACACTGCAGAAGTAATCCAGTTTGAGACTACGCTGGCTCAATGCATTGGAATCTAGGGAACTGTAGTTTTGTGAGACATTTGGCATTTTCTATCAAAGAGATCTGATGCCACAGTAAACTACAGTTCCCAGAACTCCCTAGCATTGAGGCAGGGCAGTTAAAACAGTGTCAAACTGGATTATTTCTGCAGTGTGCTTTGGTCCTTAGTTGGTGTTATAGATACAGGAGTGTGGCCTCATTAAATAATGAAGGAAGAATATTACAAGTCTTGTTTAGGCTCTGTTGCTGATGCTGTGTTGTGGATATTGAGATGACAGTGAGAGAGACAATAGGAAAGTGTGGTTTATATTATGGTCCCATGGCTAGTAGCATTAAGAAGTAGGTGGTTGTTGTTTTTAACTATCTAAAATGTTACCTTTGGTAAAAACTAAAATAAGTTGTTAATTGCTGTCAGGTCAACTTTGATGTATGGCTACCCTGTGAATGAAAGACCTCAAGTCACCCTGTTATCAACAGACCTGCTCAAGTCTTGCAAACTTAAGACTGTGACTTCCCTGACTGACTCTGTCCTCCTGTAGTATGGTCTTCCTCTTTTCCTACTGTCTTCTCCCTTGCCAGGCATCTCCCTTTTTGAGGTTTGAGATGAGTATGAGCAAACTTCAAATACTAATTATATAATCAACAATAAAAAACATCCTCTTAATCTCCCCAAACCTCCTACCCTCCCACATTCACTTATAAATCATAACAATAAAACCATACAATAAACAACAACATTAATGAAAACAATTAAAACAGGAGTGACATGAGGGGGGGCTGGCTTGGATGGACAAATGGTCAGCTGGGAAGGCCTGCCAAAAGAGATCCGTCATTATGGCCTTTTTAAAGAAGTTGAGAGATATAATAAGGTGAATCTCCTTATTGCAATAGCAAGTACATTTCTATACTGCTTATCAGCGCACTTAAGCACTCCCTAAGCAGTTTACAAAGTGTAAGTTAATTGCCCACAACAATCTGGGTATTCATTTTAGCGACCTCAGAAGGATGAAAGCCTGAGTCGAGCTTGAGCCCCTGGGCTGGTACTGAACATGCAACCTTATGGTTTGTGAGTAAGTGGCTGCAGTACAGGCATTTAACCACTGCACCACCAAATATTGTAATTAACTATTGTAGTACTTAGAATACCATGGACAGCCAAGAAAACAAACAAATGGGTTATTGAACAGATCAGACCAGGGCTCTCCTTGGAAGCTAAGATGATCAGGTTGAGACTAGCGTACTTTGACTACATAATGAGAAGGCACAAATCACTAAAAAACAACAACAAAATAACGCTAGGAAAGGTAGAGCGTAGAAGAAAGAGGAAGACCACAAACCAGATGGATAGACTTAATTAGGGGGATTATGGGCAGGGGCTTGCAGGATCTGGGCAAAGCAGTGGAAGATAGGGATTCTTGGAGATGTCTCATCCACAAGGTCACCATGAGTTGGAACCAACTCGAGGGCAGCTAACAACAACAACAGGTCATTGGAAATATAACTGCAGCCAAATACTTTGCAAAAATATCTTTCCATATAAGTGGAACCAATATAAGTGTTGAACTTATACAGTAGGCCAAGTGTGAAATATATACAGTGTGCCCGTGTCATACATGATTTTCAGCTTACTCTGAAAGCCGCACTGGGAAAAGGGGTCGAGCACCCCATAAGGAGTAATGGCGCACACGCCCATGGTACACGCATGCCACCACGCCACTGTGTGCACAAGCCCCATTCATTTAAATGGGGTTCCAGAATAAGTGGAATTCCTTTTACACGAGGAGGGTGGGGGTGGCCAGAACGGATCCCCCGCATAAAGGAAGGGCGGACTGTATTTTAAAAAGCATAGTGGTATTCATGTCACCTTAGTTTATAATCACCACCATTGTCATTGGACCAAGTTTCCACATAAGGCACTGCCATTGTTCCTTTATTGATACCAAAAAATTCACTTCTTATTCACACACGGGTTTTTTGCCTTCCCTGGGGGACCTTTAGTTGTGCCGCCTTTGTTATTCCTTGTTTTCACTTTGGGCTTAATAGATCTGTTAATTCCTATTCTTATGCTTGCTGTAGTTTTTACCTTTATCTATGATGATCATCTCGGGGCTGTTTTGCTGATGTTAACAGTGCTAGTACATCCCTTCCCATTGCACCTATGACTTGATTAATCATGGCTGCTGCTTTGTCAGAACTGGTGGATATGGAAGGGAAGAGGGGACATCAGGTATGCCCTAAACTGGGGGAGAAATTGACAGATGCGGTTTCCTGTATTCTGAGTAGGTGAAGGTAACTTTGCTTCTGCCTGACCTTTGGGGGGCATGGCATACTGATTGGCTGATAACAAAGCCGTATGCAGACGATCACCAGATGGAGCATCTGGCTGTCGTGCTTGCATTTTCTGGTACACTGATCTTTGGGCTCCATGTCCCAACAAACACAATTGGTATATACTTTGTCCCACTTTTTTATGGCTTATGAATGGAACTGATTTGATGCTCATCTTTGTATTAAAGTTGTGGCTAAATTATTAACCAACAGCATGGTGTCTGGCTCTTGCCTTGGTGAAAAATCCACTTCGCTTCACTGGATATTGTATATTTTTGGTTCATACCCTTGAGAAGGTTGGAGCTGCAAGACTCTATGCATTGTTTTAGTACAATTGAACCTGAGAGGAGGAAAGTGTGATGCAAGCAATTAGGCTTTCCTGGTCATGAAGCTGGTTTCTTTAGCTATTGTTTATAGTCAAACAGGAAGCCTCTTGGCATTAGTCCTCAAGAAGGCCGTCAGGTAATTGTGTCAGCTTTATCACTTCCTGAACGAATGTTGGTAGGATGTGCATGTAGAAACAATAACATTTTCAGCACGAAGCTCCCTTTAGAAGCAGAAGACTAATGAGGGTTTAACATTTTGACTGCTGCCTCAATATAATGAGTTGGCTGGAAATCAGCCAGAAGAAGCACTAATGGCCAACAAAGTGGATTGACTCAAGAACCTGTTTGCTTAGTAGTTTTCTCATATATATGCCAGCCAGTATTTCCAACATGCAATCTAATTTTCCAGCCACTGAACATTTTGACACAGAGAACAAAGACTGACTAATGCTTTAATAAATAAATACATGTTTACAAATATCGCAGAGATCTGAGGCTAGATTTAAGCAGTCTCCCCCACACTGAGCAAACAATAGCCCCATATCTAATCTCATTTACATACTGAGGCATTCTTTTTGCATCCTGGAGTTAGAAAGTTAGTGAGGCACTAGAGTTTTCTGGATGAAATTTCTAAATACCCCTTCCTAAACTGTAAATCCCAGGATGCCATAAGATGGTGCCATGGCAGTTAAGGGAGTATCATAGCGTTGTAACTGTTTAGTGTGAAAGGACCCCAAGGGTGTATCCCAACTATAGCTATAACTCCCTGAGGCCACTTTTAACTGGCATGATTCCATCCTATGAAATACTGAAATTGTCATTCAGGGAGGTGGTTAGAATTCTCTATTGAAGATCTTATGTTGTAGTTTGAAGGATACCAAACTCTCTAGCAGAGAATTTTAAGTACCGCCCTGAACTACAAACTCCATAATTCTGTAGTGCAGGACTATGGAAATCAGAATGGTTTCTAGCAGTTATAATTGTGTAGGGTAGAGATGTCCTGTTGTTTTTGTTAGTTTTATTTTAAAAAGGCAAGCTGAAGAAATGAATCATGTTGTATGAATTTGGCCTGAATGTGATTGTAAACAGGAATCTGTCCCTTGGCTATTCTCTGCATGTTTTACAAAGGACCTAGCCTTTTTGCTCATCAGTTCTTTCATGAAACCAACTTATCAAAACCCATTCTCCACTGGGAAACCTGTCCTATTCTGTCACACGGTTACACTATTCCCTTTAGAGGAAAAGATGGAATGCTAGCTATAATTTGAATCCATTACTTTATGTTTGCCCATGGAACCTCAGGCACATGTAATCTTATCCTTATCCACATGAACATGAATGCTATCAAAATAAACCTGTCAAACAGCCTCCTTTTGTCTCCCACCCCACTCCACTACCATTCCCTGCCATCACTCCAATTGTAATAGTAGACTGGTTCTGATTGGAGTGGGAGGGAGACAGGAAGAGGGAGCAGCCCTCAATTAAGCAGAACAAGATTGAGATGGAATTTTATATTTAGCTGGTATTTTAAGTTCAATGTTGTTATTGAATCCTGCATTCAATTACGCTTCAGCTGTGCTGTTAATGATCTCCTATATAAATATACTGTATCATACCATGGACCAAGTGTAAGGTGGTTGTCAAGAGGTCATACTGTTTATAAAAACAGATAAGACACCACTTTGGCTCAAGATTCTTAGCATGTTTGACTTAAGAAACACAGTTTGATTTTAACCCTTTTAGATCAATATACATTGCACCACTCTTTAGACTAAAAAGCAGCAATTGTACAGTTAGCTGTAACATGCACAGCTATATAAGTTATGATGCTGTTTATCCTGGAATATTTCCTTTGCTTTGTCTCCAAATGTTGATTGACTCTCTAAATGAATTCAACAAGGTAATAGGCTGAGGTCCTGCATCATGATGGAATATAAAGTCCGTTGCTGTCTCCCCTCAAACAGGACTCATCTGTCTCTTACAATACCCCAATCACCAGGTAATGGTCAATAGAGAGCAAGGAGATCATGTTTTATTGTGTCCCTGTAGCCAGTTGCACAACAGCAAAGACCCCTCAAAGATTCTGCAGAAGTCCCGATGGATGATGTCACTGTTATGCATCCAACTACAGGGATATCTTGAGACGTTCAGCTGCAGCCCCTGCTCCCCACTGAACACTAAATGTCCATATTAAGAAGACAGATGCATGAGACAGGTGAGTTTTGAGGAGGTTGTGTGTGACGAAGTCATTGTGTGATGGAAGTGTTGAAGTCATCCCTCTTTGTTGTTGTTGTTGTGTGCCTTGAAGACATTTCCAGCTCACATTGACCCTAAGGTTAACCTGTCATGGGATTTTCTTAGAAAGATTTGTTCAGAGGAGGTTTGTCATTGCCTCCCCATGAGGTTGAGAGCATGTGATCTGCCCAAAGTCATTCAATGGGTTTTACTGCCGAGCAGGGAATGAACCCTGTTCTCCAGAGTCATAGTCCTATGCTCAAAATACTATGCTACACTATCCCTCTTAATAATAAAAAAATACATATAATAATATTATGTATTATTTTGGAGCATGCCATGAACAGGACATCTGTCCTGTTTCAGCATGGCCCTGTTCAGCCCAAACACCTCTATTTCAAGAAATAAGCAAAGAAGAACCCAAATATGTCCATGAACATACAGAGAGGATCCAAATGGGTAGAATGGCTAAAACAGTTTGGTGTATAAGCAATAAGAACACTCCAAGCACAGTCAAATACCATTCAAGAAGTAACCAAAGATAAGAGTAAAAGCAAGCTAAATTTGAAGAAACTAGAGATCAGGGGATAATATGATGGACCCTATTGTGTGAAGTTAAAAGAGTGGCTTACTTTTCCCGAATTCAGTGCTAATTTGGAAGGCAGCTGGTTCCTACCACACATAAATTGCTGTAGCCTGGGTCATCTAAACTGCTATGGCAGTCACTTTTAGAAGTCGGAAGCTTCCAACTTCTAAAAATGGCAATGGAAATGGCTTAGGCTACCCAGGCTGCATCCAGGATGGACCTGGGCAGTGATTCTGTGGCAATGTATGTATGATAGGAACTGGCTGCTTCCCAAATTAACACTGAATTTGGGAAAGGTAAGCCGCTCTTTTAACCCCATGCAATAGGGTTCGATGTCAGAGTTAATGAAGCTTTTGTTCCACAACACAGTCATGGTCAGTAATTCATTACAGATGGCCCCATTATTTCAGTATTTTCCTTTCAGTGCAGACCACACCATTATCGGTATTTTATTGCTGTCACTGTAGTCTTCAACATTACAAAGAATGAGTTTTTCAGTCTTCAGCTGCTTCTCTTCAATGTTGGCATGTGATGATAGAGGCTCTGCATTTAGGGCAAGGTTGCCAGCCCTCTTTGGCTCTGACTGAAGACTCTTACTTCGTCTCCCCTCTTTCTCTTCCTCATCTAAGGAAGGCTCCATCAGATAGGAAATGACAATATGAGCAATAATTTCGTGTATCATGGTGCTGCATGGCTATACTATAATGAAATGAGAAGGCATGAACATCTTCTTCCATTCTCTCAATGATTATGCCAGTCTTGTGTCAATTTTATTGCATTCTGTCAGCATTCGTCAAATGGGATACCAATGGAAGAATTTCCAACTCCATATTTCCCTTTAACCAAAAACTTGTGTAAACCTTTGGATATGGAGATTCTACCAGAGAAATATTTATTTTAGTGAACTTTTTGGAGGGGAGGAATTGCTTGTGTTTTGCCTATCAGAATTCCTTGTTTCCTTCAGTTTCAGGGAAACCCCACATTCACTTCAATTTTTTTTTACTGACAATTGATCAATAGCTTTAGGCCAGACCACAGAAAATTTACAAGTACCGTATTTTCCGGCGTATAATACAATTTTCCAACTTTTAAGATGAAAATATAGACTTTAGCATATACTCACTGTATAAGGCTATCCTCCTCCTGAGTAGCACGGCAGCTGGCCGTGCACACGCGCGACAGCTTCAAGGGGTCTCCGGAGGCCTCTTAGAAGCCGGCACGCACGTGCACAGCCGGCTGCCAGCTTCCCAGGCCTCCAGAGGCCTGAGAAGCTGGCGGCCCCAGAACGCGCACGCCGGATTCTAAGGGGCCTCCGAAGGCCCCTTAGAAGCCGGCGCGGGGCTGCCGGCTTCCCGGGCCTCCAGAGGCCTGAGAAGCCGGCGGCCCCAGAGCGCGCACGCCGGCTTCCCGGGCCTCCGGAGGCCTAAGAAGCCAGCAGCCCCAGAGTGCATGCGCCGGCTTCTAAGGGGTCTCCAAAGGCGCCTTAGAAAATGGCGTGAGGCTGCCTGCTTCCCAGGCCTCCGGAGGCTTGAGAAGGCAGTGGCCCCGAGAGTGCATGCGCCTGGCCGCAGGTCTGCCGTGCTCAACCTGGCGTACAAGACGTCCCCTGACTTTTGACCCAATTTGTCCATGAACAGTATCTTACTTGGTGTAAGTTTAAAATTCCTCATCCCTATCTTAGTCCAATTTTATTGGGTCAAAATGTCATCTTGTACGCCGGAAAATACGGTATTTGTTTTAAACTGTATATTCTGTTAAGCTGTTCAAATTGATTTAGGGTGAGATGCACATATACAGTCAGCCCTTCTTATACACAGATTTTTTAATACATGGATTCAAGCATCCATAGTTTGAAAATGTTCACAAAAAGTATAAATTTCAAATATCAAACCTTGATTTTCCATTTTTTATAAGGGGCACCATTTTGCTATGTCATTTTATTTAATGGGAGTCGAGCATCCATGGATTTTATTATCCACGGGGGATCTTGTAACCAAACCCCAGAGTATAACGAGGCTCCACTTTATATTTAAAAGATAAAAATAAATACTATGAGCACTAGGACCCTTTCAAGGGGAGATTTTTCTATAAGTGTTTGATATGCAGAACTGTGAAAAACCAGATGGTACTTAAGGCCAATGGTCATATGAGATGTAGTCAAATGAAAAAGTAACAAAATATTGATTACATGCAATGTCTGTTTGCAACAACAACAAATGATCCACTCCATATTTAAACAGTGATAACCACTGGGTAAACCTGGACAAGTCACACTCTCTCAGCCTAAGAGGATGGCAATGACAAGACTCCTCTGAAGAAACATGCCAAAAAAACCCCTCTGATAAGTTCACCTTAAGAGTGCATATGTAAAAAATATCCTTATTATTAAGGATAATGTTTGGGTCCAGTGATGAAGCTGCGCATTAAGGGAAAGTGCAGTCTCACAAGTGATCTCTTTCTTCCATCTGGTCTACCAAGTCCTTCGCCACAATCAAACAGTATCTTACTTGGTGTAAGTTTAAAATTCCTCATCCCTATCTTAGTCCATCAATTACTTCTGGAAATCAGTCAGAGAAGGCAGTACTACATCTGGAAAGGATAAACAGAGTTGAGTGTCGTCAGCATACTAATGGCATTTAATTCTATATCTCCAGGAAACCTTTCCCTAGGTGACTTCAGGTAGTGGTAAAAAGCAAAGTGTTCAATTTCCGTGCAGAGAGACAGTAATCCCACAACAGCATTTTCTGGAATTTGCATCCTAGGGAAGGCATGTCACAAAATGGTTTCACCAATTCCTAAACCAGAAAGTTAAGGTCACTAAAGGCCATAGAATGGTTCTGGATTTTTAAAAAATGGAAGAAAGGATTTACAGAACAGGTTTCTTTTACAGAAAAAGCTCGGGGGGGGGGGGGGATCAGTTAAAAGAAACGGCAAAGGGAAAATGGTTTGGAAAAAATGGATATTATTATTATTATTATTATTATTATTATTATTTATCATAAATATACATATCTCACCTTTCTCCCAGTACAGGGACTCAAGGCAGCTAACAAATCTAAAACAATCCAAGTTAAAACAGTATAAAACATTAAAAACACACACACACACACACACACACACAAACAATTAAACAATTCAAACAATTAAACACATTACATTATTAAAATATAAAACACTTTAAAACAAAAATCCATGCAAAGGCCTGGTGGTATAAAAACGGACAGCAGGGATAGAGCCATCCTGGCCTCTCTAGGAAGGGAGATCCAAAGCTTGGGAGCAGCCACTGAGAAAAAAGCCTTCTCTCTTGTTCCCACCAAACACAACTGAGAGGGTGGTGGGGCAGAGAGAAGGGCCTCTCCCAATGATCTCAAGACTCTGGGGAGCTTGTAAAGGGAGATATGGTCCTTCAAATAGCCTGGACCCAAGCCGTATAGGGCTTTATAGGTCAAAAACAGCACTTTACATTGTGCCCAGAAACGGACAAGCAGCCAATAGAGCTGTTGCAAGAAGGGAGTTGCATGCTCCCTGTAGCCAGCTCCAGTTAACAGCCTGGCTGCAGCTCTTTAGAATGTTTCTGAGCACTTTTCAAAGGCAGCCCAACATAGAGCACATTATAGTAATCCAAACGGCATGTAACCAAAGCATGTACCACTGTGGCCAGGTCTGACTTCTCCAGGAATGGCGCAGTTGGAACACAAGTTTTAGCTGTGCAAAGGCACTCCTGGTCACCATTGACATCTGAGCTTCCAGGCTCAGTGCTGAATCAAGAAATATCCCCAGACTATGAACCTGAGTTTTCAGGGGGAGTGTAACCCCATCTAAGACAGGCTGAATCCCTATTCCTGGTTCTGTCTTTCAACTGATCAGGAGCATCTCTGTCTTGTCTAGATTAAGCTTCAATTTCTTTGCCCTCATCCAGTCCATTACAGGAGCAAGACACCAGTTTAGGACAGAAATTGCTTCCTTGGAGTTAGGTGGAAAGGAGTGACAGAGCTGGATATCATCAGCAAACACATGACACCTTACTCCAAACAACATAGAGAATATAAACATTAAGAGACTGAACCAGGTTATATTTTCCTTGTCCCTGTACCACTGAAGATTTCTGTAAGGCACTTGATTTCTGTAACATGCTCTACATGGGGCTACCCTTGTGGCAAGTTTGGAAGCTCCAATTGGTCCAAAATATGGTAGCCAGACTGGTCACTGGCACACCTAGGTCTGACCACATAACACCTGTTTTAAAATCTTTTCCCTGGCTGCCGATCAGCATCTGGGCACAGTACAAGGTAGTTATCATCTTTAAAGCCCTACATGGCTTGGGCCCAGGTTACTTGTGGGAACACCTTTCCCTACATAGTCTGCCCCGCATTCTCAGAACATCTGAGAAGAATTTATTAGAACTGCAAATAACCAGACTGGTAATGACTTCCCAAAGAACTTTTCCTTCTGCTATGGAATGACCTGCCAGAAGAGATCCGTCTTATTACCACCTTAGACGCTTTTAAGAAGGCAGTCAAGATGGATCTCTTCCAGTGGGCATATCCATCTGACCTGGTATAGGACAACAATTTACTCTTGTGCTCCACCCCTCTGATTATGATTATGAATTATTGAAAAATTATGATAAGGTTTAGCCTTTTATTTGAATTATTGTTGTTGGTTGTATTTTGTTGATTTTACTATTGTGTGTATTTTATAAAGTTGTAATCCCGCCTCGATCTGCAGGGAGAGGCAAGAACTATAAGTAAATTATCATCATCATCATCATCATATAGAACAACAGAGACAGGTCCTCCCCCCACCCAGTATTGCATCTAAAGCTATATCAAATCAGATCTAGATAATCTGTTCACTGCATATGGAGCTGCCCAGGCAGCAGCACTTACATAGTGTGACCTAAAATGCAAAATGGCCCATGAATCGGCCTTCTCAGTGGCTGGCTTGTCCTATCCACTGGAATTACTTTCGACATCTTGGTCCAAAATGGAAAGTGGCCTATAAATCGTCATTCTCAGTGGCTAATCCTATCCTCTGGAATTCCCATCCATGGGAGACTAGGCTAGTCTCCTTGAACTCCAGCTCCTGGCATTCAAATATCACGTCCGCGGAGTCGCGTCCAGCAGAGCTGTTCAGGGTAGTGAGGGAGCTTACTCAGCTCCCCCCTGCCCTGAACCCTATTTTAGAACCATATAAGGCTTGCTGTGACCAATTTAACAACTTCTTCGTGGATAAAACCTCTCGGATAAGGGAAGGTCTTGACGCCAGTATTAGTGCAGAAGCCAGAGTAGAGGTATCCAAAGCCTCCGTGGACTCGATTATACTGGATCACTTTGAGTCTGTAGATACCAATGATGTGGACAAGATCCTTAGAAGTGTTAGGAAGACAACTTCCTCCCTCGATCCCTGTCCCTCATGGCTAGCAGCTCAAGGGGGAACAGTAGTAACTTCTATGTTACACCGTATAATTAATACATCATTGCGGGATGGGCAATTTCCATCTAGCTTAAAATTGGCCATTGTAAAACCCTTGCTAAAAAAGCCCTCCCTCGACCCCCTGATGCATAATAATTATCGGCCAGTATCGCTATTCCCATTTTTGGGGAAGGTGATTGAGAGGGCGGTTGCAATCCAGCTTCAATCGATCTTTGATGAAACGGATTATCTAGACCCATTTCAAACCGGCTTTCGGGCAGGTTACGGGGTTGAGACTGCTATGGTCTCCCTGGTCGATGATCTCCGTCTGGGCATGGACAGGGGTAGCGTGTCCCTGTTAGTGCTCTTGGACATCTCAGCGGCTTTCGATACCATTGACCATGGTATCCTTCTGGAGCACCTAGTGGAGCTGGGAATCGGAGGCACTGCGCTCCAGTGGTTTCGATCCTATCTCTCTGGGAGGTTCCAGACAGTGCAGCTGGGGGACGTGTGCTCCGATAAGAGGGCCCTTACATCTGGGGTCCCTCAAGGAGCCATTCTGTCCCCCATGCTCTTTAACATTTACATGAAACCGCTGGGAGAGATCATCCGGAGGCATGGGGCGTGGGGTTATCAGTACGCTGATGACACCCAAATAGTCTTCTCTATGTCTCCGACTGAATCAGTGACCAAGGATGGCATCTCTCCTCTCGTTGCCTGTCTGGAGTCGGTAATGGGCTGGATGAGGGAAAACAGGCTCAGCCTGAATCCAGAGAAAACGGAAGTACTCGTGATAGGTTCCCCCGGCCCAGGGATGGCAGTGATTCCACCTGTTCTGAACGAGATCACGCTTCCCGTGAAGGACTCAGTATGCAGTCTGGGGGTGCTCCTTGATTCGTCGCTCCACCTTACATCTTAGGTGGATGCGACGGTCAGGAGCACCTGTTATCAGCTTAGGCTGATACGCCAGCTGCATCCCTACCTGGGCCGGGGGAACCTTGAAATGGTAATACACACTCTGGTAACCTCTCGTTTGGATTTCTGCAATGCGCTCTACATGGGGCAACGCTTGTACCATACCCGGAAGCTGCAATTGGTGCAGAATATGGCGGCAAGACTGGTCACTAATACACCTAAGACCAGCCACATAACACCGGTCCTTAAAGACCTTCACTGGCTGCCTATTCGCTTCCGGGCGCAATACAAGGTGTTGGTTATTACCTATAAAGCCCTAAATGGCTTGGGCCCAGGGTACTTGGAGGACCGCCTCTCTCCGTACAATCCGCCCCGCACACTCAGATCAACCGGGAAGCAATTGTTAAGAGTTCCGGAGGTCAGATTAGCTATTACCACCAGGAGGGCCTTCTCTACCTCGGCCCCCAACCTCTGGAACTCGCTTCCTGACAAGCTCCGCTCGGCCACCTCACTGACCCAATTTAAGAAGGGGTTAAAAACACACCTTTTCGAGCAGGCATACCCTGGCTCCTGACTCCTGACTCCCGATGTGCTCCCTCCCCCTCGTCAGCCCCGTCAGCATTGTTGAGCTGGCATGAGATGTGGTTTTATTGCTGTAATTTGTGTTTATATGCCTTGTATTTTAATGGTTTTATATTGTATATGTATATCTTGTTAACCGCTTTGATTTTTAGAAAAGCGGTATATAAATAAAATTTTATTATTTATTATTAAAGACCTTTTTGTTTAAGCACACTTTTAATGTTTAATTGCTCACAGGGAGGCTACTTATTCATTAATTCACTCATTAATTCACTCATTCATTCTTATGTGGCGTGTGCTTCATATTTAACTTATGTATTCCTTTTAATTATTTTGTACTGTTTTAATGTGATGACATTTGTGCACCATTTAATAATTTTATAGTGTTTTAATGTGATGATTTTAATTGTCTTCAAAATTTTATTGTTAAGTTGCAAGTGATTCTTTTGTGAGTAGCCTTGGATATCACTCCAGAAGAAAGATGCTATATAAAACAAACAAACAAAACAAACAGGTTTTACAGAATTTTTATTGAAAAAGAAATGTACCATTGTGTTTTGAAAGGAGCAGACTTTTATAGCACTGTAAAGGCAGTGTTGCCTAGTTTCGTTGACTTCACAGGACTAGCTATTACCAACCAATATTGATAAAGACTGAGTGGAATGAGTGTGTTCTGCAGGAATCAAGCAGAGAATAGAACAGAAGAATAGGTGGCAATGATTCAACTCAAATGCCATGATGAATCCTTAGAACCAAGCTGGAGCATATAATTTTGTACTGATACTATTACTCTGCTTCCAATACGAATAAAATTAAGGCTGAACAGGGACTCATTCAGACCACCAACAATTTTGCCAAAACTCTTCAAACTTTCTTCTCAGGGTAATCCAGAGATATCAACATGTACAGAACTGAGACCACGACTTACAATTCCTGATCTAGTGGAAGAAATCCTGGAGAAGAAATCATATTATCTCTCATAGATTTCCCCTAAAAGCAATGCAAAAGATGTTATTGGACTGGGCCAGCCCAAGACACTTTATTGCTGGGAGAGGGAGATGACATCCCTCTCATTTCCATGCATAGAAGCAAACTGTACTGATCACTGAGCCTAACCTCATCAGTAACAATTGAACAGCAACTTCATTAGCACCAGTAGCCAGCAAACATAAATAATAATAATAATAATAATAATAATAATAATAATAATAATAATCCTGGACTCCAACAACTGCCTCCTAGTCCCAATATCTGCTGCTTTCTTGGGACATCCATCTCACCCTCCCTCCACTGGATGAAAATCTACGTCAAATTCCAAACAGAAAAATAATTCTACTAGCAAAAGGAGGAAGGGACTTGACAGGATAATACTCTGTGTATTTGTTAATAATCTGCCTTGTTATTTTAAGATGTTAACATCATCTGAATTATGCAACAAATACAGGATCTCCATGAGGTTTGGTAACAAGCTTGAGAGTTTCATCTTTTGGCACAGAAAACCACTTATCTTTTGAGCAGTTTGTTATTATACACATCCTTTCATTCAATCTATTCATTTTTTTTAAAGTGCAGCTGTTGCTCAAGAGAAACAAGTTGACCTTGCTCCTGTGGAAATGAACAGTACAACAAATGACAAACAGAGTGACAGGAGTGTGGGCTAGACATGGTGCCATAGAATGATAGGTTTGTCACAGGTGTGAATGGGATGATGGTAATTAAAAATAGAATAATCTCCAAGTCTCATTGACTTCAGTGGGCATGGCGCAACCAATTTCCTTTTTGGATTAAATTTATTTTAACTTTCATTTTAAGCAAGCTATGGTTTGAAGCTAGATATGGAATCTCTATACCAGATAAATTATCCTTGCCTGTGGAAAAGCATAATAAAGAGTGCTTCTTCTTCTGTTTGGATTTATTTATTTATTTATTTATTGCTCTCATATCCCACTTTTCTCACAAATTCAGATCCAAGGAGGCTTACAATAATTTTTTAAATGTCCAGCTAAAACTTTTATTTACAAAAGTTTAAAAGAAATTCAACATCAACATTATTAAAAGCATGATTATAACCAGCTAAAACACTAAAAACACTTAAAACATATTTAAGACACAGGCCTCTAGCAGATGGGGCAAAAGAAGGAGCCAGAGACCACTCCCACCCTGATCACTGTGGGACTGCACACAAACAATCCACTGCTGTGGCTGCCCAAAAGGCGGGGGGTTGTGATCCTTTTTGGGCTGGCTCTTCTGGGTTGGGGTGGGCTTGGCATGGCTTCCAGCTGTGTTCAGCCCATGTGTTGTGTAAACCGCATGCTTCCAATGCGGTCCAGTGGTGGTCCTTTTGGCCCATCTGTTTCGGGCCTCAGTTTCAATAAAAGATTGACACACACACACACACATTTACACACATACATATATCTCAAATTAGGAAGTGCTGCAATACTGTACAAAATATATCTTTAGAAAGGCTTATATTCACTGAATAATGAAATGCACAAATTAATAGATAGGAGGAGAAGAATCAGAGAAAAGGTACAGCAAATAGGAAAATGATTTTTGAATATCTGTTGTGTCAGATATAGGAGATTATCTCATGTGTCTTTTCCCATTGTTTTCCAGACAGGATACACAGACATTTAATTCAAAGATGAGTCTTACCACATTATCCTGTAAGCAGCACATATAATCTCCATAAAACTCATTCTGCCATACTGTACTATTCTAGAGAAACCCTGTACACATTCAACGTAAGAGGACCATATTTTCTTCTTTCACTGGAGTATTGAGCAACTGACTCTATGCAGGTCTAAGTTTACACTATTCTCCTTGCTGGTTATCTATTTCAACCACTAGGGCACATTGATGTTTTTCATGCTCTTTGTTTGCTATATCAGAGTTCCCAATAAACCCTTCAGTCTGGATTCCCAAGAGGGTAGAACAACCAGCTTCAGTTTCTATGTCTGCCCTGCCCCAGTCTTGTCACATTACCTAGTCAACAGAGGGTATGCGTGCCTATCTGTCTGTGAGACTGACACTGCTGTCAAGCCTGTTATCTTTCCCCAATTCAAAATCTTCACTGCAGACACTGTCCTTGATACTAGAAACCAATTAGTTATGCATAGTAAAACCACAAGATCAACCTTATGCTCAGGTAATATTGTCCGACACAGACCTAACAGTATTTTTGCAACGCATAACATGGGAAGTGGTTCTGCATCTTGAGCACAACACCATACACATAAGGGGAAAAAAATGTAATGACATTATATGTGTTTTTATGTTAGTAAAGTCTAGGCTAAAGCATTGTTTTGGAATAAATAATGTATTTACGTCCAGGAGCAAAAGGTTATCTTGCCACTTCTTCCTATTCAGAGATTTGCTTTATGTATCAGTGCTGCGACATCTCAGTTTTAAACACTGGTCTGTTTATCAAGCTCAAGAATGTTTGCACCTCACCTCTTTGTGGCTGGCTGCCACAGAGCTTGTGATTGGCGCCTATGACTCTGCAAGCGTGAGAGAGAAACCAACGGGAGCATAAGAAACAAGGCCAGCATTGATGAAACTAGACAAAAACAGAACTGTATGAAATCACATGCACACCCATACAAATCAATAGCCTCTCCTACGCAGCTGCCCCACTCACAGACACCAACAAATCAGACCAGACATATTCTGTTTATTTTTCTGATAGATTTCCCCATAATCTGTTTCAGATTATGTTTGCTTGTGCAAATATTTTGATAAAATATGGACCACCACAGATATCCACATGAACATACTGAGGGATATACATGCAAAATTATTTTTTAAAAAATCACAAAAAACAAATGGGTAGGTGTCACTTTAGAAGCATATATAGCTGTGTGAATTTCCCTTTTCGCTTTGCAGGCTCCAAAGTAAACCATTCTTTAAATTGCTTTGGGTTGTAGAAATGTAATTTTGACAAATTGAGACATTGATTTGACTGCTTTATGAGAGACACATATTGTTCAGTGCTCCTTCTGCATTTTCTTTTCTCATCCTATAGCTCTATAAGCATTGCTCCTGCCCAGGTTCCCTTAAGCTAAGTGGGAAATTCCTGGAAGGATCTGTGGTCTCATTCTGAAGGCTTCGTCACATATAATACACAGATCATTAAAAGTATAATCCTAACCAACCAAGGTGTTCAATAGTCTGCTGAATGGACAGAGGTTTAGCTGATTCTGCGTTGAATCCAAATGCATCTCAACCAAGGACAAAGCAGAAATTACTTAGGAGTATACTTTCCTTGGCCTAATATTGTATCTACTCTGTGGCTGTGTCCCTGGAATGGAATTTTAAATCTGTTATAACTTAGAATCATAGAGTTGGAACAGACCATAAGGGCCATCTAGTCCAACACCCTTCCATGCAGGAACTCTCAATTAAAGTATATCTGACAGATGGCCATCCAGCTTCTGTTTAAAGACTTCCAAGGAAGGAGTCTCCACCACTCTCTGAGGGGGTGTGCTCCACTGTAGAATAGCCATTACTGTCAGGAAGTTCCTCCTGTGGTTTCCAGACCCTTCACCATTTTAGTCTCCCTCCTTTGGACACACTTCAGTTTCTCAACATCTTTTTTGAATTGTAGTGCCCACAACTGGACACAGTATTCCAGGTGGGGCCTAACCGAAGCAGAATAGAGTGACACTATTACTTCCCTTTGTCTAGATACTACACTACAGTGCGCCCTCGGCTTACGCGGGGATCTGTTCTGGACTCCCCCCCGCGTAAGCCGAATTCCACGCATGCTCAAGCCCCATTTGCATGAATGGGACTCGTGCATGCGGCAGTGCGAAGGAGCGCATGTGCCACGGGTGCACACCTCATTCATGCAAATGGGACGCGCCACCTCGCGTGCCCCATGTGCTTCCTCCCAGCTTTGAACTTATGCTCAAAGCTGCGTATAGCTGTACTGTACTATTGATGCAGCCTAAAATTGCATTGGCCTTTTTAGGTGCCAAATTGTTAACTCATGTTTAACTTGTGGTCTAACTGGACTCCTAACTTTCACATGTTGTCTCGTTCATCTAGGTGTCCCCCATCCTATATCTGTGCATTTCAATTTTTCCACCCTAAGTGCAGTACCTTGCATTTCTGTGTTGAATTTCATTTTGTTAGCTTTGGCTCAGCTTTCTATTCTATTTAGGTCATTTTGAATTTTGATCCTGCCCTCTGGGGTATTAGCTTGGCTCCTTCTTCACCCTCTTCTCCAACCCTTCTCCACCTTTCATTGCCAAGCTGTAGCCAGCAGAGAAGTTTTGCAGGCAGATTGTTTTGTCAACAGATCTCTGAGTTCAACTGACAGAATAGGTAAAATAACAGTTCCTATGATCAGCACATAGTCAAATCAGTATTCCACCTGAAATATACTGAAACCCATAGAAAGCAATTAGTGTATTCATGGTCAATCCTTCACTGAACTGTGGTGTTGTTTGTTTGCTTGTTTAGATGTAGGGTTCTTCCCCCCCCCCAAGGGTACACATAAAAAGCTGCTTTATGCCAAGTAATACTTTTGACCATCTAGCACAGCATTTTCATATATTTTTAAATGTAATATTCCACCTCCTCCTGTCTCCCAAAAGAGGGATTCAAGAAAGCTTGAGCCTTCATTGTCTAGTATATGTGAGAGCAACTCTCTGTATCCTTTATATCTGATTATTTTTAGATGAGAAGATGAAGTCTGAACTTGGGACCCTCCAGGTTGAAGAGTATGTGCTGTAGTGATATTCCCTCTCTGACATGTAAATTGCGAATGTAGTAAAGAGGGCAGTGGCAACACATGTGATGTCCAGGGGCACATGTTGAGAGTAAACTCAAGGTATGTTCATGTGCTGGAAATAAATCCACTGGCTAGCCATAGTGAGGGGCAACATTTCATCAACTGACTCTGCTTTTAGCCTACAAATATCTATTTTATGTTAATTGCCATCAAGTCAACATAGGCCTCAAACAGACAAGCCAAAAAACAAAACAAAAACCTAAACAGTTTCAGGCTGCTTTGGGAGCATGATGTTTAGATGATACACATCACCAAAGCAGCTGGAAACCATGCCACAGGCACACTAAGGAGGAAAAAGTTGGACTACAAAAAAGCTGAAACAAACTTCTCCTTCCAGAAGAGTGTGCAGTGGAACAAATCTTGTCAAGAAATCCACCTGTTAAGTTTGTCTTAGGGTAAACATAAGTCAGTAATGACTTGAAAGTATACAACATACACATTATTATTGTGTGTAGTGTGTTAGTTTGTGTCATTAGTTGTGTAGTGTGTAGGTGTAGTTTTCGATATATGTTGTTTTATGCTATTAAATGTTATGTGTTAATAAAAATATTTCTGCCCAATTTTCTTTTTATCTACTTTTTTCACTGTCCAGCTCTCACATCTTTACATACAGATAAGGAATACAATGGCTTAGATGATTCTAATGTTAGTGCTCAATTGTATATCTTTGCTCTGCCCACCCCCAATTTCTCCATTCGTCTGTATCTAATGCTATACAAATTCATATACCTTATCAAGGAGTTACAAGACTACATATCCTATCTATTCAAAGATACAGCCATGTTAATCTGTAGAATCAGTATGTAGAGAGTTCTTGTAGCACCTTTGAGACTAACTGAAAGAAAGGAATTGGAAGCATGCATTTTCATGGACTTGATGGGTGGAAATTGCTAACTTCCAAATTGTGCTTCATTAAAATCATAATCACAATCATAGTACAAATCACCCCACATCAGCCTGAGTCATGCAGGGTAAATTTCCTAGTTTTTAATTTTTTTAAAAAAAATAGTGTAAACAACACATTTTTTCAGCATGTGCATTTGTAAAAAGGGATAATTCATAGGATTTTGGTAAGGGTCTGTAGCATGCATTACAAAAGCACTCTATCTAATGGAACATTTTCCACATTCATGAAAATCTTATAGCTCTCCCGGCTGCATTACGGCAAATGAATGCTGTCTGGCCCCCTTTCCTTTTACCTTGTTGGCCAGTAAAGAGCTGTGGAAGAATGAAAGGAGACACAATCCCAAAATATTGGTCAAAAATATATGTTTCTTAAAAAGTCCAGTGTGTTTCAGCCTTATCACTACTTGGCTTCTTCAGAGGCTATTCAATATTCAGGAATTTTTAGAATTGCAGTCTACACTGTCTATACAAGTAGACCTTTGTTCATTAGAAGAAAGAGCTGCAGCAATGCCTCTGGGATTTAAAAGTTGTCTTGAGCTGGGTGGTTGTAAACACCCTTTTGCAGAAGAATGTTGTAAATACCCTCTTGCACAACATCTCCTCACCAAATAATAATAATAATAATAATAATAATAATAATAATAATAATAAATCATATGTTCACACAGTCCCAATATATACATGCAAATGTCACCTACAGGATTCCAGATGTATGTTGTTGTGTGACTTCAAATCATTTCCAACTTAGGTTGAACTAAGGTAAACCTATTATGGAATTATCTTGGTGAGATTTGTTCAGAACAGGTTTGTCTTCACCTTTATTTAAGAGTGATAGTGTGATTTTCCATGGCTAAACAAGGATTCAAACCCTGCTATCCAGAGTCATAGTCTAGTGTTCAAACCACTACATCATGCTGGTTCTCCACCTAGCTATATGTACACTTTTGTTGTTGTTAGCTGCCCTCGAGTCAGTTCTGATTCACGGCGACCCTGTGGATGAGACATCTCCAAGACTCTCTGTCCTCTACTGCCTTGCCCACATCCTGCAAGCCCTTGCCCACAACCCCCCTCTCGATTGAGTATATCCATCTAGTTTGTAGTCTTCCTCTCTTCCTTCTACCCTCTACCTTGTCTAGCATTATAGTTTTTTTCTAGTGATCCATGCCTTCTCACTGTATTACATTTGTTAAATTTATGCCCTGACTTTCCGCCAACAAGGAACCCAAAATAGCTTACAACAAGGATCCAATCTGTACTGCAGAAATAATACATTTTGACACCACTTTAACTGGTCCAAGGTTGTGAAATTCTGAGATTTGTAGTTTGTTGTGGCACCAGAGTTCTCTGACAGAGGAGGCTCATTATATCACCAAACTACAAATCTCAGAATTTCCTAGCACTGAGCCATGGCAGTTAAAGCAGTGTCAAAATGCATTAATATTGCAATGCAGATTAGGCCAAATTTAAAACAAGATAAAAAAACTGATGGTGCAAAAAGTTTATTTTAAAGCAGCCTAATTACCATCATGCAAAGAAGCCTTTAATTTAAAGTAGTATAAAACAGTTTCAAAGAGACATAAAGTAAAAATGCAGTATATAAAGCCCCTTACAGTCTGTACTAGATGGGCATGCTATATGAAATAGACATGAAAGTAATCATTTGTTTCGGCGGGGGGGGGGGGGGGAAACACTGCAGCTTGTGGTGATGACATTGTCATAGCTGTTACAGAAAGGGTGGGCAAATACAGCACGATTGGAATGGGAAACAAGGGCCATACTCGATTCCCCACCCCATGGGTCAGATGCAGTCCACAAGTCATACAATCTCCAAATAGTTGCAGCGATGCTCAACATTTTTTTCAGTTTAATCACAAAATGGACTGGGCAAGACTAATAGGAGTTCCTGGAAATATATTCTCCCTCTTCTCCATAAAGCTGAAATTGTTCCTCAGCTGGACAGCTAAAATTGTAGATGTAAGCTGGCACTCTCTATTGAAATGTTTATATACCAATCAGGACATAATTATTTGAAACAGTTGCTCTGTTTCAAGAATTCCTAGTTACACTTTTTGCAATGGAAGAAGGCTGACATGTCAATCAGAATACAGAGCAGTTGCTTCTTGTGACTATGAACAACATCAGTGGGGAAACGGTCAGTTCTTTGTTCATTTTCATGAACATGCCCCCACCCTCCTCTCAGCATTTTCTCAAGCATAAAAGCAGAGGAGGGAATACAACCAAACTCTGTATTTTATGATTTCCCGTGGTGATATGTTCTGCTTCCCCACAGTAAAGGATCCATTACTGTAGTTCTGAGTTTTAAAAAAGGAAAGCAAAGAAATGGGTTGAGAGATTTCTGAAGCATGGGAGACTGTTATTGCTGCAAAGGTAGAATTTGCTTTGCTTTTATTTCATTTTCCTAAAATTTATTTTGGTGCACTCAGTTCAGCGAGAAAACCTGAAATGGATTTTTTAAGCATTTCATATTGAGCTCTAATTCCAAGTTGTGATTACTCCTACACTACCCACACTGGAATGCCAAGTAAAGTTCTTTATCACATCACAGTCTCCTAGAATTTAAAAAAAAAGGAAATCATAGGGAAATATTTGTGTGCATATATATTTCCCCTATGATTTGTAGGAACATTAGAACTTGACAACATTTTGTGTAGACAGGGGAAAGAAAATGGACAGCAGGGAAAGAAAGATGTGTAAACTAGATTAGATAGATAGATAGATAGATAGATAGATAGATAGATAGATAGATAGATGATAGATAGATAGAGACAGAGATAGAGATATATAAGTTTCACATTTTCTAACACATTAGCAATACTGGCCAAGATCCTGCTTAGAGGTTAGGTGGCATAATATTACACAAACAGCTACCCTTCAGTACTGGATTATGCCATTGCTTAATTCTGTAATGGGCATTATGACTATGCACTCACTCAGTGAACAATCCATAGCCAGCTAAGGTCAGCACTTGCAGTGCTCTTAGGCATGGACAACAATTTATGTTTGTATTGGAGGGCTTGTGCAGCTCTCAGTAGAATATTATACTTGGATAACCTCTGAGGCCTTGTCTGATGGGCTAGATAAAATGCCCCACTATGCACAGCTCCAAACTTGGTTCTGGTTCAGATGAAGTACAATCAGTTCAGCAATGAACCCAAAATATAACACCCTTAAAGGTAAAAGTAAATGTCTAGTTGCAACCGACTGTAGGGGGGCAGTGCTCATCTCCATTGCTAAGCTGAAGAGCCAACATTGTCTGAAGACTGCTCTGGTGGTCATGTGGCCAGCATGACTGCACTGAATGCTGTTACTTTCCCACCATAGTGGTACCTATTTATTTACTTGCATTTGCATGCTTTCAAACTGCTAGGTTGGCAGAAGCTGGGAATAGTGACAGGAGTTCACCCCATCATGCAGCACTTGGCCTCAAACTTCCAACCTTCCGATTTTCCATCATCAGCATTGGCATCTTAACCACTAAGCCACTGCATCCCTTAATACATTTTAAAATAACTATTTGCTCTGGATCTTCTCAGAAATGTGTATTTTATCTGTTTTTAACTTTTGTATTATTTTTAAACAGATTTATAGTTTTTTTAATGTGGGGATTTCAAACTGGTTTAAAAACTTTTGTAAACATTTTTAATTTGTTGTTCTGGAAGTTGCCTTGGGTGCTGTCCTGGGAGAAAGGGGGCATATAAATAAAATACATAAATAAATAAACACAAACTCTGAGGTGTTACTCCCTATTTCTACCATAAGAATCTCTTCATTATTATTATTATTATTATTATTATTATTATTATTATTATTATTAGCTTTATTTATGAACACCATAAATGTACACGGCGCTGTACAAAAATCAAATAAAATCAAGGATATATAAAAAGCCTGCCTATGGCATACAATCAGTTTTATTACATTATTTATAATGTATTTACTTGTTATTGTTCACATCACATCATCATAAAATTTATTCGGTCATTGACCAGTAGTCACAAAATTGTAGCAAAAGACACTGAAAATTTTACAAGTTATTGCACTCGGATATAAACAATCACATCGTTCACTTATACATTCATTTAAAATCATAATAAAACTCTTTACACTTCAAAATAATTTCAGCAGATCTGGTGCTAATCACCATTTCTCCTGAATTTAGCCTAAAATCATACAAGTTACACATGATTAACTTCATTACTAATACACTTACATTATCTTTATGTCTGTAATATACACAGATTTTGAGACATAAGCAAAATAAAATAGCAGTCTTGCTGGTAGAAGACGAGCATATCCAGAATCTGAAATATTATAATCTCAATGTTGGTTAACAATCATTAAACTCGGGCAAGACCGAGGCCAAACTTCAAAACCTCTCAGGTTCTTTACCTGGAGATCTTAATCTAACAGGTTTACTGGTTTGCCTATATTAGTTCCCGTTTACCATTTGGGATCGAAGTTTACATATAATATAACAGAACTTTGCTACCCTGAATATCACTTCGGGTGCCTGGCTATTTAACAATTTGCTAATATAAAAAGTGTCAGGGTGACCCGAGTATTTTCCCAGCAGGGGGGCAATCAATTGGAGACGGATGTCTTTGTAAAACTGGCAGTATAGAAGAACATGTTCAATGGTTTCAATTGCGCCCGTATCACACGGGCAAAGACGGGATTTGTAAGGCACTTTCCTGAATCTGCCTTCTGATACTGCTGTTGGTAAGGCGTTAAACCGGGCCAAAGTAAAAGCTCTCCTAAATTTAGGGAGAGTAATTTGAAACAAGTACACAGTGGGTGAAGTAACCCGAATTTGTTTGTTGGCTACTATATACTTGGGGAAGGCAGCAGTCTCCAACTGGCCTTCAATGTCCAGTAATCTTTGTTTAATAGACAGTTTTGCAGTATCTAGATTTAGGCCCAAAACAATATCCCTAGAAAATCCCAAAGTCCTCAGTTTCTTATTTATTTCTATTTCCCAGGAGGATTTATAGGAATCAGCCAGGATAAATTTAATCAGCCCTCCCGGATTTTTATTCAATTTGAGCCAGTATGTAAAAATATTTATCCACATGCTTGTCTCTAGCTTGCTAACTCCCGCTTCCCTTCCCTTCTAATAACTGCATTTGGTGTGCTACGGTTAACTTGAAATATTTTCCTTAGGAATTTAGACTGGGTTTGTTCTAATGGGGTAGGATCTTTATAGGGACCTATTTGCACTCCGAAGAGTAATTGTGGATTTACTTTAGCAAAAAGAGTTTAATTGCGGCTGGAACAAACTGGGCTCCCTTAGTAAAGAAGTACCTTTGGATGGCATTTGTCGATCTTTGGGCGTTTCGGGTAACATAATCCAGGTGAGCTATTCTGCTCCCTGTGTGATGGAACACAATTCCTAAGTATTTAAAAAAATTAACCTGTTCAATAGATTGCTCTCCTATCCTCCATTTTCTCATTTTTGGGTGTTTAGCAAAAGAAAGGTGTTGGTTATCACCTTTAAAGCCCTAAATGGCTTGGGTCCAAACTATCTTAGAGTCCGCCTCCTCCCATACAATCCTCCCCGTGCTCTCCGGTCCTCTGGGAGGAACTTACTGCAGCCTCTAAAATCTAGGCTTGCGGCAACCTCCCAGAGGGCGTTCTCTGCTGTCGCCCCCAAACTCTGGAACGACCTGCCGGATGAGATCCGTCAGATAACATCATTAGACAGCTTTTAAAAAGCGGTCAAGACGGATCTCTTCCGGCAGGCCTTTCCAGATTAACCATCCCGGCCCAGGTTCCCAGGTCCCCTGATTCCCTCATTCCTCCCGTGGCCCCATCTTAGAGATGGTTGAGGATCAACAGAGGAATATCAGGGTTTTTAGTTTTAATTGCTGTTTTTATCCTTGATATTGTATTTTTAATATGTTATACTATTTAATACTGTCTTAAGGGGGGGGAGGGATAAAGTGTTTTTAATTGTCATATTTTATATTTTACTGTTGTTAACCGCCCGGATTGGTTTACCAGAGGGCAGTATACACATAAATATTATTATTATTTATTATTATTATAATGTATTTACTTGTTATTCTTATTGTTTGCTGCTCTTGCTGTTGCTACTGCTGCTTAACAATATATTCCAAATGAAATCCCTGTTATACTGGTCACCTTGATCACAGCATACCCTGTTGACTCCAACACTCAGCTTTGGTGCCGTAACATCTGATGATATGTGAAAATCCAATTTGTAAAAGAGTTAGTAATGAGAAATACAAGTGCAATCTCCACTATAAGCCTTGTTTATGTCCTATGAGCATGTGTATCAGGGCAATTATTCATTGAAGTAGGTAAGGAACATGGGGAAAAAAGAAAACATATCATGTTTCAAGTTCATAGTTGGAGGAATATAAGTTCTATGTCCCACAACTCTCCTTTCCTGTTTTAGTATACAGCAGGCTGGTGACTTTGATAAACAGATGTGATTATCCCTGAAACATGAAGCAGAAACACTGAAGGCACTTCTGACCAGTTCCCACAAAGCTTTCTCATATTCTTCACCCTTGGTATCACAGTTTATTCATTTGGTAGAGACTGGAGGAGCTGTTCTGTAGAAGATGGGGATGGAGAAAATCCATTTTTGTCAGTGCAGTTGCACATGCCTAATTATGGATCTGGCTTAATGGTCAAGACCTTGTTCAGAGGTAGGGTAGAATAACTATATTGAAGTTATACTATGCAAGAATTATATTAGTGAAGTTGTGTAGCTGAGCATGCAATGGGTGGCAATGCCTCACACTTGCTTCTTAAGCAACAGTTTAATTACTCCCCGAATGCCAAGTAAATGCAGGAACCTGGCAACTCGTTGGAGAGCAAAACTGGTTGTGCAAGTGTTAGTCCAGGGTAACAGTGTTTGTGCAAGTTAAAGGCACTGTGTGTGCACACCTTCAAGTCACCTGCCAATTTATGGTGATTCCATTAATTTCATAGGGTTTTCTTAGGCAAAGAATACTCAGAGATGGTTTTGCACTCTAAAATATTGTCTACAGCACCTGGTATTCATTGGTGGTATTCCATCCAAGTACTAACCAGGGCTGGCCCTGCTTATCTTTCAAGATCAGACAGGATCTGGTGTCTTCTTACTACCCTTGCGCAACCTCCCAGAAAATGCAATAACTAACCTAGTGGCATGCAAGGGTAGCAGTGTTGGCTATTTAGCAAATTCATATAAAAATCCTCCAAGCTGTGATACCATTATTGGCCAAACAAATTGCACAATATACTTGTTGCAAGCTTTCAAAGCTCCACTGGCTTCTTCATCAGGCAAGATGTTACCAACCAAACAGGAGGAAATAAATTAAAGATGTTAGTAATGTGCCTTCATTTTGTTGTTTCTGTCCTTAGTTAAGATGGTATGAGGAGGGTAAATTTTGCAGGCTGGCTCCTCCTCCTTCTGGCCATGTGGGAATTGGGAGTTTAACAAAGTCCAGGAAATTTAAAGTCCATTTACATATCAACAGAACTCTTCCCTTTCAGTCCAATCTGTCTCCTTTCCTGTGAGGCCACAGGCCTCTTGTAGGCAGAGCACAATGGATTTTTCAAGAAGCATCCATGTTTTAACATTGGAGTAATTTGGTGGGTGTATTTATATTACTCAAGTCAGCCATAGGATTCCAGCCAATAGATTAGGCTTTTTAATGAAAGCCTCCTGCACTTTAACACTGAGTGAGAACAAAGATACTTTCTGTCCCAGAAAGAAAGGTGGGAGTAACTTCTCACACATTCTGGAAGCTGCAAAGTCATAAGTCATATTTGGGGGGGGGATCCCACCACTGAAAAAATACAGCATAAATGAGTAGGAAAAAACAACATGATTGTTAATTAGCCTAATTGCTATGAGTTCCAGTTTATAGTTTCAGGAAGTCATTACCAGTTTTATCAGCTTGCATTGCTGCAATCATTAATAGACATCACTTTTCATAGTCATGCAGGGCAGGAGTTGGGTGTTTTAGGATGGGTTAAAAGTAATATTCAAATATACTGAGATGAATGACTAGCATACCAACCTAAGGCAACTTTTTTATTTACTGACCACAGCAATAAATGAGAAAATCATGACCTAACTAATTATATCCCACATATTCATACATAGCCTTGTGATGAAGTGGGCGGATTGGAGATACAGACATGAATTTGTTCAGGCATCATTCAAGATCTCACATTGTAATGACTAGATAAGATATATATGTAGTCTATGAAGAAGAAGTAATTTAGTCAAAATTAATGTGCATATAGGTGGAGGAGGGTAGGAAGGATTGAACAAGAATAGATATGCTGTTCACTGATATTTATTGGTATCCAAAACAAGAGCTTGCACTGCAGATATTTCAGGAAAATTATCAAACCCATCTACTATACCGCCAGGCCACACTCTATGCACTGGAATGCATCGCAAAGCTTCATGTCTTCTTGGCACTTATTTATTATTCTTCTCTTGCTCCAAAGCCCTAGGAAACTGCCCTGAGATTTCATGGCGGAAACTTGAGCCCTAGGGATGGTTCTTAGTAATGTCACAGTGAATGGCCTCTAGCGATGTCATGGTGGTGGGCCATGCTGACACCATTAAACACAATACATTTAGCATGTGCATCCCACATAAAGAAAGGAAATGGTAGGCAAGAAATAACCATTTAAGGTGGTGTAAAGAAAATGGGAGCAGAACTGGGAAGAGACGAAAAACCAGAAAGCAATGATCCTGCAGTACCACCATGCTGAGACAAGATTGGTAGGTACATGTAACAGGGCTTTTTCTGTAGCATCATTCTGACTATGGAACTCCCTTCTAAGGAAGGAAAGTTGGCTCCACACCTTCTGAGTTACTGTCAGACAGCTAAAGTGGTGTCTGCATGGACCGGGATATGTTGGGATTGATCCAGAGTATCCTGGCTCCAGAGCTGCCCCAACCGCCCCCTATTACCTCAGGTCCTCCAGTGCTTAAGCAGCTGTTTGTATGTGCCATCTAAGATGGTGTCTGCATGGGCCAGGATACTCTGGGAGCAACCCAGAGCATCCCGGCTTAGAGATGCCTCAACATACACAGTGGACCCACCATTGCAATGCCAGGTTTGTATATGCTGACCTTTTACCCCCAAAGTGAAAAATTACCAGAAGTTACTTCTACAGGCCTTTAAGAATGGGAGATTATTTAAATTCCCCAAAAAGATGCAGTCCCTTTCCCAAAATATAATTAAAAATAGAAAATCATAGCCCCTGGAGGTTTCTGGGTATGGTGTGATTTTCCATTTGGGAGTTTGAAAATGTTGACACTGGTAGACCAGGGGGTTCCTGGATACATGATAAGCTCCACACAACAGCCAATAAAAACTCTATTGCTATAATTGTGATAGAAAATGCCATTTTGCCAGAGATTCACTCCCCAAAAGACTTAGCCACTTGGTAGTCTCTAAGTATTCAGTCTACAAGACAAAGACAGCATGGCTCAGCTGATTTTAGCAAGAGATTTCACAAAGTACAAATGTGAGGAAGTCATTTCCTTTTTAAGGAAAGAGCAGTAATATTTGATCAATACACCCAGAAACCAGCTTCCTACCATATAGTTTCTGACTGGATCAGAATATGCACTGATACTTTCTTTGATTTTGTTGAGAAGAATGCTGAAGGAAAAATTGAGGTTGCAAAGCATAAACTATAGATAGAATGATAGAATGATAGAAGAGACCACAAGAGCCATCCAACCCCCTGCCATGCAAGAAATCACAGTCAAAGCATCCCCAACAGATGACCATCCAGCCTCTGTTTAAAAACCTCAAAAGAAAAGAGACTTCACCACTCTCCAAGGTATTGTGTTCACTATCAGACAGCTTTTACCACCAGGAAGTTCTTCCCAATTTGTGTGTGTTTTGTAATTTAACATTTTGTATCCCACTTCAAGGTAGGTAAGAAATAAAATTTATTGTGATTATTTCATAGAATCATAGAATCATAGAGTTGGAAGAGACTACAAGTGCCATCCAGTCCAAACCCCTGCCATGCTATTCTATTAGGTAGAATCTCTTTTCCTGTAGTTTGAATGCATTTTTCCATGTCCTCTGGAGCCACAGAAAGCAAACTAGCTCCTTCTTCCATATATGTCATGTCATCCCTTCAAATATTTAAAATTGGCTATCAAATCACCCCTTATCCTTGATGCTAAACATACCCAGCTCCCTAAACCACTTTCCATAGGACATGATTTCCAGACATCTCACCATTCCAGTTGCCCTCCTCTGGAAAGTCTCATGTACATGTATATTTTGTGCAAATTGAAGGTTCTGAATGTTTTATTCTGAACTGCAAAGTACATAAAAGAACTGTGAAAAACATGACAGATAATGTCTTGTTTATTCCCAACTTACACAGCAAATTGTTCAAGGTGTTTTCTTTCTATACACACACATTTTAGAAAATATTTGAATTGTTTTTCAAAAGCAGAAAGTGTGCAATTACTAAAGAAAATGATGATGTGTGTGTTCATACATTTGAAAATGATGATGTATGTAATTTATATATTTCAGTTCAATAAGCAAATGTCACTCAAGCACAGAAGAATGAAAATGACATTCTTCATCTATGCAGAAGCATTTTAGATGTCATGACCCAAAAGCTGTTCTTTAACTACAGAACCAGAACTTGGCCACTATTTTCAAGAGAAATCCACAAGTTAATAACAATGCTAGCATGTGCATAACCTATGTTAAAGAAAAGGAAGTTAAGGACTCATTTCAGTCAAAAACTTAAATAAGAAGCACCAAAGTGTTGATCTCATACGTAGTGACCTATTTGATCATTTGATGTGCCCTCACTTGGCCGAAACAGATATGCTTTAATTTGGGTGGATGATTTTTAAGTTATTTTGTCATTTACTACTGAAAGAGAAATATGAAGCCCAACAGATGCTGCAGAAACACATTGACAAGGTCAGCAATAAGTTTAGGAGAGCACCAAAAACAATCTGGACAGAAAATGGTGGTGACCATCTCACATCACACTCAAGCTTTCCTGGAAGTGCATGACATTTTACACATAAGAGTGAGCTATACTCTTGAGTAGAATAGGATTCTACCAGGAGTCAGTGTGGCGTATTGGTTTGGGTATTGAGCTATGACTCTGGAGAACAGGGTCTGATTCCTTGCTCAGCGATGAAACCCATTGAGTGAACTCCCATGAATCATTTCTTAATAGCATAAATGAAGCGTGATTGCAAGAGAGCAAAAGTCAATCATACTTCATTAGCACTATTGCAGAAGCAACTAGGAATACCCAGAATGCATTGTGGTGGAGACAATCTGATCTCATTACCAGGATTACTTTTTTTACATTTACATTGCAGGTTTTGGGGACAAAATTATGGATTTTAATATGACCCATGAATGTCAACGATAAAACCCAGGAGCATGTAACAAAGGATTTAAAAGACTAAGCAGAGGAATACGATGCTAAATAACATACAAAAAAACAGCAGGTATAACTGTTTACATTCACACTGAAGGCTGGATGGATGTGAGTGTAGATGAGGGTCAGTGCTTCCAGAACAGATTACACTTTTGCCTTTCACCAGGGGAAGGTTCCCTTTTTAAAATAAGAGTTAAAGTACAGTACTTACATTGACCTGCGGATAAGTCAACACAGATTTTTTGAGTGAAATTTCTATACCTATACATGGATATATACTGTACTTCAGCACTTTTAACTCCATTTGCAGCAGCTGTAAGCTGAGGACAAAAAGAGAAGGTCAGCAGAGGAGAGAAAAACAGGGACATTTTAAAAGCATCTGAAAAATTGAGATAACAGGATTAATTTGGACTGTTCCTGCTAAACTGGGACAGGTGGAGGGTATGTGACTGTAATTCTGAGAATGTGGCTATAATGTTAAAGAAATAAACAATCTGCTATGGATGACCTTTTTCAAGCACCATTATAATCTTGTCTGCAAGCTGTTTGTTTAGACAGTGATCCATAAAAAAGCCCACCCTACTTTATTTCCTTTCTTATTTTTTGCTGTTGTTGATGCCAAGCCTTTTGAAGAACTTTCTTCAAAAGCTATGTTAACATATACAAATTAGGAGCTATGGGAAGGGTAGGGAGGAAACTGAAATTTGACAAAAAAAAAAAAAAAAAAAAAAAAAAACTTCCCACAGAAATTAGCTTAATGACAACAACAGCAAAATCCTTGGCTTCCTCGTGGCCTTCCTTCTAAATCCTTGCTCTCGAGTGATTCAATAATAATAATAATAATAATAATAATAGAACAAGCAAATAAAAGAGAATTGCTGATGCAGAAAGCACAAGCAAAAAACAAAGCACCAGTCAGTACAAGACTTGAATGTACTTTTCTCATTCTTTCCCCCTACCCCTCATTTTCAGTAGTTGCCTGAGGCCACTTCCAAGGAGTAGAACGTATCATTACACAACATGTAATTACTTAACTTGCCTATTAACTGGAGGCTGCCCAGTAAGGTTTCATTTTTTAAAATAAAATAGCAGGTAGAATAGGTTCCCTCACCTATTTGATTACAGAAATTAGAATTTATTAATAGAATTCAATGCCACCCAGTCCAAAAAGAACAAAAAAGTATTACCAGCATATTTTTAGACTGAGTAGGAAAGTGTATATTGTATTTACATTTATTCATTTAAAAATGAGCTTAACACCAACAGGTCCTGCAGTGATGAAGTGGAATTCACCAGACACCAGGACATCATAAGAGAAACACAGGTCTCCATCAGCCATTATCCACATGGACTAGTATAGGAATTCCCTTCCAGGGGAAATTCTCTCTCTGTGTGTGCTCTCTTCTCACTAGCAGACAAATTTCTTTCTTTCTTTCTTTCTTTCTTTCTTTCTTCCTTCTTTCCTTCTTTTCTTTCTTCCTTTCTTTCTCTCTCTCTTTCTAATTTAGGCAGGCCTTTGATTCTTAAATCATGTGGCAGTAGGCTGTTTTGAAAGTGGTGTGCTATGCTTTTATAAAGTTTTGTTTACATGTGCGTAAACTGTTTAGACGTAGTTTTCAAGTATTTTTTTTTTCATTGTCTTTTCCCTATTGTAAAATAGGATTTTAGCTGAAGTTTGTTTCAAATCACTGTAAGCTGCTTTGGGACCCATGTTAGGAGAAAAGCAGAGTATATTGTAAATTAAATAAGTAAATAAAGGGGCAAAACAGATGGGCAGGAAAAAGTGGCTTGAAGCTGCCTTTTCTGAAGCCACATTGAAACCCCACCAACCGCACCGCCGGCTCCCAAGGCAGATGGAGTGTTGGACACAATATTCCAGGTGGGGCCTGACCAGAGCAGAATACAGTGGCACTATTACTTCTCTTGATCTAAACACTACACTTTTATTGATGCAGCCTAAAATTGCATTGGCCTTTTCAGCTGCCGCATCGCACTGTTCACTCATGTTCAACTTGTGGTCTACTTGGATTCCTAGATCCCTTTCACAGATAGTCTCGTTCAGCCAGGTGTCCCCCATCCTATATCTGTGCATTTTATTTTTCCACCCTAAGTGCAGAACCTTACATTTCTCCCTGTTGAATTTTATTTTGTTAGCTTTGGCCCAGCTTTCTAGTCTATTCAGGTCATTTTGAATTTTGATCCGGTCCTCTGGAGTATTAGCTATTCCTCCTAATTTGGTGTCATCTGCAACTTTTATGAGTATCCCCCCAATTCTGTCATCCAAGTCATTGATGAAGATGTTGAATAACACTGGGCCCAGGACAGAGCCTGTGGAACCCCACCGGTCACTTCTCTCCAGGATGAAAGGGAGCCATTGCTGAGCACCCTTTGGGTTCGGCCAGTCAACCAATTAGAAATCCATGTAACAGTTGCTTTGACTAGCCCACTTTTTACAAGCTTTTTTGCAAGAATATCATGGGAAACCTTGTCAAAGGGCTTACTGAAATCAAGATGTACTATATCCACAGCATTCCCTTCATCTACCAAGCTGGTAATTTTATCAAAGAAAGAGATCAGATTTGTCTGGCATGACTTGTTTCTCTGAAACCCATGTTGACTTTTTGTGATTATGGCATTGCCTTCTAGATGTTCACAGACTCTCTTTTTAATGATCTGCTCCAGAATCTTTCCTGGTATTGATGTCAGACTAACTGGACGATAATTGTTGGGATCCTCTTTTTCCCCCTTTTTGAAGATGGGGACAACGTTTGCCCTCCGCCAGTCTGCTGGGATCTCTCCTGTTTTCCAGGAGTTTTCAAAGATTATTGCCAATGGCTCAGATATTACATTTGCCAGTTCATTTAGTACCCTTGGATGTAGTTCATCTGGTCCTGGAGACTTAAATTCATTTAGATTAACAAGGTATTCCTCTACTATCTCTTTACTTATTCTGTGCTGAAATTCCCCTTTTCTGTCCTCTGCTCCATTATCCTCAGGTTGAGCACCCTTTGCCTTTTCTGAGAAGACTGAGGCAAAGAAGGTGTTGAGTAATTCTGCCTTTTCTCTGTCTTCTGTTAGCATTTTGCCATCTTCTCCACGCAGTGGCCCTACCATTTCCTTCTTCTTCCTTTTGCTGTGGACATATCCAAAAAAGCCCTTTTTGTTGTTCTTAACCTCTCTAGCAAGCCTGAGTTCATTCTGTGCTTTAGCTTTTCTGACTTTACCCCTACACATGCCTGCTATTTCTTTGAATTCTCTTTTTGTGATTTCCCCCTTTTTCCATTTCTTATACATGTTCCGTTTCAAACTTAGCTCGGTTGAAAGTTCCTTAGTCATCCATCCTGGTTTCTTGAGACACCTCCCATTCCTTTCTCATTGGAACTGTTTTAAATTGTGCCTTCAGTATCTCTCTTTTGAGAAACTCCCATCCGGCCTGAACTCCCTTCCCTTTCAGTATTTCTGGCCACGGGATCACCCTCAATACTTCTCTAAGTTTACTGAAATCCGCTCTCCTAAAGTCTAGAATGTGTGTTTGACTATGCCTGGCTTCTCCTTTCCATTGTATAACAAACTCCAGGAGAACATGGTCACTTCCACCTAAGGATCCCACCACTTGCACCCCATTAACCAAGTCATCCTTTTTGGTTAGGATCAGATCCAAAATAGCTGACCCCCTTGTTGCCTCTTCCACCTTTTGGACCATGAAATTGTCTTCCAGGCAAGTGAGGAATTTGCTAGGCCTTGAGGATTTGGCTGAGTTTGACTTCCAGCAAATACCAGGGTAGTTGAAGTCGCCCATCACTACTACATCTCTCTTTTCTGACTGTGTGGTCATCTGTTCTAGGAAGATATCATCCAATTCCTCAGTCTGACTTGGGGGTCTGTAGTAGACTCCCATAGTAACATCCTTGTTGTTTCCCTCCCTTTGATTCTTATCCAGATGCTCTCCACCTGGCTTCCATGATTGATGTCCTGGATCTCTTCACTGGTGTAAATATCTCTGACATATAGTGCTATTCCTCCTCCTTTCCTGTTTGGCCTATTTCTCTTAAAAAGGTTATACCCCTCTATTTCCACATTCCAATCATGAGACTCATCCCACCAGGTTTCAGTGATGCCTATTATATCATATTTGCTTTGCTGTACTAGGAGTTCAAGTTCATCTTGCTTATTTCCCATGCTCTGTGCATTAGTGTAGAGGCATCGCAGACCATTGCTGAGGTATTCAAAACACATACTTGCCAAAGAACAGGCAAAAACCTATTTGGCAGATTTCTTCATAAACAGGATGGGAAGGAGATTTTAGGGAGGGAAATGAACATGGAGAAATGTGAAGCTGACAGATTCATTAATCTAGGCACAGAATTTTAATGTCTGGTTTTACAATAAATCTTTGTATATTCAGCCATGTTTTGGGTACTGCATTAGGATTGCCACATCTCCCCCACACTGCGAAAAATATACAGAGGGCATCATATATAATAGGAATATCTGGGAACCCATTTAATTTGTCTGGTCCAAAGAGGTGAGAATTGTTTGGGGTTTATTTTTTTGGTACTACTTACTGAAATCTACAAATTCTGCATAAATGGGACAGAATGAAAATTGATTTTTTTTCTAAAAGGGAGGGGGGGTTAAAAGTGAGCCTGACACATTTGACTATATGTCAAGTTAATCAATTTGCTGCATATTCAGACTACAGTAAATACAAGCTTGGGCCACACATATCAGTCTAACCTGCATCAAAGGTTTGTTATGTTTTGTGTTGTGTTTTAGCTTTGAGACTACAATAGGACATGGCAAAGAGAAGCATGTGTGCTGCTATGCATTTGCTCAAGGGAACACATGGCATAAATTTAAGTAGCATTCAGAGCACTGTTAAAAGGTTGCTAACACATTTATCTAAAAGCAAAAGTTCTCGATGAATTCTAATCAAGGATTTTGAAGGAAGGACAAAGAATTTTAGAAACCCAAGAACAATCCTTGTTAGAGGATAAACACAAACTCTTAAATCACATTTATTGGCTCTGTATAATGTGTTTGAGTGTGGAACTGTTTAGAACACAGGAGCAGAGGGTGTGATAAGAAAATCCCTGCCAGCTCTTAGAAATATCCTCTTGGTTTCTTTTCCGCATGTAATTGCCCTCAAATGTTTCCAGGAATGGTACTGTATTCATTTTGTAAAGTTGTGTTAATACAGAATCTCATGTTGTGATGCATACATTGTGCACTGAACCCTGTACAGTGGTACCCCGGGATACGAATTACCCAGCTTACGAATTTTTCGGGATACGAAAAAATCCCATAGGGATTTATTGTTTCGGCTTACGAAGGTTTTTTCGGGTTACGAAAAAACCTCGGCGCTATTTCGCCACCGGAGGGCAGCAGAGAGCTATTTTTTTCCATTAGCGCCTATGGCAATTCAGGTTACGAAGGTTTTTCGGGTTACGAAATTAGCCGCGGAACAAATTAATTTCGTAACCCGAGGTACCACTGTAGTTCTGGTGGCAGTTTGAGAGTTGCCGCTGTAACAAAGGAAACTGTGTACTGATGTAATCTAAATTTTACTGGTTAATATATTACAGTATATATTCAAGCAAGACTGCTCAGGAATGACCACTTGGATAAAACTACTTTACAGAAGGTGTGTGTGTGTGTGTGTGTGTGTGTGTGTGTGTGTGTGTGTGTGTACACACACACACACAGAGTGGGCCCTTGATATCTGCCGGAGTTTGGTTCTAGGACCCCCTGTGCTCAAGTCTCATTAAACACAATTGCATAGTAAAATGGTGACCCTTAAAGATAATGGCAAAATCAAGGTTTGTTTTAGGGAATTTATATATTTTTGAAATATCTTCAAGCTGCGGATACTTGAATCTGTGGGTAAAAAACTTACTCTGTGTGTGTGTGTGTGTTTATCTATATCTAAACAGACAGACAGACACACACACACACTACCATAATGTTAATTCGATTACAAATTCTTCTAGAACACAGCCACATAGCCTGAAAAACCCATTAAAAATATAGATTACAATACAGTTTGGACTTACTGAAAAGACTCTGATCACACAACCTTTCCTGTAACAAACCATTTTGAGGTGAGGTGGAGAAGGGGAAGGCATGAAGGTAAGGACCTAAGATCCAAAACCTAGACTGCTATGGGTCCCAAAAACTTAAATTTTAGGTGTTGATACTGATAAATTTAATCACTGCCCCCCCAAGTATTTCTAGATCCAGAAGCTGTATGGCAAAAAAATGATTTAGATGAGCATGGGCTTATATCACAGAGGAAACCAGGAGGGTAGAAACTGTCTGAAACTATGCCAGGAAAATCTAAAGAAAATGCCTTAACCATTGATCTTGACTTTCTTTCTATGAAAAAAGTCCTATGATATTGTCTGCTCCTTTGTTAAATACCGTTAGGAAATTATAGCTCAAAATAATGACTATGCTTTTTCAAACCACTGCTTTCAATCTTTTTCTCAAAAAGAATAAATGCTGTTTTAGTTTGAAAGCATTTTGAGAATTGTTTCATGGGAGACGTTTATAGCCAGAAAGGATTTTGGATGATATTTTTACATTCCTTGCCCACATTATTTAGGGGAATCTCATTTGTTCATAGCCCTTTTCAACTCTGTGTAAAATAATTCTAAACTTGTTACATATTTAGTAGAGAACATCTGGATCCCTGGATAAAAGCACACAACTGTCTTATGTGATTTATGATTCTGTTTTTTCTGTCAATACATAAGGCCAATTTTTTTCTCTTGTTCTGTCTCTCCACATCCAGCCCTCCCCTCCTCATTCATGCAATTTTGTCATTTTTAAGTATTTTAAGATGCTTTTCACTTTCCGCCTGTCCTAATAAATCCAAACTAAATGCCTTCTGCTTGTTAATGTAGTATCTCCTCAACTACTAGATTTATTGCTCCTTGGATGGAGGAATTACAAACCGAGCTACTTTAAAAATAACAACAATAATGGGGCCCCAAGATAATAATATGAAGTGGTAATTTAATATATTTCTTTAAAAAATATTTGTGTCAGAGATTTCTTCAATATTTTACATGCTTCTAATAATGTAATTCCAACTTTGTTAAAACTAACATTTCAAACTCCTGGGTGAGAAAAAGAAGGATAAAAGTGATTATAAGAAAAATCGTCTACAAGATTGAGAAGTACCATAACTCATTGGGGGAGACGGCAAGTTAACTTATTCTGGGCTGGTTTGGGAAAGTTATTCATTCCCAGTTAAAGGTATTTTAAATATGAAATTATTCAGTGCTGGATTTCATCATGGATTATTAGACAAGATCAGGGGGACTTCACAAAGTTTAGTTTGTTGTGGGTATGCCTATGTGTCCCCTAGTCTAAACAGTTCCAGCACAAAATCCAGTATTTATCTCCACAAGGCTACATATGAAAGGCTTGGCTCATTTTCTGAAGTAATAATAAGAAATAAACTACTTGTGAATGGAGTAGAGCTCATGCTCTCAGGCACTATCAGCTACTTACTCATATGTCAGAAGTGGGAGACGTCATTGCAGTGGGGCCATTTTTTCATCTCCATGACCTCCTGTGGGCTGCAGGGTCACATACACACACACACTGGAAGTAATAGTACAACACTTCTAGGTGCCATTTTTGGCTGATATAGGACCAATGTTGATTCAAGGGCTTGAGGTGGGGAGATAGTGACCTAAACCACCACATTTGTGGGTGGACTTGGGGTATGGATGGTTTTCAGACTCCCTCTAAGGACTCCCTAAGTTTGGGAGCAGTCACCAAGAAGCCCTTCTCCCTTTTTCCTATCAAATGAGCCTGAGAAGGTGGTGGAACCAAGTGAAGGTACTCTCCAGATGATCTCAGTCATAATGGGCTCATAAAGAGATTTTTATGAGCTTATAAAGAAATCCCAAGACCCAGGTGGGCTCATAGAAAGAGATCTCAGGACCCAAGTAGGCTCATCCCTTACATAACCTAGCCCTGAGCCATATAGAGCTTTACATGTCATAACTGACACTTGGAGTTGTACCCAAAAACTGATGAGCAGCCAGTGGAGATTTTTTGCAACAAGGAGTTGTTTGCTCCCTGTAGCCAGATGTGATTTAGGAGATTATTTTATTGCTTTATTCCCGATCTGGGCACAGGCTGAGACCAGGCTGGGAAGATGTGTTACTGCACAGCTCCGTGCCTAGATAGTTACCATCCCATCCCCAATTGGAATGGCTCCCATGACAGAAAATAAGCATTTTTAGCCAGGGACAGGAGAAGGACGGGATGGTAATGATCTGGGCAGAAAATTGTTTGGTAGCGCATCTTCCCAGCCCAATCTCAGCTCATGCCCAGATTGGGAAAAAGCTGGTAGTGTAATAATCTCCTAATATTTGGTTGCAGATCATTGAACCAGGTAAAGTTTCCAAACACTTGAAAAGCAGCCCCACATAGAGCACATAATAATTCAAGTAGTACATGGATTCCCATCCTGTCTCCCATCTAGTACAAACCAGTCATATTTTATTAGATTCAGTAATATTGCTGCACCATGTTAAGTGTTTCTAGTCAGTGTAACTGCAATTCAGGTCTTGTCTGCACTGACCAAAAAACCCACATTCCCCCTCCCATATCTGCTAAGATCTGTTTACATGACACTAGGCCAGTTCCATGGTCACATCAGTGTATGTGGCACTTGCATAGTGGAGCCAAGGCAGCTCTGGAGCACAGTACTTTGGACTGCACATGGATTCTTTCAGCTGGCATAAATGCATCCCCATTCTTTCTGTTCTTTTATAAATTCAACACAAACACACACCTTATACCTTTAATTTTGCAATTGTTTAATTAATGTAAGCTGCCTTGAGTCTCCTGAGTTCCAAGCTGGGGAAAAGATGTGAAATTTTACAGCAACAGTAGTAGCATCAGAAGCACAGAAATATACTTAGAATTGCAGGCTTCCTTATTCTTGCCTTGCATGTACAATTGTATCCATCCTTCAAGATGGACGAAAGGCATTTATGCACACGTTCATGCTCCTTGATGCTTTTGACTAATTTGGAGGGATTCCAATAATATTGGACTGATATCTAAACAACAACTCAGTCATACTTATAAAGAACAGGGTGGGAAAATGTCTAGATATCACATTATTTTAACAAGATTCTGACATATAGACCTTCTGACCTTCAAGGCTGCTGAAAGACTCATTCACCTCAGTGGCACTTGCATCTATTCATATTATGTTTTACAGTACTTGCTAGCCTGCCTAAGTGTACTATGAGGCCACATTTTCATCTGGTGTAAATCCACTTGGCACATTTAAATTCAGTGGAACCAAGGCAACATAAACTGTCTGGAGCTCTCACACTTTGTTTTTCTTTGTGCTATCTAATCTTTGCCTTCTGCTATCCAAAGTGCAATAGCAAGGACTTAAAATAGCAATGTCATAATGTCTTTGCATGCAATTCTGTTGCCTAAAAGTTGATAAACAGATTATTTTCCCTCCTTCATAATAAGGGAGTAGGGAAGAAAAGAGCATTGATAATGTTTGACATGATTCTTTAATGAGATATTTGCTTGGACTGACCTTCTATCTAAAATGCCAGGATAAGCACTTTAAGGCACTGAGTAAAGCTCAGAACATTCCCCACAGGAAATGGCACAAATGTTCCATAAGTAGTTGTTGGAAACATCAGAAAAAACCCATGATATTCAAACCATATGAAAACACTCGCACTGTAATGTTATAAAAAGGTATTTTAAAGAAAACACATATTCAGATTCTTTACCTGTTACTTGATGGAAGCAAAAGTAAACTCAAGTTAAAAACTTCCATTCAGAGCAGCACACTCTACAATCCTGATTCTCTGCAGGTGCAGCTGAATTGCTTGAAACAAGGCTTCATATGCTTACTGTTTGCTACTCTGTTCTTAGAACAGATTTACTGAATCATTTGCTGAGTGGTCTGTGTATGGTTGTGAAAACTGGATAGTCAAAATAGATGACAGGAAGAAAATCAACCCATTTGAGATGTGGTACTGGATAAGAGTTCTACAGATACCATAGACCACTAAAAAAGATCTTAGAGCAAATCAAGCCTGAAATCTTCCTAGAAGCCAAGATGACTAAACTAAGACTGTTGTACTTTGGACATATCATGTTCCCAGAAAACACAAACATGTTTGGTAAGGTAGAAAGCAATAGGAAAAGAAGACCACATCCCAGATGGATAGACTCAGTCAGGGAAGCCATACCCCTAATTCTGCAAGACAAGAGCAGACTGTTGGTGATAGGGTGACTTGGAGGGCTCTCATTCATGGGGTTGCCATCAGTAAAAATTGACTTGATGGCAACAAAGTCAATATACATGCAAAGCCCTTAGATTCAGTGGGTGTATTATGATTGGATTTAGGTCAGAGGTGAGAATCATGTTGCCCTCCAGAAGTCACTAGACTACAACTCTCTTCTGTCCTACCCAGTATAATAAGGTAAGATAGGATTTCAGTCAAATATAATTTCCTCACAATTTAGGCAGCAAAGAACAGATAATGAACTTCCCACACCACCTTGTCTGGACCTTTTCTGTCTTAGAGAGCTGTAGCTGATCCATGCAGCTGTCCAGAGCTGACCACCAAAGATGTAAAAGACAGCTGTGGTTCCTCACTCTCAACCATCAGTTGCCCAAGTAAACCTATATTTACCTAGGGAGGAAGAGGAGAAAGAGTTTACAAAATCTACAGGCTATATACTTCCACTAACATTAGCAGATGGACCTGTAGTATAGAGCCAACTAGTTCTTCAATATTTGTAAGTGTGGATCCTCAAAAACAGGCTGTATAGGAGGGATCAGGGTAATATGGAAAACAGAACCAGGCCTCACAACAGTAGGAATGTGTAAGCAGTTGTCATTATTTCCTACCCCTTCTGGGAGGATTACTCAAGTAAAGGTGAGTAGGTGAGTGATGAGAGGCAGGTTGGGTGTCTGCAGCAGCTATAGCCAAAACTGTTTTGCTGTCCTCTCCTTCTTGCTGAGTAAATTGGGTACAAACTATTTGTTTTGTACTTTGTACACAGTTTCCAGCAATTCAAATAATGTGAGACCAAAGAGAGAAAGTGAGGGGAGAAGAGAGAAAAGAAGGCATTTTAAAAAGTAGGTGGAAAAGTGAGATGACAGAGGATTAATTGGAACTGTTTCTGGTAAAATGGGCCAATTTGACAGTACCGGTGCTCAAAGGTAAGAATTGAAGATAGTCTGCAAGATTTGATTCCAGCTCCTTCTTGTGTATGTAGAAAGCTAATGGGACATTTAGAGCAAAAGATAACTGATGTAACAGGGAGAACCTAGTAACCTTTTGTTGTTGTTGTTGTGTTTGAAGGGACTGAAAGAAAGAGAAGTGTGGATGGATGTACAGTAATTTATATGCTGGAAAAGACAATTCTCTGAATTATGTGCCTCCTTCTACCGAGAAAAGGGAATTCAGAGACATGGCTGTGTTAGCCTGGAATATTGGTATGCAAAAGGGATCTTGTAGCACCGTTGAGACTAACTGTACAAAATGAGTCATAGAGACCTGTTACAGACAGCCAAAATAAAGCTGCTTCGAGTCAGAGTGGAGGTATGGTGTTTCAATGATGTATGCATCCTAAGAGTCCAGAAGCCACACCAAAGCCACACTCCAGTCCTTAGGGCTGGAGCGTGGCTTTGGTGCGACTTCTGGACTCTTAGGACGCATGCATCATTGAAACACCATACCTCCACTCTGACTCAAAGCAGCTTTATTTTGGCTGTCTGTGACAGGCCAGAATAAGATTTCATAGACTTGGTCTGCTCCCTCAGATACAGTTGCATCTCATTCTTAAAATTCTTAATGAGTCTTAAAATAAATATGTATTCTTGTAACATGAACATATTTGTATACACTTTTTGCCTGTAAATCTAACATTTTCACTTTGGATTTCTAAATTGAATCTAACCTGTTTCAACATTAATCTTCAATAAATGGATAGGCACCCTCCCCCCCCCCCAGAGAGAGAGAATTATATAGAAATACACATTTCTAAATGTATTTTCTCTCATTATACATCTTTTCAAATACTTTTTCCATAATAAGTGTTTGTGGTGTCCAGTGGCAAGATAGAGAGAGGTGATATTTTGGCAGTTACAACTATAAAAGGAGACATCTTTTATTTTTTTTACAGTAGAAGGCTCTGCCTGTATGGGATCAGATCCCTGCATCAGCTGTTCCACCTGTCACCAGATAAATACCAAACCCACCTCACATGCTGGGTGCCTCTGAAATTATGGAAATGGGATGCTGATGTTTTAAAGCCTCTGTGTGGATTCCCACAACCAGAGGATAAGGCTGAGAATCCAGGCTCTAAGCTAGGCATGACCTGTGTTGCTTTCATCCCCAAAGTCCCATAAGGGACTCCCCCGCCCCGGGCATGACCAGCATGCAGGCTGCAAAATGGATCCAACTCCATGAAGCTTGGTTAGTCAGGGAGCAGCTTATATACTTCCCTGGCACCCCCGAGTGAAGACTTCATCCTCTCTGGCAAAGCCCCACCTCTGGAATAACTGTGCCAATTTTGATCAGTTGGTTATTCTCACCACAACATGGAGCATGGCAAAACCATATAGGTAGCCAGGAAGAAGACACTGATACCAGTGCAAATGGCGCTGAACCTCTGCTTCATTCTCTCTACCATGAACTGCCAAAAAGCATCCCAGATAAGTTTGGCGCTGATTCATTTTCATTTAAAAAAAATGAAAACTACACCACAAAATTCTCTCCAGCACTGAAATGGAATGCATATCTACTTTCTTGTCTATGCTTTATTTAATTCATATCAGTCCATGGTTAGTTCATATCTGCTTTTACATAGATCAAATTCTTCAAGCATCCCTAGATGCTAGCCAAACTCGATTTAATCACTTCCCAATGGAAATTACCTCTTACTATTTTGTTTCTCCTGAACAGCCACTGGAGTCACTATGATCACATAATAGCACCGATGATTTGACTGCCCTCCTGTGTCTGATAAGCTTGCAAAAATGGGAGCCTGGTGGATAAAGCTTGGAAAACTTTCCTTTTCCAACTACAGCTCCCAGAATCCTCCAGAGACCTTGACCAGCCCTGTTGCCTGTCGGATTCTGCCACAGAAGGAGATATATAAATAGACTAAGAGAGGATCTTATAGATTAGTTCCAACTAAAGTAGACTCACTGAATCAATTGTTGAATAATGAATCAGGTAAATTCTACTGGTTCAGCTGGTTTACTTTAGTTAAGACTAACAGGTATAATTTGCACCATAGCTGTTATTTATGTGCTATCTCAGACAGTGATACACAACTATAAGGCTGCACTCAGGCTGCTAGGGTACAAAGTATGGCATTGATGTCTGTCTTTGGCTTCCTTTACTTGTCTTTTCATTTGGCCAATAATTAAACCATCAAATTTGCAGGGAAACAAGTCTTTTATAAGTGGTACACATTTACAAGAACAAAAGGGGCATACATCTGTTACTGTACAATATGCTTGCCAAATTACTGTAAGAATTTTTTTAAACCCACACAAATGCTTCAGGGCAAAAACATTTATCAGCAGCAGGGTTATGGAATACATGTACTCACAAGGATAGAGTCATCAACAGTTACTAGCATTACTGAGATTAGTACATTTGGATGAACTCTCTGGCACTGACCACCCAGTAAGGAAAGTCTTGGACTAGATGAAAATTTTGGCTCCAAAGAGACATGGGGATTTCTGTATTCTTTATGAATTCCTTTTATAGGAGGGTTGAAAGGGATCCAGACATTTGGATGGCAACCTATGCTCATTATTGATTATAACTGGCACCAAACTCGGGAAGAAAATCTGTTTGGTGCAACTGGCACAAACTATGTTTGTTTTAATGTGGAGCAATTGCTGTTAAAAAAAAACCCTGCCATGTTTGCAAAAATCTATGTCTTTTATTTCTTCAGACTTCAGCATTCTGCCAAAAGTTCTTTAATTCAAAAGGGGGTGGAGAACCCGTTTGTCTTGTGAGTTGCTCAAAATGGGTATGAAAGTGTGGCTCTGGAAATCTCTTCTAGGCTGTTTCTCTCTTAGAAAAAGTAATAACAATACAAGTTTGAAAAGTAGGCAAAACTTTTTCTAAGTCAGATCACATGTAACACCAAACATGAATTGGCTCAGCTTTTCTGTTTTAAAAATGTCTTAGGCCTTGTCTCCACTGGACAGATTACTCCAAGGGCAGCCGATAATATCCTGCCTCACAGATGCCCTGACCTTACCCACTATTTCTGCATCGTATTATCTGTCTGCTGTTTCCGTGCCAGGCAGCTATCTGCATGGGAGTCTTGCTGGGCTGCTCAGTGTGTCTGCCTCCACCATGAATTGCTCACTTCTGAGGTGAGAATAAGGAACCCAGTAACATTCACATGCTGGGAACTTTGTTTTAACCTCTGAACAAATGACCCACAGTACCAGTGGATGAGCTGGGCAGCCCAGAAGGATGCCCATGCAGATATCTGTCATGACAAGGAAACAGAGAGCACCACATCTTCCCAGATAAGCAACAGGAATGTTTTTTAAAATCCACGTTGCCCTTGTTATGTCTTGATCCTGGTGTGGGATGTTCCACATGTTGTCCAGACTGCCCACACCAGACCTGGAGTTTGGACCATGAGCCATTCAAACAAGAGAATGCCAGAATAGGGGATAAAGGGCATTTTGATTCATGTAGACAAGGCCTCGCCAGCAGCTACACTGCAGAATTGATGCACTTTGATACTGCTTTAACTATCATGGGTCAATGCTCTGGAATTCTGAATTTTTTTGGTTTTTTGAGATACTTAGCTTTCTCAGTCAGATAGCTCTGAGGCCACAATTCCCAGGACTTCATAGGATGCAGCCATGACAGTTAAAGTGGTGTCAAACTGCATTATTTCTGCAATGTGGCAGCATCCTTAGCACCTTTTAGATTTGGAGCACTCCTGTTCTTTGCTTTATTTTGATGCTGATTTAAATTGCTTCTCATTTTATTTTGCATTCATCTGAAGAAATGGGCTGCAATTCAAACCAATATTTTTGTTTCCCTAATATCCTGGGTCCAAAACACACTGCAGAATTAAGGTCCAAAACACCCTGCAGAAATAATCCAGATTGAGACTGCTTTAACTGTCCTGGCTCAATGCTAGGGAATTCAGGGAACTGTAGTTTTGTGAGACATTGAGTTTTCTCTCTCAGAGAGCTCTGGTGCCACAACAAATTACAATTCCCAGGATCGCCCTCCCTGCCTGCAGTGGATCCTTCCACAGGAAGAGAGAGTCAGTAACACCTTCAACTGTCTCTAGACCGTCCTCCCTGCCTGCAGTGGATCCTTCCACAGGAAGAGAGAGCCAGTAACACCTTCAACTGTCTCTAGACCATCCTCCCTGCCTGCAGTGGATCCTTCCACAGGAAGAGAGAGCCAGTAACACCTTCAACTGTTTCTAGACCATCCTCCCTGCAGCCATCTGAGGAGTGACTTTCATCCACCAGGCCTCCCTCAGCAGAAAGGGGCTCTCTTTCCTACATCCATCTTAGGAGTGACATTCATCCACCAGGCCCACCTCAAGGGAAAGGACCTTCCATTCCTACATCCATCTGAGGATTGAGTCTGATCTATCGGGCCTGCCTCAAGGGATAGAGCTTTCTTTCCCTGCATCCATCAGCCACCTCTCCTTTCATCACTCTCAGCAGCTGGGACCTTGAGCAAAGGCTTCCAATCCCACCCCTTCCTTCTCTATTAAATCCCTTGTGCCTTGTGGTATTTAGGCAATATTACCAAGTACAGTCAGCTATTATATTCCTACTTTTGTCATTGTTACCTTCTCTTCTTTTGATTATCGCTTACTGAATCCTTTCCTTCCCATGGCTCCACGCATCTTTCCTAACTTGATCCCTATTCGACCTCTTCCTATCTCCCAGCTTCCATTCCTCTGTTCACTCTGGAACTGTCGCTCTGTTGCTCCAAAAGTGACTGCTGTGCATGATCTTTTTCTCTCTAGATCATTTAACCTTCTCGCTCTTACTGAAACCTGGCTCCCGGCCCATGATACTGCTACCTCCGTTGCCCTTTCTTTTGGTGGTCTCTCATTCACTCACACAAGCCGCCCTGGGGGTCAAGGAGGAGGAGTCGGTATACTATTGTCCAATTCCTGCCAGTTTCAAGTTCTTTCTCCCCC